>NC_141670.1:132100046-132617546 GCF_028749965.1 Puma concolor | reverse complement strand
ACGCTCTATCTCTGACTGTTCCTCTAATATGGGGTACTTTTGCAGCAGCACTTTCTCTGGAACATCTTCAACTTATTCATGACAACTTCTTCCATTTATTCAGTCAGCTTGGATCAGTTCCACTGGCTATCTATTGAGTCTCCTGAACAGTAGCAGTGTTACCATCCCCAAAGTCAGCTATTTGTTGTATAAATAAAATATTTTTTATTCAAATTTTACTTCCAGCCATTTTCACTTCATCTCTTTGCTGCATTTCCATATTTTGTGGCCAATTTCTTTTTTTCAACTATGCATTTTGCAAAATATCACATGGGTCTATCACTGGGAGAAGCAATACACCTAGAGCCTTTGCCGTCTGTATGAGCTGAATAGCAGATGTACAATGACCAGTCAGTGAAAAACTTTGAAAGAAGTGATGTAACTTGATCATGGATTATAATGGATCTCTGTTGTTTATGTAACATTTTGTGGGCTGAAGGGCTAGGAGCAAAGTTTGTAATGTATGTAATCATAGTATATGTACTATGGTAACAGAAATTCCAACTGTGCTGTGAGGAGCTGGTATTATTCAACTAACTGTGGTGTCGGAAATTTCTTGCATCCTGGAATTATACAAGGTGAGAACACCTTTTATTTAAGAGAATACTTCTTATCACTACTACTCACTCCTTGTACCCCATATTTTTAAAAACAACTATTTGAAATAAATGTGTAACAGTTGGTCTGTGGTCTTTCCTCTCTGCCTGAGTAATAGCTGAGAATTTGACCTTGGGCTAAATCATGGAATGTATCCTGATTCAAAGATAAATGAGAGTCTTAACGAAGTTGCTTCATATCAAACCAATCACCTGTGGTTTGCTGTCAATTGTTTGTTAGTATCTGAAATTAATAATTAACATTTTATTTATTTATTTATTTATTTATTTATTTATTTATTTTTTTATTTTTTTAAATTTTTTTTTCAACGTTTTTATTTATTTATGGGACAGACAGAGACAGAGCATGAACGGGGGAGGAGCAGAGACAGAGGGAGACACAGAATCGGAAACAGGCTCCAGGCTCTGAGCCATCAGCCCAGAGCCCGACGCGGGGCTCGAACTCACGGACCGCGAGATCATGACCTGGCTGAAGTCAGACGCTTAACCGACTGCGCCACCCAGGCGCCCCATAATTAACATTTTATTGATGAGTAATCTGTCATTGAAAACCTATAGCTACAAAATAGGTACCAAGTGGCTAAGTGACTAGTAAATTGAAGAGAGACCAGTGCTGATGGCTTGCATGAGCTGAGGTGGCCAAAACTATCCCATCTTATCTCTCATGACTTCCCAAAGGCACAGAGTGGAGAAGGTTGAAAGTAATGCCTAGGAGTTGCAAGAACTAAAATATACTGCTATTGTACATGTTATGTTGACTCTGTCAACTTGATGCATCTGGAGCATATTGTGATTTGAGAGCTTGATATTAATCCATGCTCCTGACCATTGCTGCTTGCTGAACAAAGTGGCATTGGGAGAGTTGTGAAGATAATTATTTTGCCTTTACAGTTATAATACTTGGCATTACATAAAGAAAATGAATGTTTTTTGCTTTTTGATTTGACTCTATACTTATAATGTCTGACCCATTTGATTGAGATAATTGTTATTTATTAAACTGAAGTATATTGATTGAATGTTTGTATACAAATATATCACAAATGAAGAAAAATCATAAAATTACACTGATTCTTATGGAAGTTCCTCACTTAGTTAAAAGGTAGTTGCCAAAAATATATTATAAAGGAATAAGATTACTTTCATCTGTAGGCTTAAGAAAACAGTGTGCTAAACATCTTCAGCCACACTGAAATTACAAAACTTTCTCCAGCCACTTCCAGTATTTCACTCTAGCTACTGATGAGTTTTGTAATGAAGAATGAAAAGATGAAAAGAAAATATGTCGGCAAAGTAAGTATTCTGTTGGACAGCTTGTTTGATAATAATAACCATGGCTCCTATATAAAAGTGTGCTTTACAAAAATCCTCAATGAAATGTTAACAAATCAAATCTAACAATATGTAATAAGAATTATACTCCACAACCAAGTGGAATTCACACCAGGTACACAAGGTTGGTTCAATACTCAAAAATTAATTAGAGTAATCCATCACATTAACAGGGTAAAAAAGACAAGTCACATGATTATATCAATAGATGCAGAAAAAGCATTTGACAAAATGCAACATCTATGTATGATTAAAAACTTTTGGTAAACTAGAAATACAAGGAACTTCCTCAACTTGATAAATATTTCCAAAAAAACCTACAGTTAACATCATATTTCATAGCAAGAAACTAGAGCTTTCCTACTAAGATCAGGAAAAGGACAAGCATCATACTGGAAGTCCTAGCCAGTGCAACAAGACACAAAAAAGAAATAAGAGGTATACAGATTGGGAAAGAAGAAATAAAAATGTCTTCATTCACAGATGACATGATTGTCTATGTAGGAAATCCTAAAGAATCAACAACGACAAAAAAACCAAAAAACAAACAAAAAACAACAACAAAGAAGCAATTATTGTAAGACTGCAAGATAGAAGGTTAATAAACAAAAGTCAATCACTTTCCTATATACCATCAATGAACAAGTGAAACTGAAATTTAAAAACACGATCTTAGCACCAAAAAATACTGAAATATTTAGGTAGACATTTAATAGAATATATATATATATATATATATATATATATATATATATATATATGATCTGGATGAGGAAAACTACAAAGCTCTGATGAACAAAATCAGAGGACTAAATAAAAAGAGGTATATTCCATGTTCATGGATGGGAATACTCAATACTATCAAGATGTCAGTTCTTCTTAACTTACTCTATAGTCCAATGCAATCTTAGTTCTTCCAAATTTGATGTATATTTCAGTGCAATCTTTTTTTTTAAATTTTTAAATGTTTATTTATTTTTGAGAGAGACCGAGACAGAATGCGAGTGGGTTGAGGCAGAGAGAGAGGGAGAATCCGAAGCAGGACCCAAGGCTCTGAGCTAGAGCTCGAACTCACGGACTGTGAGATAATGACCTGAGCTGAAGCTGGATGCTCAACCAACTGAGCCACCCAGGTGCTCCTTTTTCAGTGTAATCTTAATAAAAATCTCACCAAGTTATTTTATAGATATCAACAGATTCTAAAGTTTACGTGGAGAGCAAAAACTATAGATATCAACAGATTCTAAAGGCCCAGAATAGTCAAGATAATATTGAAGTCAAATAATAAAATCATAGGTCTGACACTATTTGCCTTCAACCTACAGTAATCAAGACAGTGTGATAATAGTAAGAGAGTAGACAAATAAATCATTGGACTAGAATAGAGAGCCTATAAATAAAACCACATAAATACAGGCAACTGATTTTTGACAAAGGAACAAAAGCACTACAATAAAGCAAAGACAGTCTTTTCAACAAATGGTGCTAGAACAACGGGACATCCACATGCACAAGAAGGACGAGGAGAAAGAGGAGAAGAAGGAGAAGAAGGAGAAGAAGGAGAAGAAGAAGAAGAAGAAGAAGAAGAAGAAGAAGAAGAAGAAGAAGAAGAAGGAGGAGGAGGAGGAGGAGGAGAAGGAGGAGGAGAAGAAGGAGAAAGAGGAGAAGGAGGAGGAGGAGAAGAAGAAGAAGAAGAAGAAGAAGAAGAAGAAGAAGAAGAAGAAGAAGAAGAAGGAGGAGGAGGAGGAGGAGGAGGAGGAAGAGAAGGAGAAGGAGGAGAAGAAGGAGGAGAAGGAGGAGAAGGAGGAGAAGAAGGAGAAGGAGAAGAAGAAGAAGAAGAAGAAGAAGAAGAAGAAGAAGAAGGAGGAGGAGGAGGAGGAAAAGGAGAAGGAAGGAAAAGAAAGGAGAAGAAGGGGTAAGGAGAAGAAGGAGAAGAGGAACAAAAGAAGTAGGAGGAGGAGAGGAGGGGAAGGGAAAGGAGGGGAAGAAGAAAGAGGAGGAGAAGGAAGAGGAGGCAGGGGAAAGGGAGGACAAGAGTCTAGACACCACCTTTACACTCTTCACAAAAAGTTAATGCAATAAAGATCATAGACCTAATTGTAAAACAAAACTATAAAACTCCTAGAATAACATAGGAGAAAACCTACATGACCTTGGGTATGCCAATGACTTGGAGATATAACACCAAAAGCACAACCCATGAAATAAAGAATAAATAAGCTGAACTTCCTTAAAATTAAAAATTTCACCTCCATGAAAGAGTCAAGAGAAAAGCTATGGACCGAGAGAAAATATTTGCAGAAGATATGTCTGAAAAGGAACTATTATCCAAAATATATAGAGAACTCTTAAAACTCAGTAAGAAAATAAACAATCAGATTAAAAACCAGACCAAAGAACGTAACAGATACCCCACCAGAGAAGATATATAGATAACAAATAAGCTTATGAAAAGATGCTCCACATCAGTTGCCATCTGGGAAATGTAAATTAAAACTATCAGACACCACTGCATGCCTCTTAGAATGGTCAGAATCCAGAAGACTGAAACACCAAATGCTGGCAAGGATGTGGAGCAACAAGAATTGTCATTTACTGTTGGTGGGATGCAAAATGGTCCAGCCACTTTGGAAGACAATTTGTTACGTCCTTATAAAACTAAGCATGTACTTATCATATGGTCCATCAGTAGCGATCCTTCCTATTTACCCATAGGAATTGAAAACTTACATCCACTCAAGCCCACACATGGATGTTTAACTGGAATTTTTATTCATAACTGCCCAAACTTGGAAGGAACCAAGATGTCCCTCAGTAGGTGAACAGATGAACTGTGATACATCCAGACAATGGGATTAATATTTAATGCTAAAACGAAATGAGCTATAAAGCCATGAAAAGACAAGGAAGAACTTTAAATGCATATTACTAAGTGAAAGAAGCCAATCTTAACAGTCTCTATACCAGCTATATGACATTCTGGATATGGTAAAATTGTGGAGACAGTAAAAAGATCACTGGTTACCAGGGGTTGATAGAGGAAGATGAATAAATGATGTACAAACAATTTTTAAGACACCAAAAATATCTAGATGATACTATAATGATGGATATACTTCATTATGCATTTGTCCAAACCCAGAGAATGTATAGCGCAAGGAGGGAATCTTAAACTATGGATTTGGTTGGGGTGATCATAATGTGTCAGTGTAGTTCATTAATTTTAATAAATGTACCATTCTGGTGAGAGATTTTGACCATGCGAGAGGCTATGCATGTGTGGGGGCAAAGGGTACATGAGAAACTTCTGCTAGTTGCCTCTCAATCTTGCTGTGAATCTAAACCACTACAAAAAAAAAAGTCTCTTTTTTTAAAGTGTACTTTATCACTCATGTGTTTTGTTTTATTATGACATTCTCACAAAAACTCTGCAAGGTAGTTGCATTTATCTAAATCACATTGTTACAAATGAAGAAAGTAAAGCTCATAGATGGTAGTTAAGTTTTATAGTCTTCTGAAGGCAATAAATGATATAGCTTGGACTAGATTTGAGGTTTGTCTGACATCAAGTCTATGTTCTCTCTACTTTTCCAGGACTCAGCAAACTGCGGTCTATGGGCCCAATCGACTCACCACCTGTTCCAGTAGTAAGATTTTACTGGAATACAGCTAATTATTGTCTATGGCTGCTTTCATTACCACAACAGCAGAGTTGATTAATTCACACAGAAATCTTATGGCCTAAAATAGTTACTGTATAGCACTTTACAGGAAAAGTTTCCCAACCCCTGACCTACATACTGTGTCTTCTTAGGGTCAGTTTTCATCCTAAAACCTCTGTTTGAGTTCAAATTTTAATTATCCTTCAGGACACAACCAATACACAATTTATAGAATGCACTATGTATTAAATATCACGATAAATACTGAAGATGGTTTAAAAATACATGTGACATAAAAAAATTATAATTTTATATTATAGTGTCAGAGTAAATAACAGAATTAATCTCTAAGAAATAAAATCATTCTATTTGCCCAAACTCATAATTGACAATGAAAACAAAGTTTTCCAGATGATGAAACGTGTTTATTACCTAGCAAAGAGCAATGTATTAAATTAATACTCAGTAGTTTCTGGACTCACTACAAACTAATGGCGTAAATACCAGCATTGTAAAAAATATTTAAAGTTACAAAATTATAAACTAAAATCAAAAAGTATTTCTAAGTATACACTTTTACAATTTAGAAAACTGAGGACAAGTATAAAGATATCGATTATCTGCACATCACTGATTCAGCATTCCAAATTTCATCTAAAAAGATCTAATTCACACTTTACAAAACCACTTGAAATTAAGTCATCACTTTTTCCTCTTGTAACACTCTTTAGTTCAATTATTTTCTGAAAATATGTCTTAAGATAGAAAAAGAAGAATTTAACTGAAGATTTGCAGTAAACTCAAGCCAATATAGAGTCTATGGACAATGAGAAAAAATAACATGAGAAGCATTTTTAAAAATCATTCCAAGTGTAACTCTTCTTCAGTGCATCCATGTTGGAGAGACAGTGTATCTGTCCTTCACCCACAGACACAGGCATAGCGCCCTTCGCCGCCCAATACGTTCATCCTCCACCTTATGCATACCCTGTGCTACTGCTGCTACAGCTGCCACCAGAGAATGTGGAAGAGCTTGGAGGAGCAGAAGAGAAAGAGGGAGAGGCAGAATGGGCCGAAAGTGAGCGTGTTCCTGTGGGCATGTGTCCATGTGGATGAGTGTTTGTCTATGTATGTGTCTATTCCTTCCCCAACGAAGCCGAAGGGATTTACAAAATAACACTCAACCAAGCACCGTTCAAGATAAGAAGAGCGTCAGGATCTGCATGAATACTACTGAGTGGCAATCTGGAACAAGTAGAAATAAGCACCCATCTCATTATTTAGTATGTGTGCCATTTGACAAATGAATTATATAAATGTCTCTGAGATATTAGTAGCAGGCGTCAAGCACTTTTGGGGGTAATTAATCTTCAATTTACCAAGTAGTCACAAGGATGAACTGTACCAAAGATTTTTCTGTCCTTTCCTTTTTAGGGCCACAGTAGGTCTCTTTTTACATATCCCAGGGCCATATCAAAAGGTCTTATTTTAAAATGTGAATACACTAAAATTTGCCAATATTATTCATGATGATAAAAAATCAAAGGTCTATGAATGATTTCGATTCTTAAAAATGTTAATTATTTTTTGAGACTGACTTTTAAAAACTTTTCCTGAAATATAGTCACTTATACACAGAAGCATTCACACCAAAAAATGAAATCAGCTGAGAAAACAAATTATCTTCACTTTTTTACTATTGGCTCTAAATATACGCATTTATTTACTCACACAGTCCCCTGACTCAGTTTATCCTTTTGACAAGTGATGATGCAAAAATGAATCAAGCAAGAAATACCAGCCTTTAGAGCATCAATCATCATAACCCATCAGTCATAAATAAATATCAAAATGATATTTGGGGTTTACCTACCTACATAGAGAACACCCTCTTTTGTCTTTCCTGCGGCTTCTGCCACACCCTGTTTGGTTTTTTCAGCAGCAGCCACGACTCCCTCCTTGGCCTTTGAAAGTCCTTTCATGAATACATCCATGGCTAATGAATTCCTTTACTCTACACTGGAGAACACAAAATATAATTTCAATGAGAACTTGTGAGTAGAATATAATAAAATTAGAACCACCCAAGGTAAAAACCACAGAAAGATCAGTATAACTCCCAAAAGTGTGTGACACTTTTAACCATACTCTTATTTCAACCACTGGGTAGGGAAGGGGGAGCCTTTTTTTAGCTTTTGCATTAAAAATTTAGCATTCCTCATCCATCTTGGCTAGTAAAAGTCTAGCTGCCCAAACATGGATTAAGATGAATCATCTAGTTGTTCTTAATGTATCTTCGAAGTGTAGTTGCATGAAAAGATGGACCCCTCTTTGAGCTTCCCAGAGTCCAAAGAGCGACAAGACAACTTAGAAGTATGGTTCAGGGGCACCTGGGTGGCTCAATCTGTTAAGCCTGTGACTTCCCCTGAAGCCATGATCTCACAGTTTGTGGGTTTCTGAGTTCGAGCCCCAGGCGGGCTTAGAGCTCTGTGCTGACAGCTCACAGCCTGCTTCGGATTCTGTGTCTCCCTCTCTCTCTGTCCCTTCCCCACTCACGCTCAAAAATAAACATTAAAAAAAAAATCTTAAAAAATAAAAATAAGTATGGTTAAAAGATCACAGGAAAAGAAAATGAAAAGAAGCTAGAGGCATGGGGTCGGAGTCAGTCTTAAAATGAATTCCAGAAGAGGGCTAACTGGTTGATCCCGGAGAAGGGAGGGAAGAGAACTACTCACTCTGGGTGTGGCCCAACCTCAGGCCCACAACGAGCCCACCCGCACCCGTTCTAATCTACCGGACCATCCACGCTCGCCCCCAGCTATCTGCCAGGAGCAGGCGCCTGTGCACACTCGGGAACAGTCTCCTGACTTGCGCCTGCCACCCGAGGGGGCGTTCTCCGCGCGCCTGAATTCACCACCCACCAGGCACCCGCACCTGTTAACCCCTTACCACCTGTTGACCTGCCTTCCCTGCACTTCCATTTAATCATTTGCCAAACGCAGCTTGCTTGCTTGACCGAGAACGCTGAGAGGGCGGACTGGGGGATTTAAGGTAACAGAGAAATAAAAGTTGGCACCTCGCGCTCCATCGAGCATCCTCGCGTTTCCCCAGGGGAAAAGCGCACCCCGGAGCAGCAGACTAACCTCTCGGTCTTTGGGGATGAGAAGAGCCGAGTCGGAAGCGAGAGGTCAACTTACTTTCGTCCAGCTCGCTGGAGAGATAGGGACCCACCTCGGAGAGACTTGACCCAGCGGGTCCTCATTGCAGCAACTCCTCCCCCATCCCAGAAGCGCACGACTCCTCTCCCCCGGGTTTCCCCCAGCATTTCCAAAGCTGCCTGTTCGGATCCATTGGTCCTTACCTGAGTGCCTCTGATCCTCAGAAGTACAATTCCTCCCCACCCGCCCCTAACACAAAATTGTTCAAAACAATTCCCCGATGTTATTTAAATGGGAAGGGGGAGGATAAGAAGCGCACAGGAAGGGAGGAGGCGGCACCAGGACCCGGGTGGTCCCCAGAGGAGGCTGCCGTCAGCGCCGCCGGGTGATGAGAGGCTGGGGGCGTGGGAGGCGAACCCACGAACCTGTCGTCGAATTGCCACTCCCCGTCCCCCGCACAATTGGATCCGAGAGAAAGAGGCAGAGGGTCGGAAGGGAAGGCGGGGAGAGAGCGCCCAGGATGCCAAGGGCCGGCTCGGTCCTCGGGTCCGCCCTGCAGCTAGCACACACCTCGCCCCTCGTCTCGGCGCTGGGTCTCTCACCCCTCCGCTCGGGTCCCCTCTGGTCGTCGCGGTCTGCCTCCTCTTCCTCTCTCTCCTCCTCCTTCTCCTCCGCTCGCCGCCCCCGCAGCTGATTTGTCAGCGCCTCTCCCCGCCCTTCTCCCGGCGCTCGCCGCTTTCCCAGCCGCGTGCACTTCACTCCTCTCCTCGGATGGGGATGGGGGCGGGGGGAAGGCCGCACCTCCGGCTCCAGACGCCAGCCTGGGCCCGGGGGTGGGGGGGTGGGGAGGTGGGGTAGTCTGCGCTTCCGCTCTAGTTCAGGATCAAGGGGACTCTCGTGGCGATCGGGAGCTGTTAGGCTGATGTTTCTCCCTCTTTCCCACCCCCCCTCCTTCGCTGTCTCCGCCTTCCCCTCTGGTTCCTCCCTGGACCCCCTTGTGGGAGCCAGCCTGGGGGAGCGGAGGCCTGGGAGCTTGACCACCAAAGATAGAGCCGTCCTCTTGGGAGGCTACCGAAGGAGGCAGGCGGCTCAGGAAGCCCTCCCAAGAAGAGCACGTTTCCCTGGGATCGCTGTGATTTTTATTAACGGCCGTAGGACACAATCTTTAAGATGCTTTTGTTCAAACATCCTTCAGATCTTCCCTTGCTCTTAACGTCAGGTGAGCTCGAAAGGGTCCGGCGGATGGAGAGGAGATTAGTAAGGAAGAGTTACAGGTTGAGGCAGGAGGAGGCTCTCGGAGTCCTCTTCCCACCCCACTGTCACCATTTTCCTGTCCACCAATCAGCGGCTGCCAGACGCCGATTTTTTTTTTTTTCCCCCATCCGTGGAATACGGAATCAATATTCCCCAGACGTCGATATCAAGCGGTCATAAGGTTTTTCGTCTCTAAATGGAATTTACTTTCCACACTCAAGTGCCTGATGGAGGAGACAAATCTAGCGGGGTTTATTCTCCCGAACCATCACATTCAATTTCTTGGTCCCTCCCACACACGGCTCACCTTTCTGATTTGATGCACGTTGCCCTCGGAGCTGACACCCCACCTACCGCATCCCGCACGCAGACACGCATACATACGCGCGGACTTGACAATTTTTGCATTGGTTAACACATTTTCACCTCTTTCAGAGCTGGAGGGAAAACAGCTGTTCCTGGATCACACCAGAATGGAGAAGCAATCTCCTCCCTCTAACAGAATGCATTTGCTGTTTTTGCCTGAATTGAGAGGATGATTTTAGCACTGAAAGGGGGAAAAACAAGTCTTAGCTGTATGTTTTTTGTTGTTGTTGTTTTGTTTTGTTTTATCTGAAATTTGAGTAAAATACAGTTAAATCTACAGAACAACCCCTTGAAACCAAGAGAAACAGGAAGCAAATTTAACTAGCTTAAACAAGTCCTTGCATTATTGGTGTGCCTTTTTTTATTATTTTTTAATAATTTTTAAACGTTTATTTATTTTTGACATACGGAGAGACACAGAGCATAAGCAGGGGAGGGGCAGAGAGATGGGGGGAGACAAAGAATCTGAAGCAGGCTCCAGGCTGTCAGCACAGAGCCCCACGCGAGGCTCAAACCATGAGAGCATGACCTGAGCGGAAATCAGACGCTTAACCCACTAAGCCACCAAGGCGCCCCTGGTCTGCCTTTTTTAAAAGCAGCCTTTCCAAACGCTATTTTGCTCCCTTGGGATCAGAAAAAGGTTAAACTTAAGAGCTGGTTTGCAGTCTGGCTTTGAGACTGTAAACAAGTTATGTCCTCTGTTCACAGTTTTCTCTTGTAAATGAGATTAATGCAGATGACCTCTCTCTTTTCAACTTTTTATTATGGAAAATGTTTAAACAAAAACAAAAACAGAAAGAATAAATGACTCCATGTGAATATCACCCAACTGCCACCATTTTTCAACGCATGGCTAATCATGTTTCATCTATATTGCTCAACCACTTTCCATTTTTCATCACCACCCCTCATGTTTTACTAAATCCCAAGAATTACATATATCCTTTTATCTGTAAATATTTCATCCCGTATGCATAAAATATAAGAACTATTTTTAAATAACCACCATAACACTTAGATGGGCTTTTTAAAAATTCAATTATAATTTACATACAGGGAAATCATCAGATCTTCGGTGTTCCTAATAATTAGTTTTGAAAAACATGCATTAGTGTAATCCACAGTTTTGCAGACAGAACATTTTCATCACCCCAGAAAATTCCCTTTTGCTCTTTTTAGTTGTACATATTTTAGAATTGCACAAAAATTGCATCATACAGTATGAAATTTTTCCCCTTCTTTGTCTCAACATATTCGTGAAGTTTATTCATGTTGTTGCATGTGTCAGTAGTTTGTTTCCTTTTATTGCTTTTTTTTTATTATTATTACTGCAATAATGTTTTCCACTGTGAACTAACACTGCAAGTTACCTTGGTAGACTATTATGACAATTATTTAATATATGATATGATATATTTATAGTTTAAAAGGGACCTCCTGGGAACCTAGTGCTTTAGGTCAAGGGGGTATATTCTTGGGTCTCATGGCAGACCAATGAGAGAATTATTTGGGAGTGGTTGTTAAATTTTTGTGCTTCTTATAGCATAGCATGATACCAAAACACCTTTATATGATACTTTATGCTTCACAAAAGACTAATGTACTGTATCATTTAATCACAACAAGTGGTAAATTAAGTTTTATTATGTACCTTTTATAGTCAGAAAATCTGAAGCTCAAAGTATTTTGGTAAAGGCTGAAAGTGGCAAACCTGAGATAATCTAGCAAGAACTGTTCCAAAAGGTGCAATAGTCTCCTCCATTGACAGTTACTCTCTATAACCCTGCAGATTGGATGTGGTATGGGGTGGGAGGAAAAAGGTGGGACCCAATAGCCTTTGAATTTGGATTTGACCATAGAAATCAAGAAGAACTTAAGTTATTAAAAAACAGAGTATTCATATTTGAAATTTTGCCTTTCTACATTGGTAATTCTTTGTAGGGGAAGATGACGGAAGGAAGGAAGGAAGGAAGGAAGGAAGGAAGGAAGGAAGGAAGGAGAAAGAAATAACAAAAGAAAGAAAGAAAGAAGAAAAGAGAGAGAGGACAGAAGGAAGAAAGAAAGAACGAAAGAAAGAGAAAAGAAAGAAAGAATTGTAAACCAATTTTTTGTCATTTAGAATTATAGTATAATTCTATATTCTACTCCTCTTTTCTTCCTTCAAAGTGCCTTGAACATAGTAAGCATTCAATAAACTTTTAATTACTGGTGATATCAATAGTGACATTGCTTATGTTCTATTTATAGTCTCTTAGCTTTGTATTCTTAAGGAAATGGAATTACTCACGGACAAAAAAGGAAACTGGAAGTTAATGAGATATTATTTTTCTTTTCATCATTGATTGACAGCATACTCTTAAGTAATTTTTTAACTGTACAAGTATAACTTTAAATTTTAAACTCGAAAAAAAATTTAACTCATTGAATGGCTTGTACTTCATAAAGAATATGGAAGAATAACCTATTGGGAGACATTACTGATGTGCACATTTTCTTAACAACTACTACATATATGTTTGCTTTTCTCTTTGATAAATGAAATCTATATGTTTTGCTACTCTTTAATAGGATTATTTTATCTGAGTTTAATACAGTAATTTAACTAGAGATTAACATTATATGAGATGCATGGTTAACCTAGACTCTCTTTGTCTTCCCCTTACAACAACTAATTTTCTAGGTGTACCATGTGGTAAGCTTGTGCTGCAAAATGGAACGACATGATAAATAAGGAAGATTCTTAGGACCAAGTACTAAAGAGCTGATAAGAGCTGATTTAATGTGTTTAAGTGAGGAAAATACAATCTTTACTATCTTTGGACACAAGGGGCAATGTAATGTTGATTCTTGGGTCACTTGTATCTTACTCTCTATCAGTACCTTTTTCTCATCTTCTGCAGATGTGTGAAAAGTATCTTGGTAGGCTTCTCTTGTAATTTCACAGTGAAATTAATCATTAATTTCATAGTGAGCACAGGAGGGAAAGCCTAATGGATACAGTTGGGATGACATTGCATAGGATTTTTAAAAGGGGTTGAGCTTGAGACAGGACAATAGAGTTACTCCAAAAGATATGAAGAACAATGAAGAGGGAGCATAGTGTCCGAAGAAGATTCTCTAATTTGACCCTATCAACAACTTCTACAATACTGTTTCTACAATACTGTAGGCAGCAAAAAATAATGGACATTTATTCTAGCATGATGTAATTTATCACATCTACTAATATTGTAATATATCCTCAAAAATGTAGAATAAATATAAATTGTGACCATGAGAAAGTGCCCTGTGAAATAGGTAAAATTAAACTGCATATCATTTTGAATACCCCTGCGGTTTTTGTGGTGCTAAGTATATAAAGACATGCGCAATTGTAAGATACAGACTTTGAAGCCAGATAGGAAAGATATTTAAATATTTTAGGATTTAAAAAGTTCAAATGTTTTAGTATTAGAAGAAAAAAACATATTAATCAGCTCAAGAAATGCACTAAACCCTAGTGAGCCTGGTAGATTTCTGAGAATAGGGGTACTAGGTACAGGTTAAACACAGAGACTTACCAAGTTTCTACCACTGAGTAGCAGTGACTGAGAGCAAATATCCAATCTCTCTAACCTCTAATTTTCTCATCTATGAAATGAGGATATCTCAGTTGTGTGATTGTTGTAAGGAATAAATAATATGGTTCTTAGCAAAGAACCAAGCACAGTGGAATCTCTCAGTATAAGTAGTTGTTATTATTACCTAGTCCCCCTATTTTAAGGTGCCTTTGGAAGCACTTTTTCACTACAGCAGTTTCAACATTATTCTAAGCCTTCCCCAACCTCCCGTCCCACCCACAACATACCTGAGATATCTGATACGTATCAATCACTTTGGTTTACTATGGGAAGTAAAACATTTTCAGCCAGGTAGAGAGGTTGTGGGATGTTAGAGAGAGGGTATCTCTTTCTCTCCTTAGTGTATGGATTACAATAGCAACATCATTCATAGAATTTGCTTCAGCAGCCTGAAGAAATAATAGTGATAGCAATAGAATTAACATTTACTATCTTTTATCGGCAGTTTTGCGTTCTTGAAACCTGGTTTCTTTAAAAGGGTGGTGGCAGAACTCTATGAATTATGTTGATTTGCCATGGAAGAAAAATAAAAACACAACAAATGGTTTCCAAATTTGCCAGACTCATTGAGACAGCAGCTCTGAAAAACTTCAGAATGAATATCCAATTCAGAGATAAACTCAGCCTCTAATGTTCCAGGTGAGTGAAAAATGGACAGACTGATAACACAGTGACAGATCTGCTTCTACTTTTCAGGAGCATTTGAGTTTAGCAGGGGAGAAAATAAATGGATGAAAAAAATATTTTAGGAGAAATTATAATGTCTTGTGTAGTGTTTCGAATTGAAGTTATAATGCTTTGTAAACAGAAATCACAGCAAATTAATAAAATGAGCATGTTTTTCTTCTAATATCAAAATTATACAGGCATCTAATATATTTCCCTCTGTAGATAATTTGATATTAGATAATAGTAAGTGGCATGTAAGAATTTTTCTTAGGGTCCCTGGGTGGCTCAGTCGGTTAAGCGTCCAACTCTTGATTTCAACTCAGGTCACGAGCTCAAGGTTTGTGAGTTCAAGCCCAGCTCCATGCTGACAGCAGGGCAGTGCTCACTCTCTCTGTCTCAAAATAAATAAACTTATTTTTTTTTTCAACTGTATATAAAAAGCATGTCATTAATATTTTGGAAGCTTGCTATCCCACCCAAAATTAAAAATTTACATTATTAAGAAATTAAGAAAAGGAAATTATTCAGAGAAGAAATTATTATTTAATGGCTACTTGATAAACAGTTTAGCATTAAAACATAATGACACCAATAAATACATATTTGTAACACCACTTGACTAAGAAAATTATATTGTATCATGTATGTAATCAATCATTCTTTTAAAATTAATTTCCATTTTTAATTTTTATAAATATCACTTGAATTCAATTTCTCTTCTATTATCTTCACAAGAAGGGGACAAGAGCTTGTCTATATATTCAGCCTAATAATTGTTCATATATATTTATGTACTATGAATGAGTTCCTCTTAAATCAACTTCTCTGGTAAGCAATGATTGTTCCTTAAGTCTCATGGATTCTCTGCTGAGCCCATTTTGACTTAAATTCCCCTTCGTGAGCAATGGGTATTGTATGTAAGCAATGAACCATGGGAATCTACTCCAAAAATCAAGAGCACACTTTACACACTGTATTTTAGCCAATTTGACAATAAATTATATTAAAAAAATAAATCAAGAGATTCCCCTTAATTTTTCTCACAAAAATATTAGATTCAAAGCTCTTTTTGTTTTTGTTTGTAGATCAGGATAGGAAGAAATTCTGAGTAATCAGATTATCACAATGAAGGATTTTTTTGGTAGCAGTGGATATTAAACATTTGAGGATGGTTAAAAAATAAATTATGTTTCTATTTTACATTATCAAAATTTACAGTGCAGAAATAAATCTGCTTCAATATGTAAATCTTTAATTCCTACAGGAAATCTAACTAGAGATTTCACAGGTATGTCTTCAAGTTCATATATAACAAAGAAAAATAACACTCAAACATCTTCACACAATCACCAAAAGGAAAATCTAATTCACATAAAAAAAAAATCTCACTGATGTTACTCAAATGTGTACAGCCAATTTTCAAGTAAGGAAGTAGCATATACCCATAAGATCATTAAAATACTGATAAAAGATTTTAATAGACACATATACACATAATGTAGATGTTATGTGCAGTGAAGAAAGAATAGCAGTGAAAAGATTTGCCAGGTAGTAAAAGCAACTCATGTTTAATGGCTTAGTTTATCTCTCTGTGTCTATAACAACAATCAATTAAATGAGAATTCAATCTCCTTAATCATCTTGGATTACTGTCTTAACCTGTAGGGAACATTTAAATGATTAAAATAACACTCTCACACATGTGAAAAATCAAAGTGGATTTCCATGATAGGACTGACTGAAAAGATACACAGATATTAGTTTTTGTTGTTACACAAATAGCACAAGCTTATTAGAAATACAAGAAAAGGAAAACAGACAAAGTATCACTGTGTCAGCCACATGAGATAACCTGTTGACTCTCCTGTTAAGAATTACCTTTTCTAAAAAGATCATTTAAAAATATGTACCCAAAGCATGCAATGTCTGTACATTTGAGCAATTTCACTTCTAGAGATCTATGCTCAGAAAATAATGAGATCTATCCTCAGTACACTCAAAGAAAGGTATTTATGCTGTTTACTACAATTGTAAGAACATTCCTGCATTTTCCCATAAAATTAGCAATGTAATTTTCCAAGTTTCTGATTACATATTGTGCTAAGACCACTTACTCTTTATGTGATATGTGACATAACTAGTAAATGATGAAGCCTGTGTCTCTATATTTTCTTCTTAAGTGGCACAATACGCCCAGATATTTGCAATTGACTTTTTCCTCCATTTGCCCTCTGCTCTTTAAGAAGGAAAGGTTAGCTATGTTTACCTAATAAACTTGTGAAAATGTAGAGCTAACGTATGTAAATAACTACCATGATGGTGTGTGAAATAGCTAATTCTACTTAACTTATAAAGCATACTTTAGTGGGAAAAAAGGGAAAAAATCATTTTACTGCTCATCTCCTGAGACAAATGCCACCTATGATGAAATAGTGTTTGTGGAAGTAAAGACTAGATTTAGTTCTGGACAGGAATGAGCTACTAACTGGATGAAAAGGAAGCGAGGTTGAAGACACTTTCCCAGTTAGGCAAAAAAGCACCAAGACAAATGTGAAGCATCAAAAAGAGTCTACCTAGGGGCACCTGGGTGGCTCAGTCCATTAGTCCATCAGTCAGTCAGTCCTGACTTCGGCTCAGGTCATGATTTCACAGTTCATGGGTTCGAGCCCTGCGTCGGGCTCTGTGCTGACAGCTCAGAGCCTGGAGCCTGCTTCAGATTCTGTGTCTCCCTCTCTCTCTGCTCCTCCCCCACTCATGCTCTGTCTCTTTCTCAAAAATAAATAAGCATTAAAAATAAATAAACAAAAAGAGTCCACCTAGAAGCAAAAGAGAAGTGGCCCAAGTGCATCTTGTATTTATTACAAATTTCTCAGAATAACTTGTTTAAAACCATTCAATTTTGTTGTTGATAATTAAAACTCCTTAAGAAATGATTGACGTCGAATGATTGACAGACATTGGTTCCACTGTTTCCTTTTGTAGGAAACTGTCTACTCACCCAAGCGACTCCTGTGAGGACTAGGGTTCTTCTTTGACTTTGACAGTATATATCTTTAGAACTTGGCAATTTGCCCCCAAAGCTTCTTAAATGACAAACGTGTACGTGAAAATATTCAAATGTTATTTTGACTTTGATTCAAAATATTATTCAAAATATTATTGTACCTTTCTAGTTTGGCTATTTGGTATTTTCATTAGAATAAGGTTCATTCAGGCATTTTGATTCTTTCCCTTTCTAACCTGTAGTTTCCACCTTTACTGATTTTATCATTCTTAATCTTCTATGATGAAACAAATTTATCCAGCCGGTAGAATCATTTATTCTTGTAGGGTGAAAAAACATCAGAATAAAAAAAAAAAAAAGAACAAACGTGAAAAATGTATTCATCTTTCTCCATTCTTTTTACCTGGATGTTAGATTGTTTGCTTCCCAGACTCAGTTCTGAAATTATCAATCTTGGCAGAAACACTTTCAAAGACAGAACTATTGGACACTCTGCAAAGAAAAATAAAACTTGAAAGATACCATCCAGTAAGGTGTAGATTCATGGATCCCTTGGGAAACATTAGACTACTCTGGTTACTATGTTAGTTTTATAGTATATTCCTCAGATTTCCTGTCCTTCCAACTGCAATAGACTGTGTTTTGGTTCCTGCTATGTATACTCCATGATAAAATTGTGATTCAAGTGGAACTTTTAAATAAATGCAGGCTCATAGGTGTTGAAAAGAAGCACCGAAAATAGAGATCATTACACAAGCAGGAAGCAGTTTGGCAACCTTAAGGGTTAGTCTCCTTTGTATACTAAAAACAAGTACATATGTGCCTAATCAAATCACTGTCACATTTTCCTCCATTGGACACATTAAATAGAGATGCTTGACTTCCACACTGGGACAATTCAGGACACAGGATACGGTTGTATGAATAAAGACCATAGCAGGGTACTTGTGCAGTAGATGTAATGATATGATGATGATGATAACAATAATAAACTATTACTTAAATTTTAGAGTCCTAAAGTAGAAAATATATCTTACTAAGGAATATCCAAATTTTGATACAAAAGTAATAATTTACCAGAATGAATGCCAATTTTACAACTAGATTCTCATATTTGAGTAACCGAACAGATGACGGTAATTTGACAGTTCTCTGTATCTAAATCAAGACAATTAACATTGCATTAAAACTTGTATTAAGATATTAATTTGCTTTTCATGAACACCAAATACTCAATTCCTTGTCAATGAATTATCACAAAATAAACACCTTGATATACATTTTTATTTTATTTTATTTTGAGAGGGAGAAAGCGCACATACACATGTGTGAGCAGGGGATGGGGCAGAGAATGAGGGAGAGAGAGAATCTTAAGCAGGTTCCAGGCCCAGCATGAAGCCTGAAGAGGGATTCGCTGTCATGACCTTGAGATCATGACCTGAGCCGAAATCAAGAGTCAGATGTTTGCTTAACGGACTGAGCCACTCAGGCGCCCAACACACACTGATATCCAAATAAGTGAATGTGCCGAGCAAAACTGATGATGAGAAAGATTTTTATAAACTTACAACCCATCACTGTGCCAGTTACAAAGCTACTGCTCCTCAGTACAAGTGTGTTTTTCCTTTCTTTCCTCACTGGTGCTGGGCTAGGATCCACAAACCATGTTCCTTTGCCTGCTGTTAGATTCTACCAGTTGAGGACTTGAGAGACATAGTGGAAGACAGGAGAGAAGGGATTTGATCCTTACTTGCTGAATGTTATCACCCGACTCCAACCATCTTCCTTCATGCCAGTAGAAGCAATTGGGTCCATGATGTGCTTCATAGATTTCTGGTAACAATCTTGTTGCTGCCCTCAGGGTTTCCAGGATGAGGAAGGCAGCGTTCTTTCCTCAAATGCCTGAGGTGAACCAGGTGGGGCTCTTCTCCTGAGCTTCTGAGTTATCAGCACAGCCAGGCACTGCCCCTTCCTCGTGGGTCTCATTTCCTCAGGGGTCTGATTGCAGCTCTGAGCTCGGGAGATGTCAGCACCCTCTCCTCAGAAGTGTGCATATCAACTTGACAAGAGTCCTGCTTTGAGATTTTAGGTTCTGGTAACTCAAACTTTGACCTTCATTACCCCAGCCCTATGGGTAACACCTGTTTCTTATACTTACTAATCTCTGTGTTATCCCATTAGGTTCTTTTTCAGCCCTTCAACACATTGTAAACAATTCTTATATTAGGTTGTCTCTATTGAAAAATCTATTATTGATCCGGTCTTCCTAAATAAAACTTTACTTATTTTTTTTTTTTAATTTTTTTTTTCCAACGTTTATTTATTTTTGGGACAGAGAGAGACAGAGCATGAACGGGGGAGGGGCAGAGAGAGAGGGAGACACAGAATCGGAAACAGGCTCCAGGCTCTGAGCCATCAGCCCAGAGCCTGACGCGGGGCTCGAACTCACGGACCGCGAGATCCTGACCTGGCTGAAGTCGGACACTTAACCGACTGCGCCACCCAGGCGCCCCAAAACTTTACTTATATACTCAGTGATATGGATAAAAGAAAGTTGACACTATTCTTAACTAATAAAATTATAGAATAGTTTACAAAAAATTTATCGTAAAAACATAAACAGATTCAGTAAACAAATCTTTCGGATTATTAGCCTTATTTAGTACCTAAAATAATTAATAATAAATGTATGAATTAATCAAATGTGCAATAATATTTCTAGTATGTTTTTCAATGTAATTTTTGTAGTTCTTTCAATAAGGCCAAGAGAGGTAAACTTTAGTCTATACCTCAGTAACTAATTTAGACATTTGAATTAGGAGAATATAAACAAGAAAAGGCATTTTGAAATTCCACAGTGAGGGGCGCCTGGGTGGCGCAGTCGGTTAAGCGTCCGACTTCAGCCAGGTCACGATCTCGCGGTCTGTGAGTTCGAGCCCCGCGTCAGGCTCTGGGCTGATGGCTCAGAGCCTGGAGCCTGTTTCCGATTCTGTGTCTCCCTCTCTCTCTGCCCCTCCCCCGTTCATGCTCTGTCTCTCTCTGTCCCAAATATAAACGTTGAAAAAAAAAAAAATTCCACAGTGAAAATCCTGCTTAAACATACAGATGTATAAAATTCTATTTTACTATTGCCACACCAAATCTCACAAACTAATGCTCTTCACCAGCTAGTATAGAACACTCAGTGGACAAAGATGATTTGATTGAAAACATATTTTCTCCAAGTCATAAATTTATAAATAACTCAAGAAACTTTCTTGCCTTCCCATATCTGTATGTAAAACAGACAAGAAAATGTACAAAAATTAAGAACCCACTATCTCCCGTAGTGAAAAAGAAAAGGGATAATATTTCTTGAACACTAACCTGGGGCAGGTAATATGCTCATGGCTTCATATAGCACTTAATTCTCACATTACCTTTTGAGATATGAATCATTAATCACTTTCTCCTTTTCACTTGAAGCATGAGAAAACAGAGTCCTTAGAGAGCTTTAAGTGTCAGGCCCAGATTTCAACCAGATCTCCTGCCTTCAGTTCCTGTGCTTTTTCTATTATTGTATCCCTAGCCTAATTGGTACTCAATACAGTCACTACACAAAGAACAAGTCTAACCTGTCGCTGCCAACAAGTCTCACTTTATATATTACATAACATTTTCAGAATGTGCCAATTTATCACTCTGTTTATTGAAGGGGTACTTCCCATATCCCTCCTCTCTTTCCTCCCCTTCCTCTATCTCCAGCTCTTTCTCCACCTCTAGCTTCTCTTCTTTGTTCATTTCACAAGTGTTTGCTTTTTTTTTTTTTTTTTTTAATTTTTTTTTTTTCAACGTTTATTCATTTTTGGGACAGAGAGAGACAGAGCATGAACAGGGGAGGGGCAGAGAGAGAGGGAGACACAGAATGGGAAGCAGGCTCCAGGCTCTGAGCCATCAGCCCAGAGCCCGACGCGGGGCTCGAACTCACGGACCGCGAGATCGTGACCTGGCTGAAGTCGGACGCTTAACCGACTGCGCCACCCAGGCGCCCCAAGTGTTTGCTTTTAAAACCTGTGAAAAGTTCAAGTTTTTTTCCTACTAATGCATAGTTGTTGTTTTATTTTTTTTTTTTTATTTTTTTTTAACGTTTATTTATTTTTCGGGGACAGAGAGAGACAGAGCATGAACGGGGGAGGGGCAGAGAGAGAGGGAGACACAGAATCAGAAACAGGCTCCAGGCTCTGAGCCATCAGCCCAGAGCCCGACGCGGGGCTCGAACTCACGGAGTGCGAGATCGTGACCTGGCTGAAGTCGGACGCTTAACCGACTGCGCCACCCAGGGGCCCCAAGTTGTTGTTTTAAATTCTAGTTACATATAGCATTCATCATATACATATATATATATGAATGTACATGTATTTATGGTCAACATAGTGATCATCAGAAATTCATAGCAATAATTCATAATCATAATTTTCATCACCTATGTTAGTTCCTAAAATAGCTTTCTCATAGTAGGTTCATTTGATTTTTAATTGGCAGACAGTCTAAATTGAAGTACATGATTTAAATTGAGAACACCAAATTAAATTCTCGTTTGTGTCTGAACAAAAATTTTGTTTAGTATCAATTGTCGAGAAATTTTTGACTCATCCCCTTTTCAGAAACAGCCAAGTATATTAATATAAATATCTTATGTTTCTCTGAACTCATTTCAGTAATTTAATAAAGCTGTTGCTTGAGTGATTCAATTGTCTCACACATTCTTTGTTTTTGTTCTTTAAAATAATAAATTAGGGACTCCTGGGTGGCTCAGTTGGTTAAGCGTCTGACTTTGGCTTAGGTCATGATGTCTCAATTTGTGGGTTCCACCCCCACGTCGCAGTCTGTGCTGACAGCTCAGAGCCTGGAGCCTGCTTCAGATTCTGTGTCTCCCTCTCTCCCTGCCCCTCCCCTGCTCATGTTTTCTCTCTCTCACAAAAATTAATAAACATTAATTTTTTTAAATAAATAATAAAACAAAATAATAAATTATTATTTATTGTTTATTGGCAAGACATTTGAACTTTTAAAATTATTGAACTATACAACGCTCTGAGATTTCGATTTTTAATCTATTGCATGTTTTTCACCTGATTTTAACTTTCAGAGCTGGCAGGTGTTGAAAATCTCAAAATGCCAAGATGAGATTTGACATGTATTAACACTTAGTGTTTACTTAAAATATAAGGAATTCCAACAAGAAAAAGTGTCAGACAGTTTCTACCTAGAGAGTATGCTGAATTCAGAGGAGCTAGCAGTATTGAATTCATAATGCTAGATTTTAAGTGATCAAAATGACAAATGACCCCTTCCAGCAACTTTCTCAGTAAATATGGAAAGTTCACAAGATAGAAGAATGATATTTCAAGTGGTTACAGTAGGATTTTTTTCCCCCAAAAGTAATGACTCCACGTAAGACTTTCATGGTGCTGTCATCTCTCAGGTTCAAGAAGTAGCTCTTCCTCATCTCCAAACACCTTGTTTTTTCAAGCCCCATAGCCAATTGACATTGACGCTCCATTATACAATGCTTTCAGAATTAGAAACTCTCCAGTCTAGTTTATCGGTCACCCTTAAAAATTTACACACCACAGGAAAGTTTTATGATGCTTTGGGTAACATAAACTTGCTCATGTTTAGAATAGCTAAACTGTTGCTACTACAGTTACATTCAATATTATCACCAACTGTGGCTGTTAGAAAATCCTTAAAGGACCTGAAATGGAGAGTATTTACAAATACTCTCACCTCACCTCAGGTTGTAAGCCACAGACTTGGCATTCTGTGGAGGAAGAGGAAGTTTTGAATTGGTATGCTATTGAAGCTTTAACATCTTCTGGACTGAATAACTGGATAGCCGAAATTCGTCAGGAAAATATTATTTCTACCAAGATTCTACCAAAGGATTGGAAAGAAGAAGTGAACATAGTATGGTTAAAGGCAATAAAGAAAAAAAAAAACCTTCACATTTGTATTCAGACAAGGTGAATTTGGTCAGTAAAGTGGCTACCTTGGCTTACATGTTTGACTTGTTCTTGTGGACCATGAGTCCTTGAAGCAAAGCTTGGTCCTGTTCTTGTCAGTATTCATGGTTCCTAGTCTAGAAGCTGAAACTCCAGCTAAAGAGAAGGCACTGGTGGTGAGAAGGCACTAAAGGGAGGAAATAGATTTGGCAAACATAGGGGGTGTATTGGATATAATTAAAAGATAGTTTGCAAGTTAGAACTGAAAGAGATGGAAGTCAAAAGGCTTTCCAGTTTCTGTGTTGGAAATTTGTGAGGATGTTAAGGGATTATGAGTAGAAGATGGCTACAAGACGTATTTGGTAATGCTTTTAACTCAATAAATTTTTTATTTAAAAGAAAGAATAGGGGTGTCTGTGTAGCTCAGTCGGTTGGGCATCTGATTCTTGATTTTGGCTCAGGTCATGGTCTCAGGATCCTGGGATTGAGCCCCAGGTCGGGCTCCAAGCTGAACATGGAGTCTGCTTGGGATTCTCTCTTTCTCCTTTTGTTCCTCTCTCCCTCATTCATGTGCTTTCTCCCATTCTCTCTCTCTAAAATATATACATACATACATACATACATACATACATAAGACAAATCTATTTTGTCCTTGAAAATATGGTCTGAACTAATTTGAATAAAGCATGGTATTTATAATATTGATAGAACTTATAAATGCTTATTGCCTTTTGAAAGTATATTTACCAGTTTTAAAATAGATTCAGCTTTTCATCACCCCTTCTTAGAAAACACTTCTTTATCTGTAAAATTGGCCTTAGCATTCCCATGCTACTGTGTATGCTCTTGTTATTATGCCAATGACCACTTGAATTCACACTCTTCCAATGCAAGGAGCATACCCTATTATTGTTTCTACCTAGTCCTTTGCCAAATGTCTGGTAGGCATTAGGCACTCCATGAATATTTGTGAACTCAAGTAAGCACTGGGTATATGCTATTTTTGCAAAAAATGGCGGGCATTTCAGAGTTTTACATTTGAACGCTGGTGGTGTTCACTGTGTGCCTGTGTTGTGGCGTGTATTGCTTTGAAGAAAAGACCTGCTTGCAATCTAATGACAGGACATTCAATAAAAAAATATTACATAATAGAGAGATAATTAATTTAAAAACAAAGCAGAGGGAAGTCTTGTAAAATTCCTGGAGGGAGGAGAGCAGCTTTTTATATGGAGTGATTAGAGAAGGACTCTTGAGGAAGTTCAGAGACTCTACTGAAGAGACTGAGTGAAGATGTGAAAAATATTAAGAAATATTGGTCTGGGCAGAAGGCACAGCATGGACACAGAGCCACCACTGCTAAGACAGAGAATCTTTCATTCCCTGTGGAGACTTTGTCTTCAGGAGCTGCTCTGGGCTCTCTTGTAGCAATGAAGGCTCTGGCTGTTTAGACAGGGAAAGAGAAGAGGAATGCTTTGGACAGCATATTTGGATAGAAGGGTAGAGCAGAATAAGCTGAGGGCTCCAGGAAAATGAGTTCTGGGAGGCAGGGGAGGAGAGTGGGGTCCAGGGAAAAGGGGGGGGGGTGAAAAGAGAGACATATAGGTAGAAAACAGGCTGATCCTGAGTCTATATCTGGGTTCAGGGATGAGCATTTCCCTAAACATAGATCACAAAAGAAAAACACATTGTGAAAAAACTTAAAACTTTGTTTGTAACAATATAGTCAGATCTGGTTTCCATAAGAAAAAGTACTTAAAGGTTGAGGAAGTACTTATCAATACCAGATTTCTTTTTTTCCCTGCATGATGCTAAATAAAGTGCTTTGGTTGGTTTTCCCCCAACTACATCACATCAGTGGTTCTCAGCAGGCCTGGAATGGGTCCCTAGAATGTGCCTTTCTAACTCACTGCCCAGATGATGCTGATGCTACTGGCCCCTGAACCATACTTGGAGAACCCCTGAATTACACTGACTGAAATGGTCACTTGGCTGATGTCAAATAAACACAAGTTAAAGTAAATGAAAATTTTACTACTTTACTTTCAGTTTATCTTAGCTCTTTGGACTATTTTTATAACAATTGGTTTTTCTTTACATTAATCCTATGAATATATAAGTTATAAGTATACTATCGTTCCATCATCCAAATGAAAGTGAAGATTGCGAACATCAATGCTAAGTGTTTATTGATTCCTATTATGGCTCAAGCTGTGACCTAAGTGCTTTAAATTAATTAACCTCATTCAGTCATCCGACTTGTGTTGGGTATTAATAATGATACGCACTTTGCAGATGAGGAAACAGAATAACAAAGGGCATACATTGGGGCGACGGACCTAGGCTGGGCTGATCCAGAATTTTCTTCTTTTTTGCCACGTTCTTTTGTTCTGCTTTAGGCAATGAAGCAGACAACATATTCACAAAGGGATCATGGACATAACCTAGATCTACTGCTCCTCTTTTTCTAGCACTAATGTTTCCTGCTTTGAAATATCAGGTCCTTTGGCAGCACCATGGTTTAACAGCATGTTGTTAATCCAGTGAAAAGCACACTGAGCTGCTGTGCATATTTATATATTTAAATGGCACTGGGTATTTCAGTTTCATGGTCCTCAATTTGTTCCCTGGAAAACGGCAGAACTTTCTGTAAATCCCTGTTTATGGGCTCTGTGGCAAAGATCCCAAACAGGGAGCGGGAAGGAGGAGGTTATGTACCAAGAACATATGACAATGCTCCAAACTTTAGTTTGAAGGCTTCCTCCTCTTACAAGTCAGCGGAGGTTTGTGGCTGAGATAGGTCATCAGACTGAAGTTACTTAAAGCAGAGAAGTAAAATTTCACCTTGTCCAAGTGGGTTGTAATTAGCTAGCTTTTCACGTGAACCACACTCTCTGTTGACATAGGGGGTGAACATGAACAACTGAGGCACTTGTACCTTCAAACCCACAGCAAGAGAGTTTGAAATTATAATTTAAGTAAGCCAGTTTCTTAAGCATTATTTATAAGATAATCAGAAAAGAGTAAGGATTGAAAAGGGTGGAGGATAGGGGTGCCTGGCTGGCTCAGTTGGTTAAGCATTCGACTCTTAGTTTCGGCTCAGGTCATGATCTCACTGTTCAAGAGTTCCAGCCCCATATCAGGCTCTATGCTGACAGCACAAGGCTTGCTTGGGATTCTCTCTCTCCCTCTCTCTCTGTCTCTCTCCCACCCGTGCTCTCTGTCACAAAATAAATAAACTTAAAAACATATTGTTTTGAGATTCACTTCAGATGATGAGCAAGGTGTTACCAGGAGAGTGTAGTTATGCATGAACTTTCTGAATTTTATTTTGATGGCTGAAGAAAAGGCAGCTATTTCTACTGTTAAGGTCAAACAGTTTCCCTTCATTTCTTGGGCTTCCATAAGGAGAGATTTTTCCTAAATTCTCCTGAATTCTTTCTCTCTTACTCTGCCCTAGGAAGATGGGGTCATTTAAACAATGGGTAAAAATAGGAAGGATACGCTATTGGGCTTGGCTCAACCTCTTCTGTTACCACATGGGGAATAGCAGCTTTCCTCCTATTTCTTCATGACAGAAGTCTACTCCTGACACTGCCCATACTTTGGAGTGCTTCCTCAAAATTCTCCAACTCTCTCTTCCTTCAGTGCTGGAATCATCCAGGTAACCAGAGCTTTCCAGAAGAGGCACTCCCAGCCTAGAATAGGATTCTCACAGGCTAGTTCCTTCTCCCTTTTGAGGTTTCACTCTCTAACCCTCTAGCCTTGTACAGTCAACCAGATGCTCTGAAGAATCCCAGGGCTCAATCTATAGGTTTGTTCTGGGGCCTTATGGTCAGAGCATGTCATGAATCATTTCCTACTGGCTAGAGAAGTATTTCTTTAGTAAGAAAGATTCAGTCAGAATTGTGCTGATGTGCCTTTGTAGGGTGACCACTCACTCATGTTAGACATGAGACCAGTTCAGGGCTCTGGGCTACCTACTGACTCTCACTAATTCTCACTAACGGAAATGCTGGAAGGTCCCTTTGTCCACAGCCATCATGCCACTCACTCTGCAAGCTCCAGACCAGCCATCAGGCGAACTGCCAGAGGTAGCTGCACATATCTGCTCTGAGGGCTTTCAAGTTAATTGCTCTACATTGCCTTTGAGTCTTTCTGATCAATGTCCTCTCTTGCTTCTCAACATGGTAAAGCCCAAAGTCATGTTCTTAGGAAGTTGGTCTGTTGTGTGTGCGTGTTTTTTTTTTGTTGTTTATTTATTTATTTTGAGAGAGACAGAGAGAGTGCAAGTGGAGGAGGGGCAGAGAGAGAGGGGGAGAATCTCAAGCAGGATCCGCATTGTCAGTGCAGAGCCTGAAGTGGGGCTCAATCTCATGGAACTGTGAGATCATGACCTGAGCTGAAACCAGGAGTCCAACGTTCAGCCGTATGAGCCAGCCAGGTGCCCCAGGAAGTTGGTCTTAAATGGTGCTAGAGATGGAAATGGACATTTTTGTGTAAATGTGGCTTCTATGCTTTCTCTGTCTCTAGCCCTCTCCCCACCCCTCCCCTGTCCTCCTCGTTGGTGATGATGTGTGAGAGGCAAGGTGAGATCACACTCTGGAGAGTCAGTGATTATATCATAAAGAGTTTAAGAGAAGACATGGAAAATGAGTTGTTCTAGGTTTATGATATAAAATTCCCAAGAGTAAATTTAACGTGAGGGGGAGAAAAAATTGTTCACATTTTCCTATATACTCTAAGACTTGTATGATCCTCATCCACAAAGCATAGTAATAACTCTTGAGTCTTCAGAAGCTGGTATTCACAGGCAGCGTGGTGCATCCATCATGATGCTATATCATGAGTAATTCTGTAAGCGACATTAAATAAATGCTATTAGGCAACTGCAGAGGCAAGGCAACCCATATCAGTTCAATACAAATGGATTCTGAAGAACCGATGCCTTGTGAATAACATGTTACTACCTTTTTCTCAAAGTGGGAGATATGAAATTTACCCAGAACCATGCCTTTGACGATAAGCATGGAGACACAGTTCCTGGATCTGAACAAGAAGAGTGATGTCTGATACTGTGAAGAATCTTCACCTGCATTAAATGTACAATAAGAAAAGTTATATACCTCTTTTCCATTCTAACTTTATCAATAAATCACTATACCCCTCGTGCACCGATGGGTTGTGTAATACATTTCTAAATGAATTTTCTATAGACAGAAGCCCAGAACACCCTAGGGCTCTGCCCTAAATCTTACCTGTGCAGGCCCTGGAGGAGGCTTGTTGTAGTTTTGTGGTACTGAGGAATGAGGGAGTAAATTTACCAATTCTGTGATTCAGTTAGTAGGCCTGTTGCTTTCTTAAATTAAACTGCAATTTCCAACTTAGCTTCAGTACTAATACAGGTAATATTTTTCTTTATTCTCTGCTTTCTTCTCTTTTGCCTTATTCCTAGTAATTTCCAAATCTAGATAAAGAAAACCACTGCTATACTTTGGGCCCACTTAGACTCCGAACCCCACATCGATGTCCCTTCTTTTCATATGTGAAGAATAAAAAATAAAAAGCTGATGGGGCACCTGGGTGGCTCAGTCAGTTAACTGTCTGACTGTGGCTCAGGTCGTGATCTCATGGTTTGTGAGTTTGAGCCCCGCATTGGGCTCTGTGCTGACAACTCATTGGGGCCTGCTTTGGATTCCTTGTCTCACTCTTTCTCTGCCCCTCCCCTGCTCACACCCTGTCTTTCTCTCTCAAAAATAAATAAACATTAAAAATAAATAAATAAGTAAAAAGCTAAAAGCTAAAGGAGTATAAAAACCTTCAGTCAACTGATTTTGTAATATATTTCGCTGCCCATCCACCTCATTCCTTTTTTCTGTCTCAGGAGGATTAATCTGTTATTTAGATGTGTAGCTTAGAGGAATACATCTTACCTCAACACTCAGTCCCATGAGAATGTTGAGGTGAAACAGTGGACAGTTCTTTTCAAACACTGCCATATAAATCATGTCATCAACCTATCTCAAAAAACCTGTGAGATGGGTACTTATATCAATTTATTAGGGCTGCCTTAACAAAGCACCACAAACTGGTTGGCTTAAAGCAACGGACATTTATCCTCTCCTGGTTCCAGAGGCTAGAGGTCTGAAATCAAGGTGTCCACAAGACTACGCTCCCCTTGAAGACTGCGGGGAGGAATTCTCTCCTGCGCCCATGTCATTCCCTGGCTTATGGACACATCACTCCAGTTTGTGCTTCTGTATTCGCATCTATGTGTGTCTACACCTTTGTATCCAAGTCCTCCTGTCCTTTCTTTGACAAAGACACAAGGTACTGCATTTAGGGCCCGCTCTAATACAACATGACTTCATCTTAACTTGATTGCATCTACAGAAACCCTATTTCCAAATAAGGTCTGTAGCCACGCACCGAAGGAAAAGTTCTCAGGCACTTAGACTGAGCCAACGTGCAGGGCTGCCTCTGCCAGCGAAACAGCAGCAGCAGCAAACTGCACATGGTCTCTGTTTCACGTTCGCCAGGTGTAAACATCAAGGAATGTTAAAGCACAGGAGGAAAACACAAAGAGCCTCCAGACATAGACCAAACACACATCTGAATAACCCAAGATAAGCACCCAGTCTCAAGGTCTTTAACCTTAATCACATCTTTAAAGTCCCTTTTGCTAAGATAACACTCATACAGCGTCTTTGGGGATCCTCATTCTGGGATGGAATTGTTGATCATAAGGTATTCATATACTCAGATTTAGTAGAGATTGCTGGTTTTTCAAAGTGGTGATATCAAATTGTACTCTTAACAGATGTGGATGAGAGTTGCCAGTACTTGATATTTTTGTCCTTCTTGGCTTTTGCTATCCTGAAGAAGAGGACCATGACGTGTGCCTCAGTTCTCCCCAATTCCAATTTTCTATATTTTTCAAAATACTGAGTTAAGAACTACAAAGAGTCCAAGATTTTAAGCTACTTGCAACCAGCAAGTTCTAGCCAGCCACAGTTTCACAAATGCTACGGAAGATCCAAGATTCCTGGGTCAGAGCTGAAAGACAGTTCCTTACCCTTAGTAATAGCAGGGGCCAGACTACACACCCAAATCCCCACGGGACAACACAATGTTGCCTGTGCATGCGGGTGTTTGCATACAGGAGGAAAACCTTTATATTGAGACACCCAAATCTTTTATAATGAAGAATATACATGTCTGCCCTTTTCCCTAGAATAAAACATTATGACTATTTTCCAAAAACTATTATAAAATCTGCTCTTATTCTGGAGAAAGACACTCTCATCATAGTCTAAGGCATTCCACATACCAATATCTCTGGAAATACATTCTGAAACTAAGGCATTGAGTGCACCTGCTTATAAGACATAGAGAGAGATAAGAGACCTATGGAGAATTGTCTCTCAGCATGTTGCCTACATTTAATCTGTTGTTAGGTTTGGTAAATAGATTATGATACATTTAACAAACAATTCATTATATGGCTGTGTGGGATAAAATGGAAAGTATTATAAAAAAAGAAAATTAAAAATATCCTTGCTTCCTCAAGAAGCTTACAAACTAGTAAAGGATGAAAAACACAGACAAGGATTATATTACTATTAAATAGAATGTGCTAAGCATGTGCCAGAAGGCTTTCTTTGTGTCTAAACAATTCCAAAATTTCCTATTATTGAACTTTGCTTCTGCAGTCTTTGATTTGTAGAAGTTGAAATTGTTACATAATCACATCTCTTCATTTTCTAAATGTCTTGTGTCCTGGAGCTTAATAGGCACATATTCATTGTGTAAATAAGTTTTCTTTCTTTATTTAAAAATTTTTTTTTAATTTATTTAATTTTGAGAGACAGAGTGAGAGAAAGTGAGAGTGGCAGGGGGGCAGAGAGAGGGAGACACAGGATCCGAAGCAACCTCCAGGCTCTGAGCTGTCAGGACAGAGCCCGAGGTGGGGCTCAAACCCACAGACCGTGAGATCATGACCTGAGCCAAAGTCGGACGCTCAACCGACTGAGCCACCCAGGTGCCCCAATAAGTTTTCTTTAAAAGCAAATGGGAAGATCATTTGTTGCTGTATGGTTTAGAAAAAAAAATTGCAATAGAGATTCTTCAAATAGATCTTTATAGATAACTGGAAAAAAAATAAATGGAGAAAGGGTAGGTATTTTAAGTTCAGAGAGAAGTGTGGAGAGCAGATCTAGAGAGCTTAGTGTCCATTTTTCCTAAAATAGACTAAAAATTTGGGCAATAGGAATGAATACAATGTTGGATGGCCAACTCCCCACTGTTTTCACAAGTGCAGGCATTTGGTCTTAATTCTTTGCGAATAAAAGTGTTTAGTCCACAGCCTGTAGTAAAACGTGCTTTTGATTTATTGAACTGAATAGAATGAATGCTGGAGCTCAGTATTAAGCCCTAAAATCTTTGAATATGTGTGTGTGTGGAGGGGAGTCTGGGAGGGAGTGCATCAGGGCAGGCACAGAGATATTGACGTGCACTTGAAAAAGCTAATGGTGCTTCTAGGAATGAATTGTGTAATAATAAAAGGTAGAGGGTATGTGGGAGCAGGTGCCCGGCAGTCCAGATTACAAGCATGCTGAACTGGAAGGTTTAATGGAAAGGAGGGGTTGAATATAAATACAAACCTGTATTTCAGCAACAAAAATCATACATCTCTGAGTTAATTTTTTCTCTTGGACATCTAGAAAAATGGTGGTAGCTTTAATTGTGAAAAAAAAAGGGTAAGAAAAAAACTTGAGTGAAGAGGAAAACTGAATTAGGCGTTATTTTTTCAACATTTTTAAGAATCACTGAAATAAATATTTCCTTTCACACTTGCCTTACAAAGCTGTGAGTCCACAGTTGATGAATGTGAGATATGATTTCTCTAAGACAGCCTGGCATTGGTGCTAAGAGGTTGTGGAAATTTATCATTTCCTGACATATGGTGAATTCTTGATATCTCAGTGCCCCTGTTTACTTTTAAATGTTTACCGTAACTTTACCATGTGTCTGAGTTGGGAAGTGATATGGACCAACTCGAGGTAAAGTTGTTAAGGCTCAATGTGAATGGCTTAAAACAACAGTCATATTCAAATTAACCTTTTCACTCTCTGTTTTTTCTGTATGTAATATTAATATATTAGTTGTAACACCGATAAAAGTTTGAATTAACATTTCTAATGCATTCCAAGACTGAACATTTTAAAAACATTTTTTATTTTGAAAAAAATAGGAGATTTACAGAGGAGCTATAAAGCACAGAGAGTTCCTGTATATCTTTCACTCTTCTGTTAACATTTTATTTAACCATGGAACATTTGTCAAAAGAATGCATTTGAAAATTTTTGAAATATTAAAGTTACCACTGTTGTCAAAAGTTTAAAATTTGCCTTATCTTTACAACTTTATATCCACTTATCCATATGCACATCTCATACACATGCGTGTCATAAGCAAAATATTGATTTTCCAAATATACGGGCTTTAACATTTTGTCAACTCTAAGAACATAGTCTGTAGTTTACTTTGAATCCTTTGTGACATGCAAGTGGCCATATTCTCTTTGAGATGGTTCATATCCAGTGAAATTAGTTATTCATTCAGTTAGTAAATTGCAAATAAAAATTTTAAGTCGTTTAATCAGGAAATTCAAGTTTAATTTTCTTCTATTTAGACCTTTAAATTTTATTTCCATTACTCATTGTGAAAACAAGTTGACAATTTAATTAAATCAAATGGATTACAGAACTGCTAAAAATGTGTCAAATTAGTCAAAACTGTGATTTTTGCCAACTAAGAAACAAATACTCCTTTATACTCTGGCCGTTAGGCAAATCCCACAGCAATTTGTTTTAAAATACATGGTTAGAAATGTATCATTTATGCTGTGAAAATAATGCATGCATTTCAACCATTCTAGTTACCATAACAACGGAATATAATGCATTTTATTTTATTTTAATTTCAATCAAATTCATTTGGATTTGATTGTCACAACCAAAAATGAAACAGAGACAATCAACACAGCATGTGTACTTCTATTCAAAGTTAAAGGACTAGGTTTGTGTCCATACTGACTTTTTGATATTGGCTGCATAGATCTCTGTGTCGAGAGATATTCAGGGATAATGGATCTCCATTCAGATAGAATGAAGAAAGGCACATTTTTCTATAATCTCTTGCAGCTTGGTGGGATATGAGATTGAGTTTTGGTCAATTAAACGTTAGCACAAGTGTCATACGACAGTTTCTGGAACCTTCCTTTAAAGGCAACTGTTGCACAGCTTTTTGCCTCCTTTTATTCTCCATGTAGTACTTCATTCCACTTTCTAAAACACAGATATAATGGGGAAGGCTTTTACTGCAGTCTTGGACCCTGGGGACTTGGGACATATACTGAGGATGGCAGAGCAGTAGATTAGATGTGGCTTTGGACTTTGAAAACTTTCTGGAACAGAGTTGCCATCCCAGCACCTGGCTATCTCTGAACTTCTCCACAAGAGAGAAATTATTTCTTTATTTAAGCAATTGTTATTTTTCACTTCTCTGGGGTTTTTTTGTTTTTTTGTTTTGCAATGGAAACTCACCCTAATGTGCCACATTTCCGTGAAAAGTGCAAATAGGAAAGACAGCACCATATATGTGTATTTTTCAAGAAAAATTAATCTTCCTTCACTTGTGTCTATACTTATTTGTCACTGTGAACACTTGAATCTGCTACTCCTGTGCCTCCTTTTACCCTCTTGGTGGAATACAGACTGTTAACAGGACTCCCACCGCTGGGCCAGGGGTATCAGTCCTGCCCTTACTGAGCTCCAGACATCACCGAACTTTGTCTCGGTTTATTTGCATGTTTTTGTTTTTGTTTTTGTTTTTGTTTTGAAAACGTCGTGGCATCTCGCGATAATAACACCGTGGAGTTCTGCACAACCAGGAACGGAGAGTGAGTGATTTACTTAAGACTATTTGTTTTTAAACCCCGGGAATATAGGTAGAGGCAATTAAATCTTATTCTTGAAGTCACTAAATCCGTAGAGCAAATGCACACTGTTTGTAGTGCGGTTGAAATAATTGAACAAGACATTTATACCAATTCAGTAGAGAAGTGACGACAGTGATTGTACACACCACAGCAGGGGTCTCCTCTAAGTTACACATGTAGAGATACACTGAAACAGCAAAAAAGTTTATATTAAATGGAATTAAAAGTTACATCCGAAATCTATTTTAACAACATAATAAGAAGTTGAAAAGAATGAAGTAGGAAATGTGGAAAAAGCCAAATTATTAATACTTTGCTAAGTGATGAGAAAAAGGTAAATAATTCACTTTTGAGTCATAAAGAAAAGAGAGGAAAGTACACTTAAAAAAAAAAGATGTAAGCAGGAGAAATGGGATAATGATAGATCAAGAGAATATTTGAGGTTGAATTTCCAGAATGTTGTACTAAGCAAACTACTTGGCAAAACAGAATGATATATCACTGGCATTGCTGAAAGTGGGACACCATAGACACAGGAACAGATGAGCTCTTGACGTTGGCGACTCTACCCCTGGCCCTCCTTGGCGGCTCCAGGATGGACCAGAATAAGAATAAGGGAGTCATCGGGATAAAGTCGCTGACTAAACCCTTCTATCAAGAAGTCGTGTTTATGGCATAATTCCACAGGAAATAAATCTGTTCTTCCTATGCCAGACTGGAATATCTCTCTTCTGTGAGAATGAAATTATTTATTCTTCCATCTTTCCTCCTTCTCCTCAGCTCTTTCCCCATATGTGCTACCCTGGACTATAGTTCTTAAGGGAAAGAAAAGAACAGTTTGGCAAATTGCAGTGTTTTAATTTATTCTATATCTTAATTTTAACTTTACCTTTAGAATCTAGAGGACCATCAGGCCTTGGGCTTCCTGGTGGCCACCTTGTTTTTATGGACTTTAGTTCAGCCTTTTCCCTCACGAATCTCTGCTGATGCTCAGAAAAGATTATCCTAGTTTTAAAGTGGAGTGTTCCAGGGCTGTTAGTGTAATCAATTGGATTAGGAGTTTGATTTCATTTGTTTTGATGTTAATGCCTCTAAAATTTGATCAACTGGCTTTTTAACTACAGTTAGATATTAATTCTGAAAAAAAAAAAAAGTGTTTTGTTCTAGATACTGCAAACCTTTCTTTTTTTCCAGGAATTAATGCCTGTAAACCTGTATTTCCTGAATTAAAGCTAATTGTGTTTCTGAGGGTAAGCCAAGCATTATGAGTTAAAAAAAAAAAAAAAAAAAAGTTTAAGAAAAAAAAATTGTAAGGTGAATCTAGAATTTGATACTGCCATCTGCTGTTGTGAAATAAAATTGCATGTCCTTTAAAGCTACAATTTCTTTGCTAGGTTTCAAGAAAAAATTGTATAAGATCATTTTATCCTGTGCTATCAACACATTAAAAAGAGAGAAATATATGGTGCTTTATTCATGCTATATTTCTAAATTTGGCTTTAAGAGCTTATGTCATTTCTTTTATATTGTATAACAGGCATTATAGCTTTGAGATTTTTATAAATATAAATATTATATAACTATCTACTTAGAAGTTAGCAACTATAAAAAATGATGCCATGAGGCACATGGGTGGCTGGGTAGGTTGAGCATCTGACTCTTTTTTTATGTTTATTTATTTTTGAGAGACAGAGAGAAAGAGAGAGTGTGAGTAGAGGTGGAGCAGAAAGAGAAGGAGACACAGAATTTGAAGAAGGCTCCAGGCTCCAAGCTGTCAACACAGAGTTCAGCATGGGGCTCAGACTCATGAACGGTGAGATCGTTCGTGACCCAAGCCAAGTCAGATGCTTAATGGACTGAACCACCCAGGTGCCCCAAGCATCTGACTTGATTTCAGCTCAGGTCATGATCCCAGGGTCATGGGATCAAGCACCAGACTCAGTATGGAGCCTGCTTAAGACTTCCTCTCTCCCTCTGCCCCTCTCCCCCACTTGCGCACCCTCTTTCTGTCTCTCTCCCTAAAGTAAAACAATTTTTTTAAAAAAGTCTTCCTTCTTATATCTCTCAAGCAGATATAAACCCCAAAGGAAACTCAACTAGCAAACTTCTGCTTCCATCCAAGATAGAGTAACGGAGATTGGCTCTATCCTCTTGCTTGATACAACTACAAAAACAGAAAAGTACGTGAAACAATTGCTTTCTGGACGTTGGATTTCAGGCAACAGTGATTGTTGACACAGGAGCAACAGCTGAGGCGAGCCTCGTGGTTGTCCCTGATTACTGCCTGCAGAAATTCCCCAGACCATGGCACAGGGAAGGATCCTAAACAGAGCTGTGGGTTCTCTTTGAAGTTAGTGGATGGAATTAGGAAACTGGGAAAGCAAAAATGGCTAGAGCTTACATGACAGAGTACTGTTGGGAAGAGAGCTATCCAGAGAGAAACCCTCAGAGTTCTGCAGAGTGCCGTCCCCAAGTATTTAGTTGGGTACTGTTGAGTATAAACGTATGAAGAAACAATCTGAAGCCAGGAAAAGGAACGTGCAGATGACGTAGAGGGGACAAATGTCGGAGATCACACAGGGCCAAGAATAGTGCCTGTTTTTGGTACCCAGAGTGGAAAAGATGCCAGAATACCAACAATAATCTTGCCACAGTAGTCAAGAAAACCTAGCCCTTAACTAAATGCTCCTCTGGTTCTGCCTAAGAAAAATTAAAGGCAAGAATTGAAATGAGCACACTATTCCCAAGTATTTTAACCATACCCTAGAGCAGTTCTTAATATTTAAAGCAATACAAATATATCTATTGCTCAACAGGAAAAATTCGCAATGTCTGATATACTATTGAAATTTACGAGGCACGCAAAGTAAAGGAAAATATAACACATAATGAGGAGAAAAACAAATCAATTAAAAGTGACACTGAAATGACACAGAAGATAGATTTAGTAGGCAAGGACATTGAATGCTTTTAACTCTTTTCAATATGGTCAATAAGGTAGAAATAAGATTAAACATGGTAAGTGTAGACATAGAAGAGATAAAAAAAAAAAAAAACACTCAAATAATATCCAAGATGGAAAATACACTGGATGGGATTATTAATGGCAGATAAGACATTGTAAAAGAAGATCAATCACCTTGAAGACCTAGTAATAGAAATTACCCATGATGAAACCTAGAGTGAAAAACAACTGAAAAAAAAAATCAATGGACTATGGCCAGATATATGTGTAATTGGAACCCTCAAAGGTGGAGGAAGAAAATATGGTCATTGCCCCCCTAATCTGGTGAAAACTTTAAACCCATAGATTCAAGAGCCACAAGCCCTTGAAACATAAAAAACACACCAGTGCAAATCACTATCAAATCACTTAAGACTAGTGATAAAGAAAAATTCTTAAAAGAAGCTAGAGAAAAAGATACATTGTATATAGGGGAACAAAGATAAGGATGTCAGTACTTTTCTTTTTCTTTTCTTCTTTTTTTTTGTCATAAACAACGTAAGTGAGAAGACTTTAGAGTAACATCTTTATAGTACTGAATGAAAAAGACTATTAGAATTCCTCACTCAGCCAAAGTATCTTTCAAAAATAATAATGAATGTATCACTAAATTGTAAAATAGTAATAATAATAACAATAGTGAAATAAGGCTTTGTCACACGTATGAAAACTGAAAGAAGTCAGCAGCAGAAAACCTGCACTATAGAAAATTTTAAGGAAGTTCTTCAAGCAGAAGGAAAATGCTACCAGATGAAAATGAATTCCTCTATAAAGCAATGAAGAGCACCATAAATGGTTACCACATGAATAAATATAAAGGCTCTTTGTCTTATTATTTAAATCTCTTTAAAAGGTAATTATTAATTCAAAAATTAATGATGGCATATTGTGTGGTAGAAGAAAATATATATAGCAAAACAGCACAAATTCTGGAAGAGCAGAATAGGAAGAACACTTTTGTAAGGTTCTTACAATTAAGTATAAGTAGAATAACATCCCTTAAAGGGAAGCAGTGATAAGTTAAAGATAGGTACTATTAACACTACAGAAACTAAAATTATAATATGAAGAGTTATCGCTAATGAGCCAACAAATAAAAATCATAAGTATATCATAAAACACACTTGATTAACTCAAAAGAAGTCAGAGAGGCAAAAAAAGGGGATTTGGAGTGGTGGCAAAGGAACAGATGGGTTGAATAGAAGACAAATAGCAAGATGGCAACTTTAAATCCAACTATATAATAATCACGTATAATGATGAGTCACAGTAATGTAAAGGTCTAAACATCCCAATTAAAAGACAGTCAACATCAGATTAAACAGTAAGTGCATGCTGCCTCTGGTAGATCCAAATTAAATAGAAAACACAGTTTACAAGTAAAGGATGGTAAAAGATATTCTATGCTAACATTTATCAAAAGAAATGTAGAGTGGTTCTATTAACATCCGACAAAGTAGGTTTCAGATCAAAGAATATTACCAGTGGTAAATAAGTTTATTTAATAATAATGAAGGGCTCGACTGATTATGAGGACATAGAAATCTTAAATGTTTATGCACTGTTTTAGCTTTCTTCTGATGCACCACAAATTACCACAAATTTAATGACTTTAAAACACCTATTAGGTTGCACAGTTCCATAGGTCAGAGTCTGGGCACAGTGTTCTCTACTCAGCTTCAGTTGGCTGAAATCAATGTCAGATGACCTATATTCTAATCTAGAGGTCAGTGTTCTATTCCAAGCTGACATGATTGTGGCAGAATTCACTTTCTTGTGGCCACAAGACTAAGGTCCCCAGTTCTTGGCTGGATGTTGGTACCTGGACCCCACCATCTTCAAAGCAAGGAACAGGGAGCCTCCCTCACACAGAATTCCTATCCTACTTCAAATCCCTCTTACTTGGATGCTTTTTCCTTTTACAGGTTCACCTGATTAAATGAGATCCATCGAGGAAAAACTCCAGGATAATATGGCATGTACATCACAAGGCAAGATCTGGTGCCTTAGAATCTTAGAATTTCAAGGAGTAATAGACAAATCCATAATTATAGGCTTCACCACTCTTTCCTCAATAATTATAAAATAAGTAGACACAAATTCAGTTAGGGATATAAAGGACTTAAATAACATTACCAATAAATTTGACCAAATTGATCTTTTTAGAACACTCCACCCAAAATCAACTGCACACACACCATTTTCAAGTGCATATTGAACATCTAACAAGATAGACCATATCCTGAGCCGTAAAAGCAAGTCTCAATACATTTTAAAACAATTAAACTCATGTATAGCATGTTCTCTGAATATTATAAAATTAAATTACAAATCAACGACCAAAAGCTTCCCCAGAAAATCCCTAAATGTTGGGAAATTAAAGAATACACTTCTCAATAACACATGAGTCAAAGAGGAAACAAAAAGGGATCTTCAAAGTACCTTTAATGAATGAAAATGAACAAATAGCATATAAAAATTTGGGAATTACAGATAAAGTAAGGACATTTCCAGCATTAAATGCCTATATTAAAAAGAAATAAAACTAGGAAAATAAGTGCAAGTAAAACCAAGAATAAGCAAAAGGAAAGGAAGTAATAAAGATTAGAGTGCAATCAGTGAAGTAGACAATAGAAGAATAAATTTCAGTAATGGAAGAGATAATACTAGAGGATCTATAGCTATAAGAAGGATAATAAGAAAATATTTTGAGCCACTTCCTGCCAATAGTTTCAAAACTTAGATTAAATAAGTGAACTCTTAGAAAGACACCAACAACCAGATACCACTCAAGAAGAAATTAGGTCAGCAGATAATCTGAATTCCTCTATATTAGTTAGAGAAATTGAAATGAAATTATAGATGAAAATATTCCCACAAGGAATCCCAGACACAGATGGCTTCACTGGAGCATTTTACCCATCATTTAAGGAAGAAATAATATCTATACTACACAAACATCTATACTATACAAACATCTATCCAGAACATTGAAGAGATGTGAATACTTTCTAACTCATAGTGTGAGACCACCACTACTCTGATATCAAGAGCAGACAAATGTATTATTTAAAAAGGTAAATTGGGCACCTGGGTCAGTTAAGTGTCCGACTTTGGCTCAGGTCATGATGTCAGCGTTCGTGAGTTTGAGCCCCACATCGGGCTCTGTGCTGACAGCTGTTTGATAGTTTCTTAAAAAGCTAAATATACAGGGGTGCCTGGGTGGCTCAGTCAGTTAGGCGCCCAACTTCAGCCAGGTCATGATCTCACGGTTTGTGGATGTGAGCCCCACATCAGGCTCTGTGCTGACAGCATGGAGCCCGGAGCCTGCTTCGGATTCTGTGTCTCCTTCTCTCTCTGCCCCTCCCCTGCTTGCTCACTCTCTCTCTCTGTCTCTCAAAAATAAATAAAAACATTAAAAAGAAATTTTTGAAGTTAAATATAAACCTACCACATGAGTTGGCCATTTGATACGAGATATCTTCCCAAGAAAAATGAAAGGATATGTTCATGCAAAGATTTATTTATGAATATTCATAACAGCTTTACTTGTAGTAGTTAAAAAACTTGAAAAAATCCATGTGTTTATTAACAGATAAATAGATAAATTGGAGTATATGCAGAGAATAAAACTCTACTCAGCAAGAAAAACAAATGAACTACTGATACATACAACAACACGGATAACTATAAAAAATAATTGTGCCGAGCTCAAGAAACCAGTGTAATAGTGTAATAGTAATACAATTTTATTCATGAAATTCTAGAAAATGCAAACTCATCTACAGTGACAGAAATACCATCAGTGTTTGCATAAGGATGGAATATGGGGAGAGTGGGAGAGACGGATTGCAAGGAGTATGTAGAAAGTTTTGGGAATGATAGATATATTTATCATCTTGATTAAAGTGTTGGTTTCATGGCTGCACGCATATGTCAAATTTACCAAATTATACATCTCAAGTATGTGCAATTCATTGTATGATGATTATGTGTCAATTAAAACATGAAAGAAAATAAATTTATTTTACCTTTTTTTTCTTGGCATTAAAATAATTTGGACTCTATGCCCTGAAGTTCTTAAGGATATTTCTAAATTTGTGGATACATAAGCATACTCTACATTCTACCTTAAAAAATCAACTCCCAAAGCAGGCAAAAATCTCTTTGACCTTGGCCGCAGCAACTCTGGAGGCAAGGGAAACAAAAGCAAGTTCAAAAATGAACTGTTGGGACCTCATCAAAATAAAACTTTTGCACAGCAAAGGAAACAGTCAACAAAACTAAAAGGTAACTGATGAAATAGGAGAAAATTGCAAACAACATATCAGATAAAGGGTTAGTATCCAAAATCTATAAAGAACTTATCAAACTCAACACCCCAAAAAACAAATAAACTAGTGAAGAAATGGCAAAAGATACAAATAGACACTTCTCCAAAGAAGACATCCAGATGGCCACCCGACACATGAAAAAATGCTCAATATCACTCATCATCAGGGAAATACAAATCAAAACCACAATGAGATACCACTTCACACCTGTCAGAATGGCTAACATTAACAACTTGGGCAACAACAGATGTTGGCGAGGATGCGGAGAAAGAGGATCTCTTTTGCACTGTTGGTGGGAATGCAAGCTGGTGCAGCCACTCTGGAAAACAGTATGGATGTTCCTCAAAAAATTAAAAATAGAATTACCCTATGACCCAGCAATTGTACTATTAGATATTTATCCAAGGGATACAGGTATGCTGTTTCACAGGGGCACATGCACCCCAATGTTTATAGCAGCACTATCAACAATAGCCAAAGTATGGAAAGAGCCCAAATATCCATCGATGGATGAATGGATAAAGAAGATGTGATACATATATACAATGGAGTTACTACCGACAATCAAAAAGAATGAAATCTTGCCATTTGCAACTACGTGGATGGAACTAGAGGGTATTATGCTAAGCGAAATTAGTCAGAGAAACACAAATATCATACGACTTCGTTCATATCAGGACTTTAATATGCAAAACAGATGAACATAAGGGAAGGAAAGCAAAAATAATATAAAAACAGGGAGGGGGACAAGACATAAGAGACTCTTAAATATGGAGAACAAACAGAGGGTTACTGGAGGGGTTGTGGGAGGGGGAATGGGCTAAATGGGTAAGGGTCATTAAGGAATCTACTCCTGAAATCATTGTTGCACTATATGCTAACTTGGATGTAAATTAAAAAATAAATAAAAAAAAATTAACTCCCGAGATAAGTAAACCAAACTAGATTTAAAGAGCAGATGCATACATGCAGTAAAGTTATTGTACACATGAGTCTAAAATACTTTGGTTATATTCAGTATCTATTTAGAGTTCAAAGGGAAAGGCACCATTAGGTGCCTTTCTTTAGTTTATACCTAAGGCAACTGAGGTCCTACTACTTTCTCAAGCCTACTGCTAACTAGTGCAAAAAACAGTTTAGAAAATCAAAACACGAAAATCCTTTAAATGAGTATCATTGTCTTCATCTGTTTTTCCTTATCTTGTTGCTTTCTCTCTTTCCCCTCTATACTCTTTTCCTATTAAACTTCTCTTACTTAGGATCTGTTTCTGGCTCTGATATTTGTTGAAATGGGTACCTGACCAGGAAATGTAATATTAAATATGATGAAAATTTTGTCTCAGATTTAGGTGCAAGACAATTCAAGCATGTATTCAGGTGAAATTTCAGAAAATATGAAAACCATAAAGAAATAAAGGTATTTGAAAGAATATTTCTGTGAAGTATGAGATAATACATTTATTAAATATATTTAATAACACCTTACAGATAGGATGATGACTCTGGTTTCAGACCCCCTTCTTTTCTACATAGTGATTCAACAATTCCATATATCACCTGGTGTTCATCACAAGTGCACTCCTTAATTCCCATCACATATTTAACTCATCACCCAAACTTCCTCCCTTCTGGTAACCATCATTTTGCTCTCTATAATTTAGTCTGTTTCCTGATTTGTTTCTCTTTCTCTCTCTCTTTTTCTTCCCCTTTGCTCATTTGTTTTGTTTCTTAAATTCCACATAGGACTGAAATCATGTTATTTCTCTTTTTTCACTTTGCATTATACTCTCTAACTCCACCCATGTCATTGCAAATGTCAAGATTTCCTTCTTTTTCATGGCTGAGTAATATTCCATTGTGTGCATATATAAACCATATCTTCAATTAATGGACACCTGGGTTGCTCCCATACCTTGGCAATTGTAAATAATGCTGCTATAAATATAGGGGTGCATGTATCCCTTTGAATTAATGTTTTTGTATTCTTTGGGTAAATACCTGGTAGTGTGATTGTTGGAGCATAGGGTAGTTCTATTTTTAATTTTTTGAGGAAACTCCATACTATTTTCCAGAGTGACTGTACCAGTTTGCATTCCCATCAGCAGTGCACCAGGGTTTCTTTTTCTCCACATGCTCACCGACATCTATTGTTTCCTGTGTTGTTGATTTTAGCCATTCCCTGATGATGAGTGGTGCTGAGCATATTTTCACGTGTCTGTTGGCCATCTGGATGTCTTCTTTGGAAAAATGTATATTCTTAACTTCTGCCCATTTTTAAATTGGATTATTTGGTTGTTTTGGTGTTGAGTTTTATAAGTTTTTTGTATATTTTGGATATTAGCCTGTTATTGGATATGTCATTTGCAAATATCTTGTCCCATTCCATGCATTGCCTTTTAGTTCTGCTGACTTGGTTTCAGATTTCAAATATGTTTTTTAAGCTATCGGTTTCTTAACACAGCATTTTGTTATAAAAATGTATATATTAATATTTATAGGTATTATACTTATTTCATAATTAATATATTATGTTGTACAAAACATACATAATGTATAAATATCTTATATGTACTATTTATAGATATATTTTATATTTATAGGTTATATTTATAGATAAAATAAAATTGATTTAGAAATAATAAAATAAAATTGATTAAAGTGCCAGTATTTTACATACTTGGGATCCCATTTCCACTTTGTTCTCTCTGTCTCCCACAGGCCTCTGTGTTTAAAGTGCTCCATCCTGGGGGCGCCTGGGTGGCGCAGTCGGTTAAGCGTCCGACTTCAGCCAGGTCACGATCTCGCGGTCCGTGAGTTCGAGCCCCGTGTCAGGCTCTGGGCTGATGGCTCGGAGCCTGGAGCCTGTTTCCGATTCTGTGTCTCCCTCTCTCTCTGCCCCTCCCCCGTTCATGCTCTGACTCTCTCTGTCCCAAAAATAAATAAACGTTGAAAAAAAAAATTTAAAAAAAATAAAGTGCTCCATCCTGTCTGGTATATGTTCCAAATGACTTCTTCATTCATCACTGTCACATGAAAATATTCATCATTTCTTGATTGTCACTGTACTTAATCTCATCTAAGAAATTCATCATAAAGTATGAAAAAATAAAAGATTTAACTCTACAAAGAGCTTATATTTTAAAACATAACTTTGACTCAAATGGAATCTTATGGTGTGGAATGTTGTCTGAGATATTTGTGAACAAGGAGAATGTTTCTGTGCTTCTTGGCCCTTTTGAGATGAACCACATTTGCAACACCGCTCTTCTGCCTTCAATACCCTCTCCCATTGCCAAAATCCTTGCCTAGTAACCAGATAGGAAAATGTAACAATTGCTGTATCTCTTCTCTTCTCTCTTCAAAATCTGCACCATTAACGTATTTAACAAGTACTTGAAATACTATAGTGACTACACCAGGAACAAAATTCTGCCTTCATGGCGTTTACAGTGCTGTGGAGAAGGAGCAGACAACACACAAAATTATAAGTGTATTATAGAGTATATGATATAATAATAAGTGCTATATAAGAAAAATAAAGCAGATACAGAATATTGGGATAGGGCAGGTGGGTGTTACTGTTTTAAAGAAAATAATCAGATCTAATGTGTAATGTGACTATAAATAACACTGTATTGCATAATTGAAACTGCTAAAGAATGGAACTTAAATCTCTCACGAACATGAAAAGGTAAATATGTGAGGTGATAGAGGTGTTAATTAACTGGATGGAGGGAATCTGTTCACAGTGTATACGTCTATCAAATCATCATGTCATGCACTTTAAATATCTTAAATTTATTTGTCAATGACACCTCGATTTTAAAAATAAGTGAATACATAAAATAATCAGGAAAAGCCTCAATGAGACAATTAAGAAAAGACCTAAAGGAATGAGGGGGCAAGCATGTGGATATCTGGAGAAGTATGTTCCTGACCAAAGAAGCAGCTTGTGCAAAGGCCTTGTGGTAAAACCATCCAAAGAGACCAGCGTGCTGCTCACAGTAAGCAAGGGTAGAGTCGTGGTCAGATGTGATTGGGGCATAGCTGTGTGGCCACATATACCATTCTATAAAGGTAATCAAGTGGTCTAGGGTGACACATGACACAAAACCCTGTGGAGGGATTCACGGTTTAAGTCACTTTCTGCAAGAGCAATAATATAAGTAAGCAAAATAGATAGCATTTAAAAAAACTATCAAGATATTTCTTTTCTTTAATGCATTTCCAAGCCATCAATTTTTCATTGCTTTTGCACTCAGTCTTCCTTTAAAAAATGTATTTGAAAAAGAGAAAATAATAATATAAACTCCCACATATCCTATACTCAAAAAAATATTTTGATAAAATTGTGTTTTGTATTCCTTTTCTCCTTTGCTGAAATATTTTAAAGCAATTCCAGATCTACCCATTTCACCCAAATACTTTAGTCTGCATTTCTAAAAACAGAGCCATATATTTATGTAACAATAAAACCATTATCACATGCAACTATATCAGATTATTCCTGTTCATCTAACACTCAGTCCATAACCAAATTTCCCTGATTTTTCAAAATGTCTTTTTGCAAATGGTTTGCACCAATATCCAAACACAATGGCACTTCCTAAAAACTAATGGCAATTTTACTGTCCATGTAGTCTCACCTTGAATCATCTTATTATTAAAATATTTTAGTATTAAATTAGAGAACTAAGATGTTGATTATAATTACAAGCATCTTGAATTCTATACTACATGTGACTTTAAATGAAGATGCTCAAAAATAATGCATTAATATCATTATTATTACTAATACAACTAATTTATTATACTATTACCTAAATCATAGATCTGTTGTTTTATTATTTGTTGTTAGTCATAAAGGACTTGGCTTACATACATATAGCTTAGATACATTTTAACTTTACATGAAATCACTACAGAAAAGAAAATTAAAATAGCAGCACAGGTGATTAAATCATAGAACATGAAAATGGCTCCAGTGGGGATAAGTGGAGGCCCAGTGTCCTTTCAAATAAGCATTTATTTTATATATTACAATTAGGAGTGTTAGGTCTTAGTTCCAACATTATTGCAATGCATTTACAAAGTAGCATTTGATTTAGGTCATATGAACACTTAGCAGGAATCTTAAAAGCCTCCAATTTTCCCTTCATATATTTTCCTCAAGCTTGTAGATACATTTTTATAAAAATTAAAAGTTTCTCTCCCTTTTTGGTTCAAAATCAATGATAACATCTCTCTCTCTCTCTCTCTCTCTCTCCTTTTTTTCGTGTATGTGTTGAGTTTCGCCTTCCTTCATTAAATACTCTTCAATAGCAAACTACTTGGTGTAGAGAATGTAGAAAATGATTTGATGCTGATGACCCCATTTATCAAATACCAGAAAAATATGATTTTGTGTCATCTTCCAGTGTACATTATTGAATCTGAACTGAATGAAGGAGACAACTTTAATTAACCCTCTTCTCCTTTTCCAAAAGTTGTATGCTAACTGATGGCAAACTTTCCTGTGTCACTCAAGTATGAGGAAGAGGGGATTTGAGAATTCTGACACGTTCAAGCCACCATGTAAATTTTTCATGATGTAGATTGATCTCTGACTAACATTGAATATCATGACATCAACTTCCCATAGGTGGAATTTTTTTTTTCATTTCCACAGATATGCTTTAAATGTAAGGTATCATGAGTTTTTCCATTGAGAGAGTTTGGGGACACAAAGTTGAAAAGATGGGTTATGTCAATGTCATTATTATTTTTTTTAATAAGTAGTATGATCTCAAGAATTAGGAAAAATTGAAGATCCAAGTTAACCTATTATAGCCTCGATATGTGAAGAAAGCATTAGTAGGTATGTCCCACTTAAGAGATAAGGAAATTGAAATATAGGTACCTGAAAAAGTTCACCAAGATCATATGGCAAATAAATGCTGGAGTCAAGAATTGAACTCAGATTTGACTGAATTCCAGCTCCAGAGTCAACACCCGGGACTATTTTCTCCCCTGTATAATGATGTATTTTATCACAATGAAATTTCTAATATAAATAAGATCATTTTGTAGTATCAAATTCTCTTTTTCTTCTATCGTCAGATGAAAAGTTAAATTTGTTATATTTTACTAGCACACTAGTTTCTTAGGAGCCAATTGTTTTTCACCAAGTGCAGAGAGAATGTCAACATTTTTAGCATGATTTATTCCCTTTGAAATTGAATAATTTTAATAGTATTGCTCTTAGAGGATTGTCTAAAATACCCTCTTTTTTAAGGCCTTACCAAATACATCTTAGAAGACATAAATTCATGTTTATAGTAAAGATTCAAGCAAAGAGGGAAATTGGGGCACTATAGAGAATAGATTTTTTATAGTCTTATTCAAGGTGATTTAACTAGAGCATAACATTTTATATTACTTTTTTTTCTGCCTTCAAATATAAATTGTTAAGGTGCCATTCAAGGAATGACTCCCATTGTTAAGGTATCTTTACCTTCATCTGTTCTCCCATTATTTCTTATTCACATTCACAATGAAAATTTGCCTAAAATATTAACTTTCCTATAATTATTCATTTATTAATTCAACTTTCTTTGTATATATTTAACGTTTATTTATTTTTGAGAAAGAGACAGAGAGCAGTAGTGTGAGTGGGGGAGGGGCAGAGAGAGAGAAAAGGAGAGGAAAGAATCTCAAGCAGTCTCCATGCTGTGAGCACAGAGCCCAATGCGGGCTCAAACTCATGAACTGTGATATGACGACCTAAGCTGAAATCAAGAATCAACTGCTTAACTGACAGAACCACCCATGCACCCCTATTGATTCAACTTTCAAAACAATGTTTGAAGCTCTGTGTCATGTACTCAGCATTTGGGTTGGACGCCAATCACTGGAAATCCCCATTAAGCATGGCTTAAACTAGATAGAAGTTTACTTTTCTCTCTATTCAGGAAGTCTGGACATGGTCAGTCCAGCACTGGAGTGATAGATCACAATTTCCAGGACCCAGACTCCTCCATGCTAATGCTATGCCCTGCATGGATTTTGATTCCAAGTTATTCTCAGGATTCAAGGTAACTCCAGATATTCCATCCAGTAAGAAGGAGGAAGGGGCAAAGAAAGATGCAAATGCAATTTTTAAGGACACATTCTGGCAGGTGGACACACAATTTCTGCTATAACCCACTAAACTTAGTCACATGGCCACAACTGACTGCAGGGAATACTAGGACATGTGACCTTAATTCAGCCAAAAAAAGGGGTCTCTATTACTGTGGAAAAGGGGGAAATAAATATTTGCAGATGATGCAGGTCAAGTTGTCTGGAAAACAGATTATGAGATGGAGATTACTTCCAAGGAAGTTTATTAGAGAGTGTTCCTGAGATCACTCATAAGGTTGAGGGAATAGTTGTAGAAAGAAAGTAGAAAGAATTGTTTAAAGAGAAATACAAATAAAGAGTTATGGGTATTCAGAAGTTACTTTTAATTCACTCAATTTTAATTTTTTTTTCTTTTTTTGACAGAGAGAAAGCACAAGCAGGAGGGAGGGGCAAACGGAGAGAATCCCAAGCAGGCTCCATGCTCAGCACAGAGCCTGACACGGAGCTCAATCCCACGACCCTGGGATCATTACCTGAGCCCAAAATCAAGAGTCCTATGCTCAACTGACTGAGCCACGCAGGTGCCTCTCAATTTCAATTCTTAAGAACCTACTGTATGTTAGATATTGTGCTAGGCAATGAGATAAAATAACTGAATGTGATTAACATGTTCCTTTGCCATCATGGAATTTAGTGACTCATCTGGGGGACAATGCTTAAAAACTAATAAATAAGCAAGGAGCACCTGGTTGGCTTATTCAGTTAAGTGTCTGACTTTGGCTCATGATCTCACGATTTGTGAATTTGAGCCCCAGGTTGGGCTCTGTGATGATAACTCAGAGACTGCAGCTTGTTTCGGATTCTGTGTTTCCCTCTCTCTCTGCCCTTCCCCTGCTCATGCTCTGTCTGTCTCTCAGAAATGAATAAACATTTAACTTTTTTTAAAAAGAGAACAAATAAGTGAAATAACAGCTAATTGTGATATATAGTAGGAAGGAAATGAACAGTAAATGAACAACTAATTGTAAAATACATATTTGAAGGAGATACTTGTAGGGACGAGGGAACTATATAATTTGAGAAATAACCATGAGAAAAAAGCAGCCTTGGGAAGACTGAGAAGACAGATTTGTAGGCAAGGGGCCTCAAATGTTCAATGACAAAGTGACAAGTTTGAGAACTGAAGGAACATCAATGTGACAGGGACATCATAAGCAGAGAAGAGAGTGGTGTCAGATGAGATTGAAGTGGTAAAATCATTAGCATCTGAGAATCTGGGTTGTGTTTTAGACATAATGGGGAAGACAAGAATTTAATACACACAGGAGTGTACATAATCTGATTAACATTTTACATAAATTACCTCTGGCTGCTGTAGAAAAAGTGATATTTGGGGATTGAGAAAGTTTCAGAAAACTTGACGTTAGTTTTGAAAACTGCTTTCAGGGGCGCCTGGGTGGCGCAGTCGGTTAAGCGTCCGACTTCAGCCAGGTCACGATCTCGCGGTCCGGGAGTTCGAGCCCCGCGTCAGGCTCTGGGCTGATGGCTCAGAGCCTGGAGCCTGTTTCCGATTCTGTGTCTCCCTCTCTCTCTGCCCCTCCCCCATTCATGCTCTGTCTCTCTCTGTCCCAAAAATAAATAAACGTTGAAAAAAAAAATTAAAAAAAAAGAAAACTGCTTTCAACAAGTATTTAATAAACACATAAATGTGTCACGTTCTAGAGATACAGTGATGAGATACAAAGAAAGAAAATTTGACTCACAAAGTTACTTTTCCACACAGAGATTCTCTGTCTCTCTTTCCATACATACACACACATGGACATACATTTATGAGAATGAATGGATTAAAAGTGACCTCTGAATGACTCCCCTATTTATTTTCTTTTGGCTCTTTAAAATGCTTATTTCTTTACTTTGTATTAGAGTTATTTGGGATATATATACATACATATACTCTCCCTCTGTGTGTGTGTGTGTGTGTGTGTGTGTGTGTGTGTGTGTATACAAACACAAACTAAATTATTTATATATTCTATATGCTATGCATGTAGATTATGTATGGATACATGTATATAGATATAGTACATACATAATACTACATAGACATTGTATAACATGTGCTGTATACTAAATTCTGTAAAATATTGAGTTTTCATATTTTTTAAAAATTTGAGTAAGATACTAACTTTACTAGAATAATTTGAACAGTAGAATCTCAATGTTGTCATGCCCAATGGTCACACAATATTTTCTATTGAATTCACATAGTTCTGTTTATATGTTTCTATGAAAATCATTTTCATTTTCATTTTCATTTTCATTTTCATTTCATTTCATTTCTATGAAAATCATTTCTCATAAAAAACAATTATTGTTTCAAAAACCTTTTCATCTTTTTCAATTTTATGTGGAATTATGGGCATCCAGGCATAATTTTTAATTTTACAATGTAATGTTTAAGTCAGACATTAGTGTCAGAGCAAACATATTTTTATTCACCTATGACTATTTAATTCATCCTATTTGTGATGGGATAATGTATTTACAAAACAATTCGGGAGTTTTCTACCTAGACTCTAAATAGGGCAGTGTAGTAGAGCACAGAGGAGGGCTGAATGCCATGCTCTTCAAGACTTTGTGTTTTTATAGAGTTCTGTGATCGAATTTTGAATTACTTCATGTGAGGGGCACCTGGGTGGCTCAGTCAGTTAAGGGTCCGACTCTGCTCAGGTCATGATCTCGCGATTCTTGAGTTCAAGCCCTGCATCAGGCCCTGTGCTGACTGCTCAGACCCTGGAGTCTCTTCAGATTCTGTGTCTCCCTCTCTCTCTGCCCCTCCCCCACTCACACTCTGTCTCTCTCTCTCTCTCTCTCTCTCTCTCTCAAAAATAAATAAACATTAAAAAAATGAATTACTTCATGTGAGAGATTAATGATATTATGTTATGGTTCTACCTAGTTCCTAAAAGCTAGGTAGCTAATGGAATACTGGCCTCAAACAAAACAAACAAACAAAAAACCTACTGTGTTCCTTTTTTTCTGAATGGATATATATGTATATATACATATGTGTATATATACACATATATACACATATGTATATATATGTGTGTATATATACACGTGTGTGTGTGTGTATATATATATGTGTGTGTATATATATATATATATATATGTATATATATATATATATATTTTGTCCCTCTAAAGCAGACACTAAAAACTCACTGAAATGTAGTTACAATTAAACTTCCACCCATATGCATCTAAACTTCCCAAAATGTTTCACACAGAGATATTTGAATGTGATAAAATCTGGAGACTGTTTTTCAAAAATGAACATTGTGCTTAGTTGGAGAGTTTCAGCTAATTGGAAAGAAAAATCTCTAAGGGAGTACATTATATGTGAGGAAGAACTCAAACGTATGTCAAAGTTTCCACTACTTTAACTACAAGGCAGACACTATGTATTTAAGGATCACCTATCCTGTGCAAGACTGGTCCTGAAGAATTTAAAAGACGACTAAGCACAGGTCCTGGCCCCAGCTCACAGAGGAAGATCTGCTTACTCAACAGAAGAAAGGTGACAAAGGCTGAAACAGACAGAAGCTGAGTAAAGGGATTCAGCTGACTGAAATTTCTCGGTCTTAGAAAAATTCTGTCTAAGATGCAGACTCTTAAGAACTCATTTTCTACCCACTTACAGGATCTGTACAAGAAACTATAGAATGCTCTAGCATTAGATTTATCAGTGAGGTGTGACTATGAAATACTCTCAGGAATGCAGCCCAGGGCTGCAATAAGGGTGTTAATCAAAAAAGCTAGAGCGGTTTACCCTAGTTTCCATTTTATTTTTCTTGTTTCTAAATGGGATTGAAATAAAAGTCTAAATCTTAATAACTATGATTTCCATATCATGCCTGCTTTCATGCAGGCTTAAATATTGCTAATTATGAAAATATGTTGCCCTCAAGAATTTTGAGAAAAGTCTCTTAGCCTTGCATTATTTGGAATATGCTAATCACAATGGTGACTAAACCTTCAGCTTGGATAACACTTTTTAGTAAGACTCTAGGATCAAATGCCACACTGAAAAGACACAAGGCGTGCTGGGGTCAGTGCCCTCAGGCATCTTAGTTTCTTGGTCTCTGGGCTTCTATTGCTAGGCATTCACAGAGAGAATAATGGCAAGGCCATTGTAAGGGTGCTTTTCCCCCTGCCCCTCTTAAGCTCCTGTTTCTCTGCTTCTGAAAATAAGTGAATATTCGGAGACAGCCTGAAGAGAGGCCAGCAGAAGTTTCCACGTATCAGCATTTAGTATATACCCACGTGAAAAGGATATTAAGGTAAGAGCGACCAATGATTTTTTTTTTCTAATCAACATGCTACTTGAAAGAAAATAAAATTAAGACACGGAAGTTTGCTATTGTTGCTTCTAATGAGATTACAGGTCTATTTTGAGTATTAGTAGTGTTAGCACTTTGTGTAACATACAATGAAAAAGAATTTTAAAGTACTTACTTCCTTTAAAATGTATGACACATCATAATCCAGTGGGAATGTGGGCAGAGAAACTCTTCTGGCAGAATTTAACAATATTTATGAAAATAGCCTTAAGAAAAGCATTATACTGAAAACTGTTGCAAGGTTATTATTTTTTGCTCGTGGCCCAGTCAATTGTTCACCTATTCTTCCAGTGGATTGACTGAATCGTCTACTAAATCAACAGCATTTGCTTTGTGAAACTGTTACTTCTTTGGACACAGCATGTTGCTCCTTGAATTTTACACATATTCCAATTGTTCTGGGGTAGAAGCCACAGGGGAAGACAATCAGTGCGTTTGCAAATACGGCTGCTCTCTTTTGAAACCAGGATCTATGTTTGCTGTTTCCACCAGTTTCCTAATATAAGAGAAGTTGACTTCTATTGTTAACAAAAATTAAGAATCTAAATGAATACGTGAGATCAGGTTAACCTGGGGGAGAGGGTTTGTTTAGTTTAAGCAGTAGATGCAAAGGACCTGGATTCAAATGGCAGTCTGCCACTTTTCAGCAGCTATACGTTGTTTTTTTTTAATGTTTTATTTTAGTTTTGAGAGAGAGACAGATCATGAGTGGGGGAGGGGCTGAGAGAGAGAGAGAGAGAGAGAGAGACAGATTTCAAAGTAGGCTCTAGGCTCTGAGCTGTCAGCACAGAGCTTGACATGAGGTTCAAACTCAGGAACTGAGATCACAGCCTGAGCCGAAGTCAGCGCCCCATCAGGAGCCCCATCAGCAACTATACCTTTGACAATCGATTTCCTGGTAAAATGAGGATTGTGAGTCATATTGTCACAGGTTGTTAGAGAAATTAAATAAGATTAATATTGCTAACGTGCCACTTAATGCAATGCTTAGCACAGAATCAGTGCATAGTGAGCTAGCAAGTATTATAATTGTCAGGAGAAGGCAAATCAGTGCTAATCTGTCCTTCTTTTGGCCTCAGAAGGGAAAATCCAGAAACCGTTATTATCTGTCCAGTGAGAGTTTATAAAACAGGGTGGGCACACAGAAGGCTTTCTAGTGCTTAGAGTAACAATAAGGATTAAAGACATTCAAGGGTAGGTGGGTCTTGCCCAGGCTCTTGCCCAGGCAAGGGGAGAGGAAACTTAATGGAAATTAAGCATGGATTGACAAAGTATAGCTCTGGTTTCTTGAGATAAAAAGATTCCAACTCTTACCAATGTGTTACTTTACCTTGTATAAAATGGTCTCATATGCACTGAGCCATGTAATCATTGGAGGAAGAACACAGAGGTGATAACTGAAGCTTGGCAAGATCAAGAGACGGATCTAAAACCATACCAGTGGTACCTGACAGAGCAGGGATGAGAAAAAAAAGATCTCAGGTTCAAGCCTGAAGCCATCTGCCATGCTTCCCTCTTTCTACAGTGTACTGCCTATGGTTCTAAAAGGAATAAAGAATTCAGAAGAAAGTGCTCAATGGAAATATGAGAAAAACTCTATGTTTATTAGGGTAGACGTACTCAGAATAGAGATTATTATCTATTGGGATTTGGAGGCAAAAGCACTGATAAAATTAAAGGGAAGGTTATTTCTTGGCTTTTTCAATGAAAATCTGGAGAATTTCTTTGCCCATATTCATCAGAATGTTTTGAGCAGATATTTTCCCTTTCTGCTTCTCTAATTTCACCAGTGATACACAGATTTGCATACAGTAAGAGAAGCACCAAACTATAACTGCCGATGGAGGTAATTTCTTAATTTTATTGGTGTGTTGTTAAATTGACTTTAAATTCTAATCTGGCAAATGCATACTTAAATACATACTTAAATATTTAAAATACAAATTAAAATGTGACCTGTAAATTTGAAGCCAACACATTTATAAAACATTTCTTAAATTCAGGAACTGCTTATTCTAAGGTATTAAAGGACTCCAAGGGAATGTGGCTGTTTCTAGTCATGACATACAAAATCTCCAAAATTTGAGAATTAATGTTGAGTATACTTATATTGCTAAAATGAGTTCTTCTGACTATAAAAGCAAGTGTTCTCATTTTGTGTGAATGATAATACACGAATAGATCATATGTCTTTTCTTTCCTTTTTTTTTTTTTTTAAATGAAGGCCTGAGAAAGGAATAGTAATGAAAGGTGTTTTGTGTTCCTTAGAGTAGCCCAGGGTGAACGTAAGATGTCATTGTAATCAGTACTGTTACTACAACTCTAGTAATGGTGTACCTAGCATTGATTCGTATGGCTACATACTTAATACTGTACATCTTCTTCAATCTATTGATGTATTGTTACAAATTATGTACGGAATCCACTTCCACAAGGCTACCTTTTGATTTATAATTTGGCTTGTGAGAAGTGAACAGTAATGATACAACTAATGAAGGAATGGGGTATAATAAGTTACACATCACAGTTACTGAGAATACTTCAGGTGAAAGTGAAGTGCCTGGTGAGCTATTTTTGTTCTGCTTATTGCACTTGTTTATGACATCTGGCCATTTCCTAAATTTATTACTGACGAGAGTTTGTCAGCAGCTGATATATCTCTAAATTTAAGCTATGTTTATTTAAATTTGGGTGTTATATTAACCATTTTCCTGCTGCTTAAGAAAAGTAATCCTCATCAAAAGATCACTTTCATATTTTGAGGACATCTAAATGTTACAATGACATTTAGTGGAAGGACCATACTTCTTTAGTTCTATAAATTAGGGAAATATTATTGGCTTTTCATTTTCCTACCTTGTGTGTTTTTGTCATGGTAAAAAAAATAACAATTGTTGAATTGCTTTTAAACTTGATATCATATTCTTGATATTGAACCATTTTTACCAATATTTTGGCTTAAGTGTAAATAGAGAGATAGATATAGATATAGATATAGATATAGATATGGATATAGATATAGATACAGATATAGATATACAGATATATAGATGTATGTAATTGCATATGTGTGTATATATATGTAAATATATTTGCTGTTGAAACTGTAGTTTAACATTTTCCCCCATCAATAAAATAAGAACAAATCTTCTAAGCTCTAAATTGAACTGAGTTTAGGTAGTTTAAAGAGAATATATTATAAAGACAGAGTTAAGTACAGAAAGACTACTGACTTGGTTTTAGAAAACCTAATTTTAGTCCTGATTCTAACAGTGAAGTTTTCTTAGTGTCCCACTGTATTCTTTTCCTCCCTATCATGTTCCAGGCATATTAAATTTTTGGTAAATATCAAGCCAATTTAAGTTGACTTTCTGCCCTTGGTGATCATCTCTGCTCTACAGATGAATGGAAGAATTAGATTTGTTGTATTTGGAAAAGGAAAATTGTATACTTGATTTAAGAAAGATCAGCTCACTGCTAGAAAGGGGCAAACATTCTTGATTTCAAGCTTATTAAATTCTTTTTCTCACACTTAAAAAATTAATGTGTAAATTATATACAATAAAATGCTCAGCTCTTAAGTGTTCAATTCAATGATTTTGACAATTGCATATACTCAATACCCACAACCCAAAGCAAAATGTAAATTATTTCCATTATCCCAGAACTATCTTTCATGTCCATTGTGATAAAGCCTCCTACTCCCATGGGGCACCTGCGTGGCTCAGTCAGTTAAGCACCGGACTTCGGCTCAGGTCGTTGTTCGGCTCAGATCTCGTTGTTCATGAATTTGAACCCCGTGTCAGGCTCTGTGCTGTCAGCTCTGAGCCTGGAGCCTGCTTCAGATTCTGTGTCTATCTCTTTCTCTGCCTCTTCCTCTCCCCTCCAAAATAAATAAACATTAAAAAAAATCCTCCTACTCCCAGAAGAAACTACTTTCTGATTTCTACCACCATAAATTAGCATTTCCAGTTCTTGGACTTCATATGCATAGAGAACTGTAGCACAGAAATTCTCTTCTGTTTCAAATCTTTTACTCAACATATTGGTTTTGATATTCATTCATGTTCTTACATATATCCGCATTTTATTCTTTTTATTGCAGAATTGTATTTTATTGTATGGACATTTCACTCTTTATTTATATCTTCTTCTCTTAATGGACATTTGGGTTTTTTCCAGGTTGGGGGGTACTACTATGAATAAGGCTGTTCTAAATCCTCTTGTACAAGTCTTTTTGTGGACTTTTTTTTTTATGTTTATTCACTTTTGAGAGAGTGAGAGAGAGACCATGAGTAGAAGAGGGGCAGAGAGAGGGAGACACAGAATCTGAAGCAGGCTCCAGGCTCTGAGCTGTCAGCACAGAGCCTGTTGTGGAGCTTGAACTCACGTACCATGAGATCATGACCTGAGCCGTAGTTGGACACTTAACCTGAGCCACCCAGGCTCCCCTGTGGACATGTTTTATTTCTCTTGGGTAAATATGTCCGTGTAAAATTCTTTTGTCAAGGGTGAGATGCATGTACTTTCAACTTTATAATTGCCACGCAGTTCTCTAAAGTGGTGGTACCATTTTACATTTCCTCTTTTTTTTCTTAATATTTATTCATTTTTGAGAGACAGACTGAATGTGAGTTAGGGAGGGGCAGAGAGAGAGGGAGCACAGAAACTGAAGCAGGTTCCAGTCTCTGAGCTGTCAGCACAGAGCCCAATGTGGGGCTCGAACTCACAGACTGCAAGATCATGACCTAAGCTGAAGTTGGATGCTTAATAGACTGAGCCATCCAGGTGCCCCCGTTTTACATTTCTATTGGAAATATATGAGAGCTTTGATTGCCTTACTCCCTTCCAGCACTTAGTGTTGTGAAGTGTTTTGTTTTATTTTGTTTTTAGTTCTTCTAATGGCCTAGAAATGTTATCTAATTATGGTTTTAATTACTTTGCTTTGCTCTGATAAATGAATATGCTGGATACCTTTTCATGTGTATGTTGGCCATTTGTATATCTTCCTTTGTTATGTGTCTTTGCAAAGGGCTTTTGCTTATTTATTAATTGGATCATTTGTCTTTTTATTATTGATTTATAGGAATTCATTTTATATTCTGGATGGATAAGTATCTAAATTCCTAATTTTTCTCCAATGTAGGACTTGCTATTCATTTTCTTAATTGTGTCCTTTGATCAGCTGAAGGTCTTAATTTTGAAGGGATTCAATGCACCTTTTATCATGGTGCATGCTTTCTGTGTCCCATCAAAGAAATCTTTTTTAAGATCATAAAGCTATTCTATGTTTGCTACTGGAAGGTTATGGTTTAGTTTTTATTTAGTATTTAGCCTATGATCCATCTTAAATTAATTTTAAGTTTAGAGTGCATTAGAGGTGAAGGTTGACTTTTAAAAATTACATATTTATTTGCTCCAGCATCTTTTGTTAATAAGATTTTTTATTATTACCATTGAATTGACAGTACTTTTGTTCAGAATCCGTGTGGGTTGATTTCTGGACTCACTCTTTTCTTTGAGTGTTCTATTTTTAGAGAAAACTCTCTTTCCCTTACATTTGGAACACCATTATTATACTCTTCTGACTACTGTAGATTAAATCTTAAAATCACTGTGAACAATTCGATTTAATTCTTTTTAAAAATTGACTATTTTAGATTCATTATATTGTGAACTTGCCTAATTAGTAGGTTGTTATTGTTGTTTTTTTAGTTTTGAAGATTACATAGAGTTTCTATGTGCATAGTTACACCATCTCTATATCATGGCATTTTACTTTTTCCTTTCCAATCACTCTGCTTGTTGTTTCTTTTGTTTACCTGATTGCAATGGTTAAGACTTCAAACACAATAGTGAGCAGAAGTTGTAAGAGCAAACATTTTTGATTGCTCTTTATATTAGGGACAAGCATTTAGTCTTCCATGATTAATAAAACATATTATCAGTACATTTTTTTGGATGCTTTTGTATTTCTAGTGTTCACAGGGATTTTAATATAAACCAGTATTTAATTGTTTCCAGTGCTTTTGCTGTACCTATTTAGAAACGTACACATACTTTTTAAACATTAATTTATTTTCTTTTGTTTTTAGAATTACATTGCTTGATTTCCAAATGTAAACCAACCTTGAATTCTTAGAATTATCCCCTTGTGGTTATGATATACTAGCTTTTACATAGTGCTGTTTAGTGAGAGTATTTGTTTTCATTTCTGTGAAGGATAGTGGTCTGTGGTTTTATTTTTCTTGAAATATTTGGTTTTGTAATATTTGATATTCATGTTTTTCTGGCCTCATAAATTGAGCTGTGATATATTATTTTCTCTTCTTTTTTTTTTATCAAAGTTCATGAAGACTTGTGATATTTCTTCCTTAGATTTTTGATAGGATTTTCAAGGAAAGCCATTTGGGCCTGGAGTTTTCTTTGTTGAAAAGTTTTCATTATGAATGGGCTTTTTAGATTTCTTTCTATGTCTCTTTCTATCACTTTTAGTAATTTTTTTTTAAAAGAATACATCCATTTCATTTAAATTGTCAGTGGATTGGCATGCAGGTCTTCTGGAGACAAATTCTTTCAGGTTTTGCCTAAGGGAGATGTCTTTATTTCCCCTTTACTATGAAAGATATTTTTACTAGATATATAATTCTAAATTAACAGGTCAGTTTTTCCTTTGAATACTTTAAAAAAGTCATTTTATTGTCATCTTGCATTAACTGCAATGAAAAGTCAACATTAATTGTTCTAACCTTTTTGTAATACAATTGGTTTTTTTTTTTTTTAATTGTTGAATGCTTTCCATATTTTCTTTTTACTTTGGTGTTTCAGGATTTTACTGCAATATGCCCAGGCATAATTTCCTTCTTGGAGTTTTCTGAACTTCTTGAGTGTTTGGATTGATGTCATTTATCAATTTTGGAAAATTTTTGTCTATTATCTTTAAAAATTTCTCTTTGGTCCTAATCTTTCTCCTTTATTTTTATCTTTATTTACTCAGATTATATGTATGTCTACTGTATGAAGATGTCCCACAGACCTTAGACACTATTCCTTCCTGTTCTCTACACACTTACGTTTTTCGTGTTTCCATTTGATTTTTTTTACCTGACTTCAAATTAGCTGATTGTTTTGTTTTCTTTGATATTTCCACTGTGCTATTAAGCTTATCAAATGAGTTCCTTATTTCCGATATCATACTTTTTATATCTAGCATTTCTATTTAATTTTTTAATAGCTTTTTTCTCTGCTGAAAGTTTTTTTTGTGGTCAGATGGGTTGCCCACATTTTCTACTGTATTCTGTCATAGTTATGTTAAATTGTCTTTCTAATATACCTAATATCTCAGACTTTCCTGAATCTTTTTCTGTTGCTGTTTTCGTTTTTTTTAATGCTTATTTATTTTGAGAGAGTGACTGAGAGAGCATTAGCAGGGGAGGGGGAGAGAGAGAGAGAGAGAGAGAGAGAGAGAGAGAGAGAGAATCCTAAGCGACTCCATGGTCTCAGCACAGAGCCCAATGAGGGGCTGAATCGCACAAACTGTGAGATCCTGACCTGAGCTGAAATCAAGAGCCAACGCTTAAATGTCTGAGTCACCCAGGCTCCCCTGATGTTTTCTTTCTTGATGATGGTCATATTTTCTTATTCCTTCATTTGTCTCATAATTTTTTAGAAGCATTATGTGTAAAAGAGCTATAGTAGATAAACTTTGCCTCAGAGAGGGCATACCCTTACTCCTGTCAGACCTTGAGTTTGGGGGCTGAGTCACACCAACTTGTAGTTGAGCTGGGTCTAATCTACACTAACATTGTTTCATCTTTTATTAGTTTTAAGTCAACACAGTCTTAAAATATTTCAACAGCATGATCAGGATTTTCCTTCCAACTAAGTTTTCTGAGTACAGGCAAAACTCCAGAGAGCTCTTATCCTTTACCACAGAGAAAAAGGCTCTCTGAACTTTGTGCAGCATAAGATCTAATATTAAAGTGCAATATTATGTGCTGCCTTGACATGTGAAACCCAGGAGGTTTAGATGGCCTAACCACAAGTTGCCTTCCACACTCTGCTCTGGTGGATAAGGTCCCTTAGTCAAACAGTCCTCCTTATCAAAGGGACCAGGCTCAGTTCCTCCTTGTCTCTAAGTCATGGGTTTCGATTCCCTGGCAGCCCATAGAATTATTTAAACAAGCCAATTGCATCCTCCCATGGGAGCCAGGAGGCAGCCCACCCTCTCGTTATTACAAAGCCTGCTTCATGTAGCCCCTGGTTGTTCACTCTGTTCCTACATGCTACCTCTGTGGGACCAGTGTGGTATGAGATGTCGTCCTCCCCAGTGTGAATATATGTATGAACTGCTGCCAGTCTCATTCATCCAGTGGCAAGTATCACATGTTCAGTATCTCTATAACCCTAGGGTGGGAATTCTCCCTCATCAGTGGGGTGAAGAGGAAGATTAAAACACTAGGGAAGACCTCCAAAATCACAGTAAGAAATCATTTCTTAAAAATTTCTGGTGAGTTCTCTTATTTTTCCAGACCTATCTGTGAATTTCTACACCAATTTCTTCAAACTTTTCCTTATCTCCAGCCTTCGGGGGACCATTGAAGTGTACTCAGTGAAGACCTGGCATGACTCAAAGCCATTATGTCTTTAAGTTCTCTTGCCCTTTCCCCAGCCTTTGGACGGTTATCACAGTGACTGGAGCTCTCTTGATAATGAAATTTCTGGCTTCCCTATTGGCCTTTTCTGACACCCAGGGGGAGAATGGGGGCTGACACCTTGCTACAACTTTGTGAGGGTGGAAGTCTAAGGCTCCCCATTCAGCTTTTGCTGGCAAGTGTGGGGATAGTATCACATTTTTTTTCTGTAGTGGTTGGTGGGAATAGTGAAGTTTTTGTCTAAATAGATTCCTGTCTTTCTAAGCTGACCATTTTTTAGTTCTTTTGGCCTTTCTCGCAACTTTTATTGTTTGTGCCATTGGTGTTTCTAGTTTGCTAAATTCTCCAGCACTGGAAGATGAGAAAAAAAGAAACTCCATAGAACTCAATCCTGTGTTCTTCCTTGGGTCCTCCTAGCCAGTCTGCCTTTTTTTCTCCACCTTTCAGAGTCTTCTTATATTTGTTTTACATATAGTGTCCTGGATTTTAATATGTACTTGGCGGGAGGAATAAGGGAAAATTGTATGTATTCCATATTTCCTGGAGAAGTCACTCAATAGCCAGACATAAACTGGGAAGTGACATATTATTATTTCCAGAATTTTCAAAAGAAATTGGTCTTAAAGAATTTTAAAAATATCTCTTTCATTTGAAGTGTACTGTTTTATTTAAATGGGAAATATAAATTACACACTAGGATGATTTTACAAACTATCAATATACATTCACTAATAAGGGATATTTTGTCTTGTCTTATCAATGTGTTCTTAATGTTCTTAATTTTAAAATTAAAAATTTAACATTAAGACAAGCTATGTTGTATTTTTGTTTCCTGAGAAACTAATATGCTTCTCTCACTTAATATTAAGAATTACATAATTCACTATACTTCCATATTCTCTTTCCTACGAGCCCACTAAGACCTAAATTTTGTTCTTAATTTTAATTTGTTTGATACCTTGGTTTTTTCTCTGGCAATCCTACTGCTTCATGATCCTTATTACATAGCTGTTAGTCTTTGCTTTGATTATGGCTTCAAAATAAACTATCTAAAATGTATTTTGAAAACAGGTGAGTTTAAAACAGTGGGCTTCCTAAAATTTATTTAGGAAAGATTTACAAGAGACAATCTGGTTGAAGGGATGGATATTCTAGGAGACTTCTGAAGCTGTATTCAGTAAGTATATTATGTTTATTTAGATTGTGTGTGTGTGTGTGTGTGTGTGTGTGTATGCTATGAGTTGGAATATACTCACTACATTCACAGTTTCAACCACTCATTTGTTTATTCAACAAATATTTATTGAATGCTCACCAAACACTGTTCTGGATGCTGAGGATATAGCAGTCTTCTGCTGTCCTGGAGGTTCCATTTAACAAATGAAAGAAAATTATTATTGGGCTGTCAAAAATAAGACACTGTCATCCCTTACAATACTGTACAGAAATTGAAGAAGGCACCCAACCAAAGAGGAAAAAAAATCAGAAAAGATTACACTAAAAGCAAACTTATAAAATACAGATCTTCCCCTCTAATTCCATAAATTCAAACTAATAGAAATCATTAAATTATTAGTGTGCCTCAACGTATGTTTTAGCTGTGAGATAAAGCAACAAGTAAGGAAGTTAAAAACCACTGAAAAAAATGAATTTAAGACAATATGACAATTCTTTTCCTTAAATTTCTGTGAATTTAGAAGTTATCAATTCTTTTTGGGAGTGTATTATTAGATGGTGGAAAGAATCAGAATAAGATATAAATATCTGTTCTGTCAATTAACAGAGTGTTACCCCTTGAAATTATTTAACTTCTTTGAACTTAATTTTTTATCAGCAAAATGAGGGTAGAATACTTACCTGGGAGAATTAAATAATATGCCAAATTTAACTGTTTGCTTTATCAAAATCTCACATAAATCTATTTTTCCCCTTCCCCTAGCCCTATTACTGTATGGTTATAATTCCCTTTGTCTATATATACATTCAACAGTTTTCCAATACTTTCAAGCAACATAAAATTGAAAAATGCTTAGAACTTTGTTTTCTGTAATTATTTTTTGACAGTGACAATTTATGGAGGAGGGTGATAATGAAATATTATTTTAAATGTTTTAAACTATTTTTAAAAATAAGAATTTCTTGCGTTAAGAGGAAATAAAGAAGCTGCTAAGAAATCCTACTAATCTAGTGGAAGTTATTCTACACAGATAATACTTTCACAGTCATAAATGTGGCTTTAAATAATAGATAGCACCATCTATAAACAATGAAATCCTTAATCTAAGATTCTCTTTTAACTCACTTATATGTTTATTTCAACTTATTAATCTTTTTTTTTAGTGATTAGAAAATTGATTCATGCATATTATAAGGGAAAAATACAATGAATCCATTATCTCATTACCTAGAGAGAACTCATTCTGCGATATGTAATTCAATCCTATGTTTATGATACAATGAAAAATGACATAAAAACCTCCTGATAGCACATAATATGATGAGTTTCTTAGTTTCTTTCTTATAAAACTACTTAAAGTGAATAAATGGTAATAGGGTAAACCATAATATAAACAATCTAGTGGGCAATGAAGTGTGTAGCACAATGATGGGATATATGTACATAAAGCTCTGATGGTATAGTCTAATCCACAGATAGTATTTCAAGTAACTAGAAGAATGGATGGAGTAGCCTTTAGGCAGTAATCACAGGAATATTATTTTTGTTAATTGTTATTTGATAAGTAGTAACAAGTCTTAGCAAAATTTGAGGTTAGGCCTCTGACAGTTTCTGGAGTACAGATATTTTATGTCTCCAATTAAGGGATGATCCATACATCTAAAACCTTCAAATGAGCTTGGGATTCTCTGGGGGGTTACATCAAAAGATGCCTTGGTGAACTGATAATGAGATACAGAACCTTTAGCTTTTTGATCACAAGGTCATTTGTAAGCTAGGATGGGGGTAACCAAAAGTCGTTATTGGTCAATACCTTACAAGAGCAAAATGAATTGCTTAGCTCAGTTCAGTTTTTATTACCATTTGAGAGCTATTTGTTACCAGTTATAGATCCAGTGAGTGACCCTTTACCACTAAAGTTCACTTGTCCTGAACAGGATCAAGATGTTTTTCACAAACCATAGAAAGAAACTAATCTATGTGTGCCATTATTCTGGTTGTTTCTTATACTTTCAGGAAAGTCTGTTCATCTACTTTTACTAAATCTAAGAAAATGGATTTAAAATTTTACACTATAAGAAAAATTTTACTTGGGCTTTTCAGAATTACTAGTCTGCTCTAAGCCCCAGGTCGTTTGTATATTTTACAGATAAAGATGCTATAATGTCTTTTTTTTTTAGTACTGAAAACCATGTTTGTGTTGTGAAAATTATGCAGTTTCATTGCTCTGTTTAGTGACGAATTGCTGTCTGGATTGTCTGTGCTGCACCTATTTTCTCTTTTACTAATGCAAGGCTTGTGGGATTATTCTGTGGTATATCTAAGAAACAGATGCTTTGTACTTCATATCAAAGTTAGAGTTGATACTGATTACTATGTGTCTCAGTTTAAATAATCTCATATTATATATCTCTAATATGTTAATATACTTGCAGAAGTGAGTGACAAAAATTAAGGGGAAAAAAGTATTAAGGACAAGTAGGTAGTAGTTCAGAGCAAATTAGACCTTCTTTGAAATCCTGGTGTTCTGTATCCAGGATTTGGGACAGTAGTGTGCATCTACAATACTACATAACCCAACAGGCACAAGGTTTCTGGTTATCCAATTGTGAAAGAAAAATAATTCTATGGCTGAATATTCAGCAAGAACATAATGCCTGGCACAAAAATTGGCAGAAAGATTAATTACACATATATCTGGCCTTCAGATAATAGAATAAACCATAAGCAAATAGAGAGCCAAGAATATTCTTGCTTTATAATCTCAGCACCTAAGAGAGCACCTTGCTGTGAAGCTGACTGAAGGTTTGGGTAATTACTGAAAGAATGAATGAATGGATGAACTGTTATATTATTTATATGTCCAATGGGTCTGCTGTGGAACTTTTTACAGATGAGAGAGCTTAACTGAAGCCTGAGAATCAGAGATTTACTGTAGTAATGAAATCATAAATCCCATGAAGCATTTCTACTAGGAAAACAGCCATACTAAATTAGACCAATTTAGTTCTCTATTACCTGAAGCAAATATATTTTTGCACCACAAAGTAAAAAAAAAAAAACATTATATATGATCCCATTTTAATTTATTTTTGTGTGACTTCACTTTTTCTTCATCCATTATTATCCAAAATTCTGATTATTCATTCCATTAACTGGTTCTGGCAGAAGTTTTGAGAGCAAAGTTTAAAGTGAGTTCCTTGTATATCTGTATAATTCAATAATTTATACTTTTCTTTTTTGTTATTACTTATCCTCAAGAGCGACTTCAAGTAATGCTATTTATAGAATAGGGGTATTTATATATTTTTTTTTCATAATTCAGCCTCTGATGTATAAAAGGGCAGAGACCCTGTTAGTGAGTCTGTGTTTGTGTATGTGCATGGATATAAGCACTTGAACAAAATGTGATTCTCTGGATGGGGCACAGTGGAAAAGAAGTGTCACAATTTTTTTTTCTCAATGTCCTTGTGTAGTAGAACAAAATGTTAAGTTCCTTGATTCAGCCTATCCAAACAAAATTCCATGCTGCCCATCATCATTGTAAAATTCCTCTTCAGTATCAGCAACAGACGAAACATGAGTGGACCTAGGAAAGGAAATTTACTTCATGTTTTTCTCATGGGTTTTCCTGATAATAATTGCCTGTGTTTTCCCATTTACCCTTAGCTTCGTCAGACACCCTTCACCACCTCCATAGACACATCCTACAGAGATCACGGATCACACAAAATCTACAGAAACAGGAAATCAAACTTCCTGAGTCCACTACAAAACACAGAAACCTATTTCCTCTACATATCTCAAATTGGCAAAGCTCTGAAAGTGGATTCAGTGTGGAGCGGCTGTAGAAAAGACTAGAAGGACTGTGTCTCCTAATTTCACCTGAGCTTTCTTCTTTCAGACTACTGAGATGAAGGGAGCAGGGCTATTTGTCCTGCTTTCGAGTTTATGGATTGGGGGCTTTGGTCTTACCAACACCACGTATACTTGGACTACATCAGAGGATGCAAGCTCCCAGGAGAATATGGCCTCTGCTACAATTCCTCTAAATAAAGTGCTGCCAATCCCTCAGATCACGTCTGCTGAGATAGCCACAATTCCTGAGACAAGAACCTCTGAAGATAGTCTTCTAAAATCAACAGTGCCTCCCTCAGAGACAGGCACACCTCCTGAGGGTGTAAGAAACCAAACTCTCACACCCACAGGGAAGACAGAAGGGGTGCTGAAGTTACAGACGCTTGCCCTCCCAACCAAACCTAGCCTCAAGTTCAGTCCAAGAGCAGAGTCAGTGGTCCTTTCCAACTCTACACTGAAATTTCTTCAGAGCTTTGCCAGAGAGTCGAACCAACAGGCAATCTCTCCTGACTCGGTTGCAGGCGGTGTGGGAAATCGATCCCCACGGGAAACGTACCTCAGCAGAGGTGACAGCAGTGGAAGCCAGAAAACCAACAATCAAAAATCAAGCTTTGAAACAACTAGAGGAAAGTAAGAAACATTTTCTTTTTTTTCTTCTCCCTAACTATAAAGTCCACTGTCTCACTGTCAGAAAATGTTTTCATGGTCAAGATAAAATTCAATCACATTCCAATTAGATAAGGTAAATCAAGCATTACTTTATGTAATGGAGAAAAGATGAACAAAAAAATGCAGCAATTTTGTTTTAATTGAAGTGGTCAAAGTCACTTATAAAGGGGCTTTTACTGGAGTTATTCACTAACAGTGTAACTCCAGTGACTGTTAGTTGTTATTGTTAATTCAACTCAAGGGTATGTTGGTGGTGCTCAGAACTACACCCATCACATGAAAGAAAAAAGAACAATACAGTTGGGATGTGAACAGAACAGAACTTCATCCCATGGATTTTCCAGTGAAAATAATCTAAAATTATTCCTAGAGAAAAGTATCCACTGTACTTCGAGATTCTACAGCTCAGGGTCCTAGAAAGTCTGAGGCTTTCTTTTGCTAATCCTTTCCATCAAGTTCAAACCTTCTTACTCCTTATGTAATTGATAATGGTAGTAAAGTAAAGAAAACAGTTCCATCCCTTATGGACACAATGCTGATGCAAAGAAGCCTTGATAATGTCTTCCATATTTTCATTTGATCAGCAAATAATAATAGCAAACACTTTATGACATTTGTTCCTACTGTACTGCTCTGAGTGAATACACACACACACACACACACACACACACACACACATATATATATCCTATCATTGAATCACTACCATAACTCCATGAAGAAGATTCTGTTATTTTTTTCTTTCCAGAGAAGTTAAATAATTTAACCAAGGTCACCTAAAAGTAAATCTTAGGGCAAAGATTCAAACCCTGGTTGGGTGGCTGCAGCGACATGGCCATCTACCCCTACATGATACTTCTTCAGCCAGTGCAGTCTGTTCTCCTAAGTGGGTAAATGAGAGTGACCAGTTTATATCCATGCCTATGAGCATTTAGAGGCTATCCTTTTCTTCCAGAATACAGCCCAGATCCTTACTCAGTTGGTCATACAATGCCATCCTTGATGTGGCTTCTGCCTACCTCCCCAGCCTCATCTTCTGTGACTTCCTGGCCAGTAAAATTTATAGCTCTTGGGTCCACAATATGCTGTTTCCTAAACCTGTCTTTGTTCCCTGATCGTCCCTTTGGATAACATCTTCTTTTCTCACCATCTATTTCCTTTACCCCCAATAGTAATAGCCCTCTCAGGGCTTCTCAGGAAGCCCTCTCAAGCTGGTAGGTGGCCCTTCTAACTTTGAGAGAGCTCTCCTTGAATTCTTCTATCACTGCACTTATAATAGTATATTACAATTAGAAGGAACTTTGCAATCTCCTTTCTTACAGAGATGTATTTTGAGTGCTGGAAAAGTCTCTGACTTATAATAGGTACACAATAAATATTTAACAAACTGAATGTAAAATTTATAGATTAATATGTGAATATAAAGAAGAATCTTTCCCAAAGACATATTCTTATTTCTCTATGATGAAATCTGGATGATTCATTTTAGGTTTTTGTTGTTATTGTGTTTGGGTTTTTTGTTTGTTTGTTTTTTCCTTACTGCTCTTGCAATTTTATAGTGATTCTAAGTAAAAGGAATACCACCTCTTTCTACAGGATTTTTCTGGCATATTTTTGTCTCATTTTGTACTTCCTCTTGTCCTAGTGCTGTAGAAACTCCTGGGTACACCAAAGCTGTGGTTTCCTATCTGGCAGAGTGGTTGTTGGTCAGTGACCAAGCACTTTGAAATAGGCAGGATAAAAAGAAGAAATTAGAATTAACATATTTGTGCATTGAGCAAATATTTGCTGAGAACGTAAACTGTACTCAGCAGTGTGCTTGTGCTGAGGGTAAAATAGCGAACGAAACCTCCCACCTGTTCTGCCCCCACGGAGTCTCCAGTTCAGTGGGAAGGACATGGGGAGGTAAAACAGTGAATCACAAATGCTGATGGAGAATCCAAATGGTGATAAACATTCTAAATGAAGCTTTTGAGAATTTGTAACAGAGTGAATGGACTACTCTGAAGGCCAGTAAGCTATCCCTGAAAGGAGGATATTAGGTGAAATTGAAATGAGGTATTGATAGACATCGATTGCCTACTTACCATCTCCCACAATCCCAACTCCTGCACCATCTCAGTAAATGCTTTGTTCCATAACTAGAAACACTTGATACCTCCTTGACATCTTTCTTTCCCTCCTCGCTTTTATCTAACCTATCACAAAGTCTTCCTAGTACTCCCTCCAGTGTATCCTAAATCCCTCTCTACCTTTACTACACCATCCTTTGCTAGCAACCATTATCTACCCCCAGACTGCTACCTTGTCCACATGTTACCTCTCTCACCTCCTGTAATCCATGTCCCACACAAGTGAGGGATCCTATAACTTTTTAAAAAATAAATTTGACTAAATAAAACGTTAAAAAAGGGGGGGGGGGCCTGGGTGGCTCAGTCGGTTAAGCATCCGACTTCAGCTCAGGTCACGATCTTGTGGTCCGTGAGTTCGAGCCCCGCGTCGGGCTCTGGGCTGATGGCTCAGAGCCTGGAGCCTGCTTCCGATTCTGTGTCTCCCTCTCTCTCTGCCCCTCCCCCGTTCATGCTCTGTCTCTCTCTGTCTCAAAATTAAATGAAACGTTAAAATAAATAAATAAATAAATAAATAAATAAATAAATTTAACATATGTCATTGTGTATATTTAAGGTGTTTAAACTTTTAAATTTGGTTAATGTCTTTCATTTGATGTAAGACTTCATCTTTTGTGACACATTATTTTACATAGTAATAAGAAAGAAAAGTATGACATTATTTCTTAGAATGTTTAGGTTTATTTATCATATATATATGTCATATATATGTCATATATATATGTAACATATATATGTCATATATATATATTTTTTTGCATACTGAAAATGAAAATGTAAATGAAATTGGTTAAGGTATTTCCAAGGCAATGGCAAAAACCACTGTCTTACAATAGTGACTGAATGATACCATTGCTTTTATTTTATTTTATTATATTATTATTTTTTATTTTAGAGAGGGGGCAGAAGGAAAGAGAGAGAGAGAGAGAGAGAGAGAGAGAGAGAGAATCTTAAGTAGGCCCCATATGTTCAGTGTAGAGCCTGATGAGTGGCTTAATCCCATGACCCTGGGATCATGACCTGAGCTGAAACCAAAAGCTGGATGCTCAACTGACTGAGCCACCCAGGTGCCCCATGACTTTAAAATATGTTCTTGATTTCAGAGATACTGTCTTAAAATCTGTGATATTTAGCATTTTGCTCACATGCTGAAGATTACTCAGTAGCTTTCCATTCCATTTAGAATAAACTCCTAAATCCTCACCATGGCCCACAAGGTCTTGCTTGATACTCCCCCTATCTCTATGATCTCATCTTTCAGCACACTCCAAGTTCATTCAACATCATTTCTTCCAGTCACATTGGCCTTCTGTGTGGGTACTGAAATTGTCAAGTCAATTAGCATCTCAAGGAAACTTCCTGTTTGCTTGTGCTAGAATGCTCTCCTTTCGGTATAGAAAGATTTCTTTTCCTCCTGCAACTTCATCTTTAATGTCCCTCCTCAATGAGAACTCTGATTATCTAGTATAAATTTACCATCCTTATTTTTTCACCCTTATTTTTTTTCACGGCATTTACCTGAAATGACTTGGTTAATTTCTGTAGGCAGTTATGTATTCTCTTTCTTTTCATAAAAGAACATACATCCCATGAAAATAGAAACTTTGCCTTTCTTATTTACTATTGTATTTACTGCCCACAACAGTGCCAGGCACCTAGAAAGAGAGCTCAACAAAACTCTGTGCAATAGGTAATTATTGGATGGATTTTGAGTTAAGGGCAGAGATTAAGACTAGAGATATAAATCTGGAAAATATAGAAATATGGACACTTGACTGAGGAGAGTTTTTTTGTTTTTGTTTGTTTGCTTTTGGGTGTTTTTGTTTGTTTGTTTTATTGAAAGGCAGGAGAGAATAAAGCAGAAACCAGGGCTAGTCAGAGAGTTTTCTACATTTTTTGTTTGTTATTTTATCTTATTTTGTATGCATAATGGTCATAAATATGGTAAATGTTAATGAAAGGTGGCATACAGGAAAAAAAAGTTGAATACTGAACAAGAGGAACATTTTATTTGCTGAGTTTAATGACATGTCTTTTAGAACTTTATTCTTTTTATATAAGCTATGTAATTTGCTCGATGTACAAATAGGTAGCTTACTTTAAATGAATTATTATTTCTAATATAATGTCTAAAATGGTAAGTTCTACAAATCTTTCTCTAGACCACTTGTAAATAAAAATTTTAAACACCACATTTTAAAAAGTGATGTTTAAAATTACAAAAACTAACCATTAAATTAATTCTATCATAATATGCATTTTTCTGCTTATTTCTTTGAATTACGAGTAGGTTCTGGATATGAAAATCTGATCAATTAAATTTGTATGTTGTCTCAGTTCATTGAGACTGCTATACCAAAATAACACAGACTGGGTGGTTTATAAACAACAGAAATTTACTTCTCATAGTTCTGAAAACTGGGCGTCTGAGATCAGGTTGCCAGTATGAGCAAGTAAGAGCCCTTTTCTGGGTTTCCAGATTTCGATTTTGGGCCTCTTTAATAAGGGCAATAATCCCATCAAGAGGACACTGTCATCGCCCAACGGCCCCAGTCCCAATATTATCATGTTGGGCATTTGGATTTCAACATATGAATTTGAGGGAGACACAAACATTCAATCTATGTCGTGTGAAGTTTGCAAAGTTATTATCCAACCTAACAGCATCCAAAGGAAATTATTCTCACAAGCTGTAAAATTCTCAAGAGAAACATACCATATGTTAAAGAAGATTTTTAAAAGTTCCTTGGGAAATTAATGCATCTCCTAGATTACTGCCAGTGAAAACTGATACTCAATATATTCTTTGTCTTAATTTTTTCTAATTAATCATCTCCTTTTTATCATTTCTTTGATATTTTCCTCACTAAATTACTACTGAATATATAAATACATCTCGAATTATACATGCTGGAATTTAACAACTGCTTATATAGTCTAGGTGATTAAATGAGAAATTTTTGTATTTCCACACATTTTAGTTTTTTCAGTATGAAAATATTATTTTAAACATTATTTAAGAGGAAATGCTACAAGAGTCCGTTTACAAAAGCAACTGGATTAAGTATGGAATAAAGCATCATAGCTTCTGTTTGCCTGCCTTTTCTGAGGCCTTCTGGTGTGCACACTGGGACAGCCTGACACCTACTGGAATAGAAACAGTTGACAATGTCCCTGAATGGCCTGAAGTCGCAGTGTGGGGAAAAGAAACAAAAAATAAAATAAAATGAGATAAAATAAAACAAATTTATGAAAAAAGGTTATATTTAAGTACTTTTAAGAATTGTTACTTACATATGTATATATGTTGTACATTTCTAATTCAATGTATCTCTTAAAAATTTACTATCATTAGCTTTAAAAGTTAAAAAGCAGGTTGGATCAAAAAGCAAACTCCATATACAGTCCCTGGAATGGGGACCTATTCAGTTCATTCTCCTAAAATTTTACACTGAAAATATTGTATATATACAATAATTTGTGACTCCGAGGCCCTGTACCATAATCTATCATCAAAAACTCAATTATATTTATCGTAATGTGTCCACTGTGGAAGGCAAATTGATGATGCTTGACAAAAGGCTCTAATTGCAAACATTGGCATATAAAGAAAAGTTTCTTTTTAAAACCTAAATTAACCAGAAAATTAAAGTATCAGAATATCAGAAATTCCCCATGATCTGAGCTTTGTATGATTGCCTTTCAAAATTTGTTTTACATGATATTTTAATAAAACTAATACTTCTATCCAAGTTTAAATATTATGTAGAATTTTGAAAAAGATGGACTATATAAAGGTACTTCCACTAAAATAAAATGAATCACAAACATACATTTTGTTTGTTTGAAAATAAGTTATTTTCGGGGCGCCTGGGTGGCTCAGTCGGTTAAGCGTCCGACTTCGGCTCAGGTCACGATCTCACAGTCCGTGAGTTTGAGCCCCGCGTCAGGCTCTGTGCTGACTGCTCAGAGCCTGGAGCCTGTTTCAGATTCTGTGTCTCCCTTTCTCTCTGACCCTCCCCCGTTCATGCTCTGTCTCTCTCTGTCTCAAAAATAAATAAACATTAAAAAATTTTTTTTAAAAGAAAATAAGTTATTTTCTTAAGGAGATTAGTATCTAGATGAACTTACCTTTGGACTAATAGCCAAAACTAAATATAAAAGTTTAATGATTTATTCGTGTGTGTTTTACATATAAAGAAACTTTTTACTAAATCTAAATACTTACCTTCAATTTCTATTATTTCTTCTTTCATATTGTGTACATTTCCTTTGGAGAACTTTCTCATTGATGACTGGTGCTCTCATGTAGATGCTAGCCTCTCATATTAATAATCTGATAATGGTGTTCTTGTTATAGTTTGATTAAAAAAATAAAGACTTAATAACATTTGGGAAGTATTTATGTTATAATTTTTAAGACTGTAGAAACATTTTGAACAGATATATATCTATATATATATCTGTATATCAGTATATATAGATATATAATCTACTAATAGATATCAGTATATATAGATATATAATCTAAGAGCTAAGCTTCATCATATGAAATGGATATAAATGATGATGATAATGTTCTGTAATGGCTTTCTGGAAATTATTTTGAACCGATATACATACGTAATTATATATACAGATATATACATATACATATATATATACATATATATATAATTGTGACTAAGATAAATTTATCAGGTCATTAAAGAAGTGAAAAAGGAGCCATGTCTCTCTATATAAGGCAAAATTGGAAGATATATAAATATATAAATAGATCTACAGATATCTATTCCCTTCATAAAAAAAATCCTACTAACTCTCTGACTCATTTAATCAGCAGCAGCAGCAAGGGTTAATTCATTTGGTCTCACAACCATCCTGTAAGATAGGTAATATTATTATACTTATTGTATATACGAAGAAGCCACATTTCATGAACAAGGTAATGGCTAATAGTTGTAGAGTCAAAATGTGTAAGGAGGCGGTCTGGCTTCAGCATAAGTCAACAACTACATAACATGCCTCTCTATTCAGGAAATTTTTTTCCTTATTATTTTGTTTCATTATGTAGGTATCCCAGCCCCTGCTCTTCCCCTTCCACTTCCTTCAGGGAAAACACAGAAACAAAACTCTGGACACAGAAATGCAATCTCTTTCAGGACACCTGGGTGGCTTAGTCAATTAAGCGTCTGACTCTGGAATTTGGTCAGTTCATGATCCTGCTGTTTGTGGGGTCGAGCCCAGCATCTGGCTCCATACTGACAGCACGAAGAGCCTGCTTGGGACTCTCCCTCTCCCTCTCTCTCTCTGCCCACCCCCCTCTCTCTAAAAATAGTACATAAACTTAAAAAGAAAGGGAAATTCAATATTCTCTTCCTTTGCCTGCATTTGTGGAGTAAAAGAGAATGAAAATCTTGTTCAGGCGGCCACCCTTCATCATCAGAAATGACCTTCCAAATCTGACTTACAGAGGTGGGAAAAGCATGTGTTTATGATGGCTGTGAAGCTGAGAGAAATGCTTTCTTTCCCTTCTCTTCCCTTTTCATCCATTCATATTGTAGCATGTGACAGAATCCCCTTCCTTTTTAAGTCTGAATAATATTCCATTGTAGATAGACAGATGATAGATAGATACATATATACCACATTTTGTTTTTCCATTCATCTGTCTGTAGGCCCTTTGATTGTTTCCACCTTTTGGCTATTGTTATTCATGATATTTTAACGATGTTCTTAAATTAGGATAGTGCTCTAGGGAGAACATTTCCCCTGACTAGTGGTGTTATCTGAAATCTGTCCTCTTCTTACAAACTTAGAAACACATATTTATCCTCTGGAACTTAGTAATTAGACTATTGAACTAAATAAGGCTTTATTTGATATTTTCCTCCCTAATTATTGACACCAAAAATTTTAGGCTTGTTAGGATATATTCTTGCCTTTAAAATAAATTCCTTTTTACTAATTTACATGACAGAAAGAGATAGAAAGAGAAGGAGTTGGCCACATATGTTATTGAGTGGAGAAATGAGCAGGTTGGATTTACAAAAGTAGCAAATACTTGTCATTAAAAACACATGACTACTTTTGATATATTTAGAATATGTCTATTTCACTTATCACTGAATTTGGTGGGGATTTAATTGTTATGTATCTGAGGGGTTTAGTGTTGTTCAATGATGTACATAAATTCATAATTTTGCTGTTAGTAATGGTCACACTCAGTTCAGGTAGGTTTTTGTTGGGATGTATTTCCATACAATCATCATCCTATAATTAAAACAAACGTGTTCTTCATAAGATAAATCAGTGGCAGAATGAATGAATTATTCTCTTGTGAAGATTAATTAATATTTTTATCTATAAATTAAATCCCATGGGCAACTTAGCCCTTTCCCTGAAGCATTTATGAGTTCATTCATACATGTATATATTTTTATCATATGTAATTTTTAGTTATCTTTAGTCACAAGGTAAAGAATGATTCTCAAGTCAGGGGGGCATAGGTGGATGTTAGGTGAGGTGTGGGAAGCTGATATGAGAATTACAAAACAATCCTCTTTCTTTGAGAATGTTTTAATTTTCAGAGGTAGCCATGTCTGTCTTGCTTGGTTTCATTTTCCTCTTGTTCTTCTTTGAATTCCTAAATTCATCTCAATAAGAAGATGATAGAAAACAAAATCATAAAGGCCCCTCCATTCAGAAAGTCTCCCCAAACATAAATCTTCTCCAACTTCTTAGAAAAAAATTACATACCATTGGCAACTTCATGGTGGGGGCTTTATTGATGTCTCGTGAATATCCTCAGGACCTATTATTTTCATGCTATTGTGTCAACTCAAGCCACAGATTATCAGTATACAAGTTTAAACATTCAACCTTTTATGAATAGGATGGAAAGCAATTTATTAACCTGAGTTTTAAAGACTAGTATAAATGGACAATGTTAACTGGTAGATTGTTGCCTTTTATTTATTAAAGAAAATATTCCTTGTGGTCATTATTTAAATAAATCCTTTTTTGCTTCAGTCCACTCTTGGTTCAGGATAAGAATGGATGTGATTGAGTCATGGTTTGGTCAGGATATGCTTCAAATGGCAAATCACGAGTTAATGAAAAAAATTTTTTTTAATTTTGTCTGTTTACTAGCTCCTTGAAAGACTAGGTTTCTAAAACATTCCAATCAAAAGTACAATAAATTGTTTATTTACAATGTTTCTCTTAATTCTTTACCCACAAGATTTCAAGTTGTGTAAGTCAAACTAGAATCCTTTCTCTACCTTCTAGTCTGTGTGGTCTGCAAGCTAGGCTGGTGTTCATAAATAACCAAAGCTGCCTGCTTTTCCCTAGAAGAAACCTTTACCTATTAACTTGGAAAATCCAAAGAATTGGGGCGCCTGGGTGCCTCGGTCTGTTGAGTGTCCAACTTCGGCTCAGGTTATGATCTCGCGGTTTGTGAGTTCGAGCCCTGCGTTGGGCTCTGTGCTGACAGCTCGGAGCCTGGAGCCTGTTTTGGATTCTGTGTCTCCTTCTCTCTCTGCCCCTTCCCCACTCATGCTCTGTCTCTCTCTGTCTCTCAAAAATGAATAAACTTTAAAAAAAAATTAAAAAGAAAAAAAAAGAAAAAGAAAACCCAAAGAATCAATACAAGCTTTTTTCAGTACATGTTGCCGCACAAAAGAAACGGTGTTATTACCCTTAAAGAGAATCCCAAATGCAGTCTTCTATTTGTAGGGTTACGACCCCATGGAAAGCTAAACACTTCAAAGTAACTGCTCTCCATCCACCATAATCAGTCTGGAAAGGTAAAAAGGACTTCTAGATTTAAGCAAAATGTTTGTCTGGGATCATTACTTTTGCCTTTATACTGCCTGTCACTATTTTATCTTGCTTAATTTTCTAGTTTTAAACTTATGTTTTCCAATAATTTTGTTTTAAAGTTTCAATTTACATTTTTAACATCCCTTAATAAGCTTATTTCATCAGTAGCATAAACCTAATTATGAGTCACACCAGGGGCTCTTTTGCTGTGGATAGTTCTTTCAGTTTATACTGGATCAAAGATTTCTGGGCCATGAGCAATCTGCTGGTCTGCTTTTTGCCTGCTCAACTCTTTTAGTCATGAGATTGTTTTACTATTTAGAAATTTAAAAGATCTCTGCAGGCAATGCTGTGATTAATCCTCATAAGCGATATCTATATCTATCATCTATCTATTATCTATGTATGTATCTACTACCTATCTATTATCTATCTACCATTTTTTTTTTCCAAAGCCCGGTGTATGTATAGATGATGGTACTTTTTTCCTGCCTCATACACACAATCCTCAACCATCGTGCAGCCAGTGTTTATTGACAGACTATTTAACTGCTTCTGTTGAATTTAGTCATTCTCTGTATTTAGGATAGTCAGTGGATTTGCATAAGAAATCTAACCACATATATTTTAGACCACTTGAGTTTCTGTTCATTTATGTTTTAATATTTTTCCCTCTGTACTTAGTTTGGATGGTTTCTTGTGTTCTGCCTCCAAGTACATTGATGTTAATGTCTAGGGTCCCAATGTCTGTTAAACCCAATCTAGTTCATTTTTATTCATATCTTGTGTATTTTTGTTCTATTTAATGGGTTTTTTGAGATTTGCAATGAATTTATTCACTATAGTCATTTTGTCTTTTACAATCTCGAATAGGTTTAAACAGCTATTTTAGTCATTGGTTGCTAATTCAACATCTATGTCATCTCTGTTTTATTGTCTTTGTTCATTGGATTTTTACTCACGTATTGGTCCTAGATGCCTAGTTTTTGTTGTTGTTCATTTTTTTATGCTGGGCTGATATGTTATGAACAGATTTTGTTGTCTTCCATTAAAGAGCATTGACCTCTGTTCTGAAATGGAGTTATTTATATCAAGGATTTTTTTTAAGGCTTTGTGAGAGTGTGTCTAGATTATCCTTACTCTCCTGGATGCAGTCTTTGTTAGGTTCAGACAAATGCTCAGATGTTTAATGAGAACTATTCTCTTTGGCTGGTCAGAATTCTCCACAACTGGGTAAAATCTGGAATCTCTGTTCAGCTTATAAAGCTTTCTAATAGTTGTTCACTGGTGGCCTTGGAAAAACTATGCTTTGCAAGCACTGCATGGTATTCAACCCAAGATTTAAGAGAAACCCTATGTTGACTTTTAAAATGGCATCTCTGGGAGAGGAGGGGAAGATGGCAGCATAGCAGGGCACTGGGCTCACCTCCTCCTGCTGATTGTTTAGATCCCACCCACAGCTGCCTAAATAACCCAGAAACCTGCCAGAAGACTAGCAGAGGACTCTCTGGAGCCAAGCATAGACAAGAGGCCCGCGGAAGAGGGTAGGAAGGGCAGAGAGGCGCCAAAACTCCAAAGGGAACCAGTTCCCCTCACCGAACTTGCTTATACTGTGCAAACGCCCAATGCTATACTTCTGTGGATCCATCCCTCCGACCGGCCTGCCTCCATCCTGATGCTGCAGGAACCCTCCTGCAGGGGACACCGACAGCAAAGCGAGCTGAGTCTGCCCCTCCTGCCCCTATGCACCCTGCAGATCCACTCCGGCTAATACGCCAGATCCCATCGAAGCAGCACCACAAGCCTGGCAGTGTGTAAGTAGCCCAGACAAGGGCCACACCACTCCACAGTGAGTCCTGCCCCTGGGAGAGGGGAAGATAAGGTACACACCAGTCTGACTGTGGCCCCAGCGGTGGGCTGGAGGCAGACATCGGGTCTGGTTGTGGGCCCACTCACCAACACAAGTTACTTTGCACAGCACAGAGGAAGTGTCCTGCAGTTTGGAGCCACCTCAGAGACTACCCAAAATGATGAAACGGAAGAATTCTCCTCAAAACAAACTCCAGGAAGTAGCAACAGCTAACAAATTGATCAAAAACGATTTACAATATAACAGAACAAGAATTTACAATATAGTCATAAAATTAATTGCTGGGCTTGAAAAAGCATAGAGGACAGCAGAGAATCTATTGCTACAGAGATCAAGGGACTAAGAAATAGTCATGAGGAGCTAAAAATGCTATAAATGAGGTGCAAAATAAAATGGAGGTGGCCATAGACAGATTGAAGAAGCAGAGGAGAGAATAGGTGAATTAGAAGATACAATTATAGAAAAAGAGGAAGCTAAGAAAAAGACAGATAAAAAAATCCAGGAGTACTAAGAGAACTAAATCCACAGAACTAAGTGATGCAATCAAACAGAATGATATCTGTATCATAGGAATTTCAGAAGAAGAGACATAGAAAGGGGCTGAAGGTGTACTTGAAAAAATCATAACTGAGAACTTCCCTGATCTGGGGAAGGAAACAGGTATTAAAATCCAAGAGGCACAGAGAACTCCATTCAGACGTAACTTAAATCAATCTTCTGTATGATATATCATAGTGAAACTGGCAAAATACAAGGATTAAGAGAAAATTCTGAAAGCAGCTAGTAATAAACACAATCTAACTTATAAAGGGAGACCCACAGGACTAGTGGCAGACCTATCTACTGAAACTCGGCAGGCCAGAAAGGAATGGCAGATTTCTTCAATGTGATGAACAGAAAAAATATGCAGCCGAGAATCCTTTATCCAGCAAGTCTGTCATTCAGAATAGAAGGAGAGATACAGGTCTTCCCAAACAAACAAAAACTGAAGGAATTCATCACCACTAAACCAGCCCTACAAGAGATCCTAAGGAGGATTCTGTGAGTGAAATGTTGAAAGGACCACAAAGTACCAGAGACATCACTACGAGCATGAAACCTACAGACATCACAATGACTCTAAACCCATATCTTTCTATAATAACATTGAATGTCAATGGACTAAATGCTCCAACCAAAAGACATAGGGTATCAGAATGGATAAAAAAACAAGACCCGTCTATTTGGTGTCTACAAGAGACTCATTTTAGACCTGAGGACATCATCAGATTGAAAGTGAGGGAATGGAGAACTATCTATCATACTACTGGAAGTCAAAAGAAAGCTGGAGTAGCCATATTTATATCAGACAAACTAGACTTTAAATTAAAGGCTGTAACAAGAGATGAAGAAGGGCATTATATAATAATTATAGGGTCTATACATCAGGAAGAGCTAACAATTATAAATGTCTATGTGTCAAATACGTGAGCCCCCAAATATATAAAACAATCACAAACATAAGTAACCTTATTGATAAGAATGTGGTAATTGCAGGGGACTTTAATACCCCACTTACAACAATGGATAGATCATCTAGACACAGATGAATAAATAAACAAGGGCCCTGAATGATACATTGGATCAGATGGACTTGACAGATATATTTAGAACTCTGCATCCCAAAGCAACAGAAAATACTTTCTTCTCGAGTGCACATGGAACATTCTCCAAGATAGATCACATACTGGGTCACAAAACAGCCCTTCATAAGTATACAAGAATTGAGATCATACCATGCACATTCAGACCACAATGCTGTGAAACTTGAAATCAGCCACAGGAAAAAGTCTGGAAACCTTCAAAGGAGGTTAAAGAACACCCCACTAAAGAATGAATGGGTCAACCAGGCAATTAGAGAAGAAATTAAAAAAATATATGGAAACAAATGAAAATGAAAATACAACAATCCAAATGCTTTGGGAGGCAGTGAAGGCAGTCCTGAGAGGAAAATACATTGCAATCCAGGCCTATCTCAAGAAACAAGAAAAATCCCAAATACAAAATCTAACAGCACACCTAAAGGAAATAGAAGCAGAACAGCAAAGGCAGCCTAAACCCAGCAGAAGAAGAGAAATAATAAGGATCAGAGCAGAAATAAACAATATAGAATCTAAAAAAACTGTAGAGCAGATCAACGAAACCAAGAGTTGTTTTTTTGAAAAAATAAACAAAATTGATAAACCTCTAGCCAGGCTTCTCAAAAAAAAAGGGAGAGGACTGGAATAGATAAAATCATGAATGAAAATGGAATTGTTACAAACAATTCCTCAGAAATACAGGCAAATATCAGGGAATACTATGAAAGATTATATGCCAACAAACTGGACAACGTGGAAGGAATGGACAAATTCCTAAACATCCACAGACTTCCAAGATCCAAACAGGAAGAAATAGGAAATTTGAACAGACCCATAACCAGCAAAGAAATTGAATCCGTTATCAAAAAACTCCCAACAAATAAGAGTCCAGGACCAGATGGCTTCCCAGAGGAATTCTACCAGACATTTAAAGCAGAGTTAATACCTATCCTTCTCAAGCTATTCCAAAAAATAGAAAGGGAAGGAAAACTTTCAGACTCATTCTATGAAGCCAGTATTACTTTGATTCCTAAACCAGAGACCCAGTAGAAAAAGAGAACTACAGGCCAATATCCCTGATGAATATGGATGCAAAAATTCTCAATAAGATACTAGCAAATCGAATTCAACAGCATATAAAAAGAATTATTCACCATGATCAAGTGGGATTCATTCCTGGGATGCAGGGCTGGTTCAACATTCGCAAATTAATCAATGTGATACATCATATTAATAAAAGAAAATAAAAGAACCATATGATCCTGTCAATCGATGCAGAAAAAGCATCTGACAAAATTCAGCATTCTTTCTTAATAAAAACCCTCGAGAAAGTCGGGATAGAAGGAACATACTTAACCATCATAAAAGCCATTTCTGAAGAGCCCACAGCTAACATCATCCTCAATGGGGAAAAACTGAGAGCTTTCTTCCTGAGATCAGGAATACAACAGGGATGTCCATTCTCACTGCTGTTGTTTAACACAGTGTTGGAAGTGCTAGCATCAGCAACCAGACAACAAAAGGAAATCAAAGGCATCAAAATTGACAAAGATGAAGCCAACCTTTCACTTTTTGCAGATGACATGATACTATACATGGAAAACCCGATAGACTCCACCAAAAGTCTGCTAGAGCTGATACATGAGTTCAGCCAAGTCGCAGGATACAAAATTAATGTACAGAAATCAGTCACATTCTTATACACTAATAATGAAGCAACAGAAAGACAAGTAAAGAAGCTGATCCCATTCACAATTGCACCAAGAGGCATAAAATACCTAGGAATAAACCTAACCAATGATGTAAAAGATATGTATGCTGAAAACTATAGAAAGTGTATGAAGAAAATTGAAGAAGATACAAAGAAATGGAAAAACATTCTATGCTCATGGATTGGAAGAATAAATATTGTTAAAATGTCAATACTACCCAAAGCAATCTACACATTCAATGCAATCCCAACCAAAATTGCACCAGCTTTCTTCTCGAAGCTAGAACAAGCAATCCTAAAATTTGTATGGAACCACAAAAGACCCCGAATAGCCAAAGTAATATTGAAGAAGAAGACCAAAGTGGAAGGCATCACAATCCCAGACTTTAGTCTCTACTACAAATCATTAAGACAGCATGGTATTGGCACAAAAACAGATACATAGAACAATGGAATAGACTAGAGACTCCAGAACTGGACCCAAAAAAGTATGGCCAACCGATCTTTGACAAAGCAGGAAAGAACATCCAATGGAAAAAAGACAGTCTCTTTAACAAATGGTGCTGGGAGAACTGGACAGCAACATGCAGAAGAATGAAACTAGACCACTTTCTTACACCATTCACAAAAATAAACTCAAAACAGATAAAGGACCAGAATGTGAGACAGGAAATCATCAAAACCCTAGAGGAGAAAGCAGGAAAAGACCTCTCTGACCTCAGCTGCAGCAATTTCTTACTTGACCCATCTCCAACAGCAAGGGAATTAAAAGCAAAAATGAACTATTGGGACCTCATGAAGATAAAAAGTTTCTGCACTGCAAAGGAAACAATCAACAAAACTAAATGGCAACCAACGGAATGGGAAAAGATATTTGCAAATGACATATCAGACAAAGGGCTAGTATCCAAAATCTATTAAGAACTCACCAATTCCACACCTGGAAAACAAATAATCCAGTGAAGAAATGGGCAGAAAACATGGATAGACACTTCTCTAAAGAAGACATACAGATGGCCAACAGACACATGAAAAGATGCTCAACATCACTCCTCATCAGGGAAATACAAATCAAAACCACACTGAGATATCACCTCACGCCAGTCAGAGTGGCTAAAATGAACAAATCGTGAGACTATAGACGCTGGAGAGGATAGGAGAAACGGGAACCATTTTGCACTGTTGGTGGGAATGCAGACTGGTGCAGCCACTCTGGAAAACAGTGTGGAGGTTCGTCAGAAAATCAAAAACAGATCTACCCTATGACCCAGCAATAGTACTGCCAGGAATTTGCTCAAGGGATACAGGAGTGCTGATGCATAGGGGCACTTGTACCCCAATGTTTATAGCAGCACTTTCAACAATAGATGAATTATGGAAAGAGCCTAAATGTCCATCAACTGCGAATGGATAAAAAAGAAGTGTTTTATATATACAATGGAATGCTACTTGGCAATGAGAAAGAATGAAATCTGGCCATTTGTAGCAACGTGGACGGAACTGGAGAGTGCTATGCTAAGTGAAATAAGTCAGGCAGAGAAAGACAGATACCATATGTTTTCACTCTTATGTGGATCCTGAGAAACTCAACTGAAGACCATGGGGGAGGGGAAGGGAAGGAAAAAAAAAGTTAGGGAGAGAGCCAAACCATAAGAGACTCTTAAAAACTGAGAATAAACTGAGGGTTGATGGGGTGTGGGAAGGATGGGAGGGTGGGTGATGGTCATTGAGGAGGCACCTGTTGGGATGAGCACTGGATGTTTTATGGAAACCAATGTGACAATAAATTTCATATTAAAAAATAAATAAAAATAAAGAGAAAAACAAAACAAAACACAAAAAAATGGCATCTCTTTCATTCATCCTCATTTTATTCACTTTATCCACATATTCTAACCATCTCAGCAGCCCCAAACTCAGATCTCTGTTTCATTCACCCAGTGCTTTCTCTGTCTTTGGGCCCACCCCTTTGTGATGCAGTTTGAAAATTGTTTGCAGGCAGAAAATTAGAGTCCATATGGAATTCACATCATGTTGTCCCTTTTTCTCAAAAAATAATATCACTGAGTTGTCTGTTGTTCAACTTCTAAAAATTATTGCTTTATATAGCTTGTCCAGCTTTATAATTTTTTTTTTACCAAGGGAAAGTACATCTGATGCTCTGTTATGGCCAGAGCCAGAAATTTCTAAAATTCATATTTTTAGTTTATTACATAAACAATAGAATAAGCTTATTAAACTTGTATCAAATTAAGATTTGATTTAAAAGTGCACTAAATCTGTAGATTAACTTGAGGAGAATCGATGTATTTAAATTGACTCTTCCATCCATTAATAGTATTTATTGGATTTTCTTTCAGGCTTTTCAATAAATCTTAAAAGTTATATATATTAAGTCTTACACTTCTTTTGTTGGATTTAATAAAAATAATGGTATTTTTGCTGTTGTAAACAGTATCTTTTAAAAATTTTTTTTTGGTACATTGAACTGTCTGTAACTGATCTTAACTATGTGGCCATACTTTTTATTAGTTATAAAAAATTTATATGAATTTTAACTACATAGCTGAACTCTTACAATCATTTGCATCTAGACTCATATTCTCTTTATTCACAATCATATCATCTGCTCCTAGTAACAGGTTTTTTTTCCTCTTTTTGATTATTACAGCATGTATTTTTTTGCTTTTGTCTTACTGCACATTGTTCACCAGAAGTAATGGGCCTAGTTTTGAGTCTCCAATCTAAGTACTAATATTGATATTTGACAGGGGTGCCTGGATGGCTCAGTTGGTTGAGCATCCAACTTCAGCCCAGGTCATGATCTCACAGCTTGTGAGTTCGAGCCCCGCATCAGGCTCTGTACTAACAGCTCAGAGCCTGGAAACTTCTTCTGATTCTGTGTGTCCCTCTCAGTCTCTCTCTGCCTCTCCCCTGCTCATGCTCTGTCTCTCCTGTCTCAAAAATAAATAAACATTAAAAAAATATATTGATATTTGACATAAGGGCAATCTTCTATTTTGACTTAGCTTACAACTGAACATACAGATTCTGGTTTTAAGTCTTATTTATTCTCAATTTACTTTGATCTTGTAGTGTTTCTTTACTTTTCATGTGTACAAAGTATCTACTCCATAATACTTGCAGCCGTAGACAGAGGTCTGTGAAAATAATTTTAAGGAAAAGAATTCTTTTTGACAATGATTTTTTTCTAACAAAAATTCTCTCTTCCTTAGGAATTGGTGTGCTTATGTACATACCAGATTATCACCCACAGTGATACTAGACAACCAAGTCACTTATCTTCCAAATGGGAGAGGGCCTTGTGGCTCAACCGGGAGATCCTGTCCTCAGAGGTATGTGATATTGTTTGAAAATAGCCACTGCTTGTGCTATATTCATGTATGTCCTGGAATATGTAGAGAAAGGTAATCATCCCAGGTACATACGTATAATAAGGTCAGAGTAGGGTCATTACATTAAATGAGATGCATGATCTTGGGTAAGTTAAAATGCAGATACTAATAATACATGCCTCATTGGGAGTTTTTAGAATATGTGAGACAATGCAGTAATAACCTTAGCCTACTGACAGAGTCTTCAATAAATGTTAATTCTCATGCTTATTTCCATTTTTACTATTACTATTATTTTTATTCTATAACCTGACCAATAATCCTGTCTTTTAATTCTTATGAAATTCATATACAGTTCTAAAATTTTATTGATAATTTCCCTTTCCTACCAGGTCAGAGAGAAGTCTGTAATTTGGCAAGCCACTAATTGAGATTATGCACAATAAAACGGCTAAGGAGGGCCTTTCTTTATATGTGTATTTTAATGATTCATGTTATTTAATTTTCATTTTTAAAAAAATCTACTTAGGACATTAAAAAATTATCCTCAAATGTGGGGCTGAGTAATTGATAAGTGCTCTGAATTCATACAGTCACAGTAGCTTATCTGAGAGTGTTTCAGAAGACCCTGAAATAAAAACTAAAATTATTATTCAGGCCATGATGGCTCATGTTATGCAAATTGTCATACAAATAACTCAGGCAATGAATCTGACACATTGGCAATCTGGAACAGTGCACAGTAAGGACTGTAAAATCAAGGTGTTTCTTACTCCCCAGAGGAATAGCTAAGGTTCATGGTCCAGAGAGCAAAGCACATCTTAGGGATTTAGGAGAGCTGAGCTCCAGTTCTGCTTTCAGTTTACTTCCTTTGTGGCGATTTCCTTGCCGACATGAGAAACAAAGAATGCATTGTTAACTCTTCAGTAATGAAAATATTACCACAGTAACCCCTATTATACTGCCCTTCTGAGTTCAAGGTGAGTTTTTTTCCTCTCTCTCTCTCTTTAAACAAATGCATATCTTTATTCTCATCTCTTATCTTTCTTTACCTTTGAATGAGTCTCTCCATTCATTCACTATTTCAGTATATATGCAATGTTTGTTACTTTTCTTTTATTATGCCTGAGCCACATATACCAGGGATCCAGTTTGCTAAAGCAGGGACATTTACTCCTATAATAATGCAACCAACTGTGTGGATTCATCCTAATAAACTCTCAAGAGTCCTTTTCCAAACAGCTGTCCTTTCTATTTGGATTTAGCTATTGGACTGGAGATAGTTCACTGGACAGAGTTTTATTTACTGAATACAATTCACTGGAATAAACACAGACAAATGACTAGCCTATTTTTTTGAGATGGAAAGAATCTTACAGCTCATTTTAAAATTGAGGAACAACCTCACACATAATGAATTACCCTTCACATCACAGCAAGTTTCCTAAAGCCCAGTCGGTTTACAATACATTTTCTTCCACATGATCAGGGTTTACCCATGAAATTGACCATTGTCTCCACAAAGCTGCATGGGACAAACTCTAGATAATAACAGTGGAGGCTAACCCATGCAGCATGGAGTAAAATCCCACCTGGATCACTTTTAGATACAAGACTTTGAGCAAGTTTTTTCATCTCTCTCTTCCTCAGGCTCCTCATCAGCACATCAGAATAATAATATTTTCCAAATAGAATAAAATTAAACAAGATAATATATACCCATTTTATAGACCTGCTTGATAAGTATTAGCTAAATATTAAGATCGTGTGGTAAGAATAAATATGACAAAATTGTATTTATGATTGACATTTACATATATAGCGCCTACAGTTCAGGACCATTCACCATTTCTATTGATTGCCGTGTTAAAATGTTATAACTTCTTGATTTCCCTTGCACAGTTTCTTTTCCAAAATATTTTCTCATGTTCCCTGTCTCTCCCCCTCTCTTTCTCTCCTTCTCTTTACCCCATCTCTCTCTCTCTGAGATAAATACCATATGAGAGAAATAATAAAAATTAAGCTTTTAAAACTTGAGAAAAGACAAAGTGCAGGTTAAAAATCATATTGGTTACTATAATTTCAGTTAGATCATTGATACACGGTTTAAGTTGTTTGATGTTGATCTGAGAAAAAACAAGTCCTTTTAACTATAATGATATAAGGAATAATAAGAATTGAAATAAAGTAAATTATCCTCATAAGCTATTTAAAAATTAGAATTAAAATAATTTTTTTAAAGTTTATTTTATTTTTGAGAGAGACAGAGACAGTGCGAGTGGGGGAGGGGTAGAGAGAAAGGGAGACAGAGAATCCCAAGCAGGCTCCGTGCTGCCAGCGTAGAGCCAGATGAGGGACTCAAACCCATGAAACCATGAGATCATGACCTGAGCCAAAACCAGGAGTCCCGCGTTTAACGTACGGAGCCACCTAGGCACTCCTTAAAATAAGTTTTAGGGACACCTGGGTGGTTCAGTCAGTTGAGCTTCTGACTGTTTCAGGTCACGATCTTGCAGGGTTGTGGGTTGGAGCCTCGCATCGGGCTCTGTGCTGACAGCTCAGAGCCTGGAGCCTGCTTGGGATTCTGTGTCTCCTTGTCTCTTTGCCCCTCCCCTGCTCACACTCTGTTTGTCTCTCTCTCAAAAATAAATAAACGTTAAAAAAATTTAAATAAGTTTTAACATTGCTTTAGTTAAAAGAATTATCAAGGGAAATGTTCTACTATGTGTAGAAGATGTAACGATAGGTATAAACTTAAAATCCCCAACAGCAGAAGTCTTGATACTTTTTAGAATGTATTTAAACAAATCTAAGTTTAACAATAATATTGATGATGAGAATTACAGTATTAACAATAATAGATACCATTTATTGAATGCTTATTATATTTGGGGCAATGTCTCCAATACTTTAACAATCCCAACTGATAATTTAATGAGAGACAAATACTTCCTCTACTCTACAGATCTCAGAAGATCCCAAATCCCGTCTACAGGATGCAACATAAAATCGTTACCTCATTGGAATGGAAGTGCTGTCCTGGATTCAGTGGAGCAAAATGTCAGCTAAAAGGTATATTCTAATAGTAATTTTATAATAACAATTAGAAGCATAAAACTTCTGAAGAATAAGCAACTGATTCCAGTGAAGAGTTGTATTTTCCCTTTTGAACCAAAGTTAATTAACATGTAACCAAATCATTAAAACTGTTACCTCTCTAGAGCTTCCTTAGTACTGAGTTTAGCACCCTAAATCTCTTAACAAGATATCTTATATATTCTTATATTGTTATGGTAGTTTTATGGCATGAGTAAGTGGAGATCTGATTATTCACTTTTTCTTAACTGAATGCTGTGGAGACATGCCTTATTTAAATATCGGAAATCCTAATTTTATACTTTTAAATAATCATTAGAAGTGACCCTATGTGATAATAAAACTAATTTCTAGTTTTGTTCTCGTTCAATTATTTGAAATAATGTCTATGAATGAAATTCAGTTTTAAAGAATATACAAATAGGCATGGATAATTGTGGGGTTTTCCCCCTTAAATCCTCATAGAGCCGTTTTATCAACTTTAATTTTAAGGATTTTCTGGTGGCAAGGCTGATCAAACACACGGTAACCTGCCGTGGCCTAACATCCATGTGGCTATTATTTTGCCTTTGGCTTTAAAACAGCCAAAAGCCTTGAACAATAAGATATGGCATCAGCATATGTATTTTAAATGAATAAATATTACAAGAAAGACCATTAGCAGTGGTGAGGAATTCAATCAGCAGCATGAGAGACTGTGATTAAAAATTAATGTAAGTGTGGAGAAACCATTATGATTCACATTTTGAAAAAAGGAAGTTGTAATACAAAAAGCTCTAGGAAACTTGCAGTTTTGCTAGGGACATTATGTATGGTTTTTCCAGCCCACCCGGTGAGAATCTGTAGGTGAATTTGACTATAAGGCTATTTGTTCTGGGTCTGGCCTGAATTTCAGAGATGATATAAAAATTTAATACATTTTCAGGGTATAATATGAATATGTACTTCATTTATAATCAAGTAAAATAAACTTTTAAATAAAATATCATCTATACAAAACGTATTTAAAAACGAGGCAATTTAGCATATTCTAAAGAAGTCCAAATATCATGCTGCTTTCAAATGATCCCTGATTTCTGCGAGGTGCACAAATATGGTAAAACATATTTGTTTTTAATCTATAAATGGCAGATGGTTAAAAGTTCTGAACAATATTTAGAATTATATTTCTAAAGTCTAACAGTAGTTTTTACATTTCTCTTCTTCTATGAAGAAGGGTATCTTAGGAATATCAATTCCATTATTATTTCTTAGAGATTCAAGGGTTAGTTCACATTATACCTTTCTAGAAATTTAGAATGTCATTACACACTCTATTGCACATAGGGGACTGAATGTCGATATGTGACAGAAAGCAAAGTCTTTATGTCAAAGAATGTCATGGGCTGCAGCTGATAAGAACTGTTGTTGCTTTGATTGTTTAATGACATCTCATGTTCTAACTGGAAGCCACCTGTGGATATTTTTAATACTAGACTTACAAATTGTTATCTTGAATCCTCATTAACAAAAATGTCCCAGAACAGACCTGACTATGACCTTCTGTTACAATACTATAATTAGAACTACTCATAGTTCAAGCATCTGCTGATTAAGCTGTTGTGGAAAGGTCATCTTTCTACTGAAATCTATGATAGGAATAATTTTCTGATGGCGGATATGCCCATTGTGTCATGTCATACAATCAATTCAATATGACTGTGATTCCAAAAACCCCTACTCTTGCTCCCTATGATATTCTGACCATCCTTCTCTTCACTTGTATTGCAGTATATAAAAGCAGTCCAATTTTTTATTAGTGCAGTTGATGCACTGATAGTATCAAGAACTACTGTGTCCCTTTGTCCCTTGAATCAATCTTCATTATCTCATCTATCCTGGGTTTCTTCCTTCCTTCCTGTCTTCTTTTCTTTGTTTCCTTTTTTTTTTAAACACATTTTTCCCTTCTGATTTCTCCGCCACTACATTCCAACTCTCCCTCTTCTTATCACACTTTATGTATGTGCCAATAGTCTCTTATTCTTATACGGAAGAAAAAATTGTCAGGTTTCCTTTGACAACACTCTCCATGCTATCTCATTTAACAAGCAGCCCCAAATATGGCAAGAATAATCAGTGTGGCTCATCCATTCTTTAAATGTCTTCAGAGCCCGCAAGGGTTTAGAATAACCTTCTCATGTAGCTACTGTGATAATTACTTCAGTGCTAGTCCTTCACATCAGATTATTCTATCCATAGAAAATACGTAAATTTTACAAATCCCTACTTCCCCAAAAGTTTCATCCCCACAAATAAAATAAAATTCATAATACAAAAACAACAATTTCTTTTTCATTTAGATTGCAGTAGGGAGATATTTTTATTTTTTTTTTTTTAATTTTTTTTTCAACGTTTTTTATTTTTTATTTTTGGGACAGAGAGAGACAGAGCATGAACGGGGAAGGGGCAGAGAGAGAGGGAGACACAGAATCGGAAACAGGCTCCAGGCTCCAAGCCATCAGCCCAGAGCCCGACGCGGGGCTCGAACTCACGGACCGCGAGATCGTGACCTGGCTAAAGTCGGACGCTTAACCGACTGCGCCACCCAGGCGCCCCGGGAGATATTTTTAAATATATAGGGAAGATCCATCAGTCAGGAATAAAATGGAACAGCTAGCAACTGTACTCTCTTTCATTTCTCCTCCTCCACTTCTATACCTTTTTCTCTTTTTCTTTCTCCTCCTACCCCTTTATAACTTCACTTCCAACCTGTTAGAAAGGGGTATTGTGGGGTGCCTGCGTGGCTCAGTCAGTTAAGCATCTGACTTCAGCTCAGGTCATGATCTTGCCATAGGTGGGTTCAATCCCTCCCTCTCTCTCAAAAAATAAATACACATCAAAAAAATTTTTTTAATTTTTTTGATGTGTATTTATTTTTGACAGAGAGAGAGAGAGAGAGAGAGAGAGACAGACAGAGACAGAGACAGAGCATGAGTAGGGGAGGGGCAGAGAGAGAGGGAGACCCAGAATTCGAAGCAGCCTCCAGGCTCCCAGCTGCCAGCACAGAGCCCAACGCAGGGCCCGAACCCACAGAGTGCGAGATCATGACCTGAGCTGAAGTTGGACACAACCAACTGAGCCACCCAGGCGCCCCACATTAAAAATGTTTGAAAAAAAGAAAGGGATGCCGTGATTCAAAATCAAGGAGGCAATTCTTCCTGTTGTCTTATTCTACAACATGCTGCCTATAATATGACTAAGCCTCTATACATGCTCATTTTGCTACAATTTCGATAATCAAAAATCTGGTAAAAAAAAGTTCTAGATTAGATTATTAATAATATTAGTCACACTATCAAGAGGAAACCAATTTTTTAAAAGTGTAAATGAATAGAAATTTTTAGGGAAAAAAGGTAGATGCCTTAAGTCAAAGAGCAAGGCAATAGTTTTGATTTATTTTACATTTGTTATACTTTTTTGAGGATCAAAGAATTTGTCTTCAGAAAGGGACCTAATTTTGTGATGGGATCCAAGACATTTTTTCAGAATGTCAGCAACAATATACTTTTTAAACCATTTATATAAAATTTGCAATAATGTGCTTTTCCAGTAGATGTCTCTAAAATGTTCTGAAGTAGAACAAGGAAATTGTGGCTTGCTCTAATGACACAAAAGACGGGAATTTAAGTTCAAATAATGTTAGATTAGAGAGGAGGAAAGAAAAGCTTCTTTGTAAATCTGTTTAAGAAAAAATCCAGTCAGCTCTAGTCAGATCCTTTATGTAGGAAAAAGGCATTTTATAAAATTATGTTTTATAATACGTACCACAGATATTACGAATGCTGAAAAATACAATTATGCAGTTATTGAAATAAACTGACCTCTGCCATTTGTTATGAATATATAAAAATATTTCATTTTATAAATGTTGTGAGATAGTTCAATAAATTTTATAAGCTATTATAACCAGCATTTTAAATATGGGACTTCTCCAGTAAAACTATTTTAAGATATTACTTCAATAATATAAATACTTAAACAGAAAAAAGTCCCTATATTTCTTATATACTTACATATCTAATTCATCCCAGTGGGGATTAATGCTTTCCCCTTTAAGAAAGAACATTATCTCTTATAAGCATCTTGCTCAATTATGATACATTTAGTCAAAAGTCACCATGTACCTTAAGTCTTTGTTGCACCAATTGCTTTCTTTGATTTAACTACCAAATGTCAGTAAATGTTTATATATGTATTGAATATCACCAAATAAGCATTCACCTGATGTCGCAGGATCAGCCAGAAACTGGTCTTGTCACATAGGAAGCTTTCTGGTACTAAGAGCAAGCTTCCTCATTACTGAATTGCCATTAATGACTTCCTCCATAAGCCTCAAAGGTCTGGAAGAAAAACAAAATATAGATAACACCTGTCTAATAGAAGGAGGAAGAGGAGTGGGGGAATCAGAGGAGAATGGAAAAGGAAGGAAAGGGAAGGGAAGGGAAGGGGAAAAAAGGAATCTGATTTCTTAAATATATTGAATTTTCATTAATTTATTTATTTTTAAATGTTTATTTATTTTTGAGAGACAGCAAGAGAGAGCACAAGAGGGGGAGGGGCAGAGAGAGAGGGATACACAGAATCCAAAGCATGCTCCAGGCTCTGAGCTGTCAGCACAGAGCCCAATGTGGGGCTCGAACCCACAAAATGTGAGATCATGATCTGAACCGAAGTCAGAAGCTTAACTTACTGAGCCACCCAGATGCCCCCATATTGCTTTTTTTTTTTAATCTGAAGTGATAAAGCTCTTTAAAAGTTGTTTCACTTGGGGCGCCTGGGTGGCGCAGTCGGTTAAGCGTCTGACTTCAGCCAGGTCACGATCTCGTGGTCCGGGAGTTCGAGCCCCGCGTCGGGCTCTGGACTGATGGCTCAGAGCCTGGAGCCTGTTTCCGATTCTGTGTCTCCCTCTCTCTCTGCCCCTCGCCCGTTCATGCTCTGTCTCTCTCTGTCCCAAAAATAAATAAACGTTGGAAAAAAAAAAGTTGTTTGACTTAAATAAATGTCCTTCTGTCCTAGTACTCTCAGAAAGAACCAAGAAAAAGAGACTTAGAAATCCACCCTATAGAACAAAGCAAAGGTCTGTGCTGAAGTGCAAGATAAGATAAGATTGCCTGGGAAACCTAGAATTCATAGCAGTCCTTGTGGTAGGGAATACATTTGGGAAGACAGAAAGATTGCTACATGGAAAAATAAAAGAGCATCAATCACAGGAAAGTAACTGACTCCACTTGCGAGAGACCCTATCAGCGTTCTCCCTGGGCTAAATCCTATGAAATCAACTGGGATGAATGCAGGCACTGAACTCCAGTCAACAAACAGAGCTAGGAAAAGATAACATAAAGCACTGAATTTGTTAAACAGGCATTTCAAGTTTTTAATAGCCTTGGCAGGGACCCTATCCAATGAACTCCAGAGAAAAGAGGTTCATATGACAATCAGATCTCAAGGATCTTTGTGCAATGGTTAATAGTTGTTTCTTTTATGAGTACAATTTCCTCACCTAGTTCCTCTTAAGCAATTAATTTAAAAATAATTATAGCTGAAAGCAAATGGAAAGTTTCACATGCATACGCACACACACAATCACATTAGTTTTTGTCATTTAATATTTAAAGTATTTTTCCAATTACATATTCTTTCAAATCAGTCTTCTTAAAACTTCTCAAATATATGGAGAACGTTTAATTTTTCTTATTTCACATATGTTTTCATATAATGGGGGGTGAATTACCAAAGATCAGTATGCAAGAGAACTAAAGACTTTCACTTGATACTTCTGTGTATTATTCTCTGTCCCTTTCAATAGCTTTATTTTTTTCTCTCTCTCTCTCTCTCTCTGACAGTTTTATTTGCTTTCTCTTCTATTTGTCACTGATTCTGGAGTTTTTTTTTTCTTGAATCTTTAGTTTTTATTTCTAATCTGCTGACTTTCTCTAGTTGTCACTTTCTATTTCCTTACTTACAATGGAATTAATAGCATTTTTCCAGATTGCATGAATGATGTTTATCTGAAATACTTTTGACCCTAAAGACAATAGAAAATCAGACATGAGTGCTTTTCATTTACCTCCTTTCTATTCTTTCTCCCTTTATCTTTTATCCAGAATTGTTTTTATTTCTTGCACATTTAGGATCTTGCCTGGACCAGGCGGCACAGAGAGAACTATGATTTAATGAAGAAATTCCAGTCAGATATGACCCTAGAAGACTTAAAATGCCCTCTACTTCCTCCTGTAGAAGTGTGTGTGTGTGTGTGTGTGTGTGTGTGTGTGTGTGTGTGTGTGATTTTCTAATTTGCCAATCCTTCTCAAATGAGGAAGGATACTGGGTGAAGTAATGCTATAATCTCCACATTAAATATGTCACATGTAATACCCATGGAGATAAAGCTGACTTCATTAGAATGTAATAAAACAATTTAAAGTAACACTTTACTATTTATAATTAACCTTTAGCAAAGATTTTGAACCCCTAGAAATGAACTGTTTATCAAATGCCTTTGTGATTTTTATTGCAGTGACCCCACTCCAGGATCATGAGCACCAAACCAATCAGTCTCTTGATTCTGAGGATGGATGAAGGTGCAGGGCCATATTCAAACAGATAACTCATTTAATAACGTCAATTAAAATATAAATCAATATGCAAATCAATGGTTAAAAATGTATTACTTTTAAGTTAATGCACATATTTTCATGTATAAATGTATTTCATAAGTGTAAATATTGTGATTGTTTACATAATTAAATATTTAAAAATTATATTTAATAATTTAAGAGAATACTTATAAATCTATATTTATAAATATAACATATATTATGAAGCATACCAAATAATGGAAACCATAACACAAACCATTCATCTCATTATTCTAGTAATTTCTAAATAATGTATTAATTTCTACAGCTTACTGGTGTGTTCCTTTTTTTGACATGGATGACACCAGCTAAATGATGTGTCTATCAGGTAGATGATTTAAAACCGAGTCCTGCCTCAACCTCCTTTAAAGAATTCTCCATCAGGGGCACCTGGGTGGCTCAGTCGGTAAAGCGTCCAACTCAGGCTCAGGTCATGATCTCACGGTTTGTGAGTTGGAGCCCCGTGTCAGGCTCTGTGCTGACAGCTCAGAGCCTGGAGCCTGCTTCGGATTCTGTGTCTCCCTGTCTCTCTGCCCCTCCCATGGTCACGCTCTGTCTGTCTCTGTCCCTCAATAATAAATAAATGTTAAAAAAAAAAAAAAAAGAATTCTCCATCAGATTTAGAGTCAATGGGTGATATCAGGTCTCAGCAAGTTGATAATTTCTATTAACATAAATGATAGTGCCATCCTGCTGAATTATCTATTAGTGTTTACTGAATTAAGAATGATTGCATTCAAATCTTTCCAGCCCCTAAAAACTAAGTGCATTTTAAAATATTCGATATATTTGTTACAAACTAAATCATGAAAATTCCTGTAAGGATGTCCTATATAATTCATAGAGTTTTGCAAACATTATTTGGCCAAATTCGTGGCACCATAAATCCAGGAATGTAAACGTTTATTATATTTTTGAGTTTTGTTGTGTAAATGTAATTTTGTATAATTAGAAAAATTGATGTTTTTCATGTAATTCATCTCTTAATTTTTGTTTCAAATAGTATATGTACTTTTTTCATATCTAAAATGTCTTTAAGTTTTCAAATTATCTCCAGTTTAGCAAGGTGAATATTTTTTCCCCTATAGAGTTAAAAAAATAATTGACATCTCTATTAGAATGTCATTTCCATTTTTTTAAAAAGGCTCATTTCCCAAATGCTAAACATAAAACTGATTCTTAATGATATGCCTATATCAGAATTATTTTAGGTATGTTCTATAATATTTTCTTTTCTCAAATGTTCCGCCATTTCAATTATGTAATGTTAAAATTCTAATTTTATCTTTTAAACATTTTCTTTTACTGATTTTTTTAATAACACTATTTGATAAAGTATTTTGGAATGTTTTATTTCAAAAATTTTGCTTTACTTGAAACTTTTCGTTTCAAAAACTTATGAGACTAATTTCATAAGGTTCTTTAATATTTTTCTCTTGATTATAACTGAAATTGAACAGAAATTGAATGTCATTATGAAAAATAAATTAAGTAATTTTAATATTAATTTTAAATGACACGAGTTTAGAGCATTATTTGAATCAAACATTTATACAGCAAGTAAAATCCACTAATTTTTATTGAAAACAAAATCAAGTTGATTTTCATTCCAGAAATATTGTTTTATATTAATTAATTTTTATATCAATTTGACATTTTTTACTTTGATATTTTACATATAAAAAGGCATTCCAGATTTGCATTATATCATTAGATAATGCAGGAATAATTTCATTATTGATAAAATTTCTATGATTTTCTTTTTAAAAAAAATCACACTCATAAGAAGTACTTCTAAAATTTAAACTTTTGTCTCTTATCTAGTGTTTTTAATAATTTACTATAAATTGTTCAGTTATTTTTATCCAAATTACTTCCTCCTTATAAAGGTCCACTTCTCTATGGAATAAAAGGAGACTCAATGTTGTCATGTATTGGAGTTTTAATAAATCAGGTATTTAACACGTTTTTGTTATCAATAGGCAGGTGTGATTAAAAATCTCTGAAGATAAATTCCTGGATTACAATTTTAATATGAAAATATGTGGAATTTTCTGCCTTATAACAAGGAGATATTAGAATTAGAAATTTTGTTATAAATCAGTACTTATAAATCACTTATAGAGTTTAAAATTATATATACACACACACACACACATATATATATGACACACATATATATAATACATATAAATTTATACATATATAAACACATATATATACACACATGCTCAATTCCCCAGAACAGATCTACTGAATCAGAATCTTCACGTGAGGGAATGGAAAGCACACGGACACTTTTAGTGTTTCAGAATTTACAGGAGCTTCTGTTTTTCATTACTTCATAACAAACTATCCTCTGCCTATCATATTATGCAAATACCTTTAAATGTACCAGCTCTTTTTGTTTTCCTATGATTGTTTTGTCTTGTTTTCTTTTCTTGTGAGTGATTTGATCGAAAAGGTAAGCAGTAAGAAAATGAAAAGAGCATTTGTTCCTCCTGTTGAAGCCACATGCTCCTTTTGCTATAAATACTTGCACATCTGTATCCTGAACCACCTTCCATTGCTAACAGAAATCGGGAAGACTGTGAGGTGGGCAGTTGCTAAGGAAGACAGGTCTCGATGCTTTCTTCAGTGGTTCTCAAACTTCAGTGTGCATTGGACACAGCAGCCGCACTTGTTAAAACACAAAGTATTGCCCCACTCCAGACTTTCTAAAAATTAGTAGGTCTGGGATGGGACCTAGAAGTTGTTACGTTCAAAAATTTGCAGGTGGAAAAAAAAAAAAAAAAAAAGGTTCCAGGGGGTGCTGATACTGCTGATCTAGTGACCCTGGTTTGAGAACCATCACTTCACTTTCTAGTTACTCTCATGGGTAGACTTAGATTCTAGCTGCCAGAAAAATGCTTTCTTACATCATCTAAGGAGGAAAATTGATAAAAAATCTATGCAATTATTCAATAGATATATTTGTATGAATTCATTTGAATTTAGGCTTTAAGAACCTTATTGCTAGGACCTAACAGAAAAGTAGAACTTGTTGTCACTTACTACAGCCTGGAAATAAGTATAATCTTCCCAAGCTGCAGATTGTTTTCTTCCAAATAAATCATCAATTATACAGGACTGTCTATAGTACAGTGGAGAGAAAAAAAAGAAAGAATATCAAAACAAAAACCTTGAACATGAATGGAAATTTGGTTTAGCTTGATGCCCTGAAGAAAAACAATGGAAAATTCAGTCAAACAACGGAGACTAACTCACATTAATGACAAATGTATTATTCTTACTATGGAGTAGAGATCCTTTAGTATTATTGTCAAAGCCACATATGCCTTAGGAGCATAATTAACATGTGCCAGAGGCGCGGTTTCGGTGGTACATAATTTCACGTAGTTAGAAGCACAGATACCAAACCCTTGTTTTCTCATGTCTGGTAATGCAGACTTCAATGAATACATTCGTTCATTAAAAGTTAAAGTAATCTGCGGTTAAAGATCTGCAAATTACAGATCTACATTACTTGATGTGTTCAATATTTCTAGTAAATTTTCGCTCTAAATTTTCTTCAGTGAAAAACTATATTTCCATCAAAAATATTGATTCGTGGGAAAGAGGAATCAATGCTTTAATAGAGTAGATTTATTATATAAGCATTTCTATTTTTCTGAAATTTCACTGATTTTACAGGTCGATCCCCTCGAGACATGTCATGTAATAGTTACTTTTACTTGTATTCCCTATATGCTGAGTCTCTGTATTTCCTAAAAATCTGGGAATGGCCCATTTATTTAAACAGATATTCTTTCATTAAGGAACCTGTAGCTCCCCCTTACTTCCAAAGAGACACCAGTTGGAAACTGCACTGTTAAACAAGCAGCTTTGTGGCAGTCCATTTATACAGCCACTGTAGCTTTTCACACAGCTGATTTTCAAGTCCCTCAATCATGCAGGCACGTTACGTCCCCCGGTTCGCACAGCTGCCACAAAGTACCATCCATTTGTGCCTAAAAGGAGACCTGAATAATTTTATTTTTGCCAAACAGATTTAGAGCTCTGCGCTTCCAGCACAAAGTGGACGCACGTTGCCCGCCCCCCCCCCCCCCCGCCCCGCCCCGCCCCGCCCCGCCCCGGCCCGGATGGGGGCGAGCAGCTCACTCTGCAATCATCGCAGACCATCATGCTCCAGTACACGGGAAAATGAACGGCAACCACGGGGCGCTGCTCGGGGTTGGAAAAAATGAGGCAGTCCCAAAGCTTAACTCTCTCTCTTCTTTTTGTGTCTGTCCAGCCCAGGAACAGCAGCACTTGATACACAGCAACCAGGCTGAGAGTCACACAGCTGTTGGCAAAGAGACAGCCAAGCAGGAGCAGCAGAAAGACTGTGGTGACCCAGGTCACAGATTGTAATTACTAACATCCCTAACCCAATTATTGTCAACACTATTTATAACAACTTTGAAACAGGAAATCCCTTGGCTGTCAAATGTCTGATGGTGACACATTAACATACCTCTCAATCCTTTTCTATTGGTGCCCCACGTTGGGAGAAACCATGGATGAGCTGTATGTTCCCAGCCTGAAGGGACCACATATAATTTCAAAGCTCTGTGGTGCAAACACAGAAGGCGATTAAAAATGCTGTTATACGAGGTTGTAAGGAAATCACAAGTTTCCAAAGTAAGGTCAAACTTTTGTCCTCCAAAGAGTGCAATCATGGAAGTATCTTGATGTGGAAGGAATGATGTGAGCATTTGAAGGAAGTAAGAAGCCTCCCTTCCTTTGATTGAGAAGGGATCACCAAAGATATTGATCAGTGACTCGGGAAAATCATTGTGCCTAATTGAGAACCTCTTGTTGATCCAATGTTAGGAAGCCCCATATTTTCTCATCTTTCTAATAAGTATTTTACCATTTCTTTTATTTTTATTTCTTAATTTTTTTTTTAATCTTTACTTATTTTTGAGAGAGAGACAGAGACAGAGACAGAGTGCGAGCAGGGGACGAACAGAGAGAGAGGGAGACACAGAATCCACAGCAGGCTCCAGGGTCTAAGCTGTCAGCACAGAGCCTGACACGGGGTTTGAACTCACAAACTAAGAGTTCATGACCTGAGCCAAAGTCTGACGCTCAACTGACTGAGCCACCCAGGTTCCCCTTACCATTTCTTTTAGGACTAACTTTATTTCTTAGAAATAGGAGGTTGGTTACTGCTGAAAACCTCTATGTGTTTTCCATAGATCTAGTCATACAAACTAGGGCACTCAACTTGAGAAATGTGACTTAAGGGGATCTCTTTAGGAATAAAGAGACTTAAGGGGATCTTTTTAGGAATAAAGATGAATATATCATAGAAACTGTAATTTTTTAAAGGGGATTGGAATTCAGTATCTTCATAAAATACTATAAAATCCTCCTTGAGTTAGTGAAGTGCATGTGTAGAAGTATGGAAACTATCATAGTTATGTTAAATGATTCAAAGTAAATCTGAATCTTTAGCACTCATGAAAGAAAAGCTCAGTAAAGTATAAAATCCTTAGACTATAGATATGACTACATACATATGTGTATACAGCTACACATATTTAATTCTGTAACACTGGATTTGGAAGCAGAAGATGAGGGGCACCTGGGTGGCTCAGTCAGTTAATCGTCCAATTCTTGATTTCGGCTCAGGTCGGGATCCCAGGGTCGTGGGATTGAGCCCAGAGTCAGGCTCCATGATGAGCGTGAGTTTAAGATTCTCTCTCTCCCTCTGCCCCTCTCCCTGGCTCATACTCTCTCTCTCTCTAATATAAAAATTAATAAATAAATAAACAGAAGATAAGGTATTAGCTCTGCAACCTTTAGCAAGTTACTTTGGTTTTCTGTACCTCAGTTTTGTCACCTCTTAAGAATGTAACAATAACTCTTTGAGGTTTAAAAACAAAACAAAAAAGACTGAAAACTCTGAGCAAAGTTAGAATATTTTAGAAATATATTATAAATGTATACATTTATATGTATTTTATATTTATATATTATAAATTTTTACCCTTAGTGTAAAGTTCAGGCTGCCATTTGCTAAGTGCATATATAGTAGTCTATGTTTTCAAATATATAATACGAACATGATTTATTTGAAATACTTTAAACCTATCACAATATTTGAATGATATTATGTATATATATATATTCATTTTTTAAATTCTTCCAATATTCCTTTCTTCTCCATGCAGCAGTGACACAAAAGATGACTGAGCAGATGAACCAGCAGGCAATGAAACTGACCCTTCTGCAAAAGAAGATTGACAATATTTCTTTGGCTGTTAGTGATGTAAGAAACACATACTCCTCCCTAGAAGGGAAAATCAATGAAGATAAAGGCAGAGAATTTCAATCTTTTCTAAAAGGTACAAGTAAAGTCAAATACATTATTCATTGAGTTAAGACAAAAGATAAATGACTCATTTATCTTTTCTCATATCGCTTTGGAATTTTTTCTTAAGATTGGGTGTGTAAAGTCTCTAAGGCTTATGATTTTGGAATAAGATATTTGTAAATCAATCTCTGAAATAATTTGAAACATCTAAATTTTTTGTTGCTGTATACTCAAATCTTTTACTGAATATTTTATCTAATTTATTTTCATTATGTACTGGTTACATCTTAACTTGTAAAATGAACTGTATTTAATCTACTTCCATCATGGTTTCCAGTTCAAGACAAAGATGAGGCTAAGAAATGATTATCAAGGAACTAGATATATGGTTGTCTCAATAATATTGATGAAGATATTGAAGATAAATCAAAAATACATAATTATCCTAGAAATTATCTAGCTTATGGAGTATAATCAATAAAATATATCCTAAAACATCTCAGATGATGGAAATAATAATTTCTTTATAAATGTGAATTAGTTTTGCCCAAGTTTTGTGCTCTTAAAACAGCATGCTGTGTTCCTTTCTGGAGGCTTTACAGGATAATCCAAATCCTGTTCATTCCAGTTGCCAAAATTCATTTTCTTGCAGTTGTAAGACCGAGGTCCTGTTTTCTTGATAGCTATAAACTGAAGCTTGTTTCCAGCTTTTAGACACCATTACATTTCTTGGCTCATGGCCTTCTTCCTCTGTCTTCAAAAGCCAGCAAGACTGTTGAGTCCTCATGGCATGTGTCAAACCCACTCTTCTACCTTCCTCTTTGCCTTTGAAGGGCTCAGTGATTGCACTGAACACACCTGCATAATCCAGAATATTCTCATCTCAAGGTCTTAAACCTTAATCATATCTCCCAAGGCCCTTTTGCCAGGTGAGGTAACATATTCATAAGTTCAGGTGTGGACATTTTGAGTGAAACAGCATTATTCTGCCTACCACAGGAATCTATAGATAGTGAATAATTGCTATGGTAGTTTATGTATAGGGCACTATGGGACCATTTGATAGTTTCAACAAATCGAGTCTAAGGGCACCAGTGAAGGCTTCTACAAAAAGAAACTATCTCAACAAATAAGCTATGGATCAGGAGGAATTAATTAGGCAAAGGGGTTTAAGTAATTTAATCACTGGAATGTCTCACTTCTCTGGGTTTATTGTATGTTTCCAAACTCCAAGATTACTGGTCCCTTTCACTTTATTTTATACATAAAAACATCCTCACTGTCCAATCCCATATCACATGTTAGTTTTTCTTTATTTTTCACATGTGGTTTGCAGGCAAAAGAGATAAGGTGGAGGTTTCTGTAACATTTACCAGTATAGCAGCAACCATGATTTTTTTTTTAATTATATAAACAATTAGTGCTATCAAGCCCCTGAAAGAAAGACCCCGCCCTACATTTCTGGCATGTCCTCGTTGGCTAAACTTAAACCAATAGCAAGCATGAGAGAGGAATATACTTTCCCTGAAGTGATAACATGTGAAAGAAAACAAATAGAAAGAGTCTACAATTGATTATAACCATCATAATGAAATTTGTTTAACAAAATTTGGTTATCATAACCAAAGAGAATTAAAGAATTAGGCCTGTCAACAGCTCTTTGTGAAACTACTAACAAAATTTCTGGCAATGACACGGAAAAAATCATACACTCATAACAACATAAATAGCAAAATTCTCCCCTCAAATATGGAAACAAACGAAAATGAAAATACAACAATCCAAATGCTTTGGGATGCAGCGAAGGCAGTCCTGAGAGGAAAATACATTGCAATCCAGGCCTATCTCAAGAAACAAGAAAAATCCCAAATACAAAATCTAACAGCACACCTAAAGGAAATAGAAGCAGAACAGCAAAGGCAGCCTAAACCCAGCAGAAGAAGAGAAATAATAAATATCAGAGCAGAAATAAACAATATAGAATCTAAAAAAACTGTAGAGCAGATCAACAAAACCAAGAGTTGTTTTTTTGAAAAAATAAACAAAATTGATAAACCTCTAGCCAGGCTTCTCAAAAAGAAAAGGGAGAGGACCGGAATAGATAAAATCATGAATGAAAATGGAATTATTACAACCAATCCCCAGAGATACAAGCAATTATCAGGGAATACTATGAAAAATTATATGCCAACAAACTGGACAATCTGGAAGAAATGGACAAATTCCTAAACACCCACATGCTTCCAAAACTCAATCAGGAGGAAATAGAAAGCTTGAACAGACCCATAACCAGTGAAGAAATTGAATCCATTATCAAAAATCTCCCAACAAATAAGAGTCCAGGACCAGATGGCTTCCCAGGGGAGTTCTACCAGACATTTAAAGCAGAGATAATACCTATTCTTCTCAGTCTATTCCAAGAAATAGAAAGGGAAGGAAAACTTCCAGACTCATTCTATGAAGCCAGCATTACTTTGATTCCTAAACCAGACAGAGACCCAGTAAAAAAAGAGAACTACAGGCCAATATCCCTGATGAATATGGATGCAAAAATTCTCAATAATATACTACCAAATCGAATTCAACAGCATATAAAAAGAATTATTCACCGTGATCAAGTGGGATTCATTCCTGGGATGCAGGGCTGGTTCAACATTCACAAATCAATCAACGTGATACATCCCATTAATAAAAGAAAAGAGAAGAACCATATGATCCTGTCAATCAATGCAGAAAAGGCATTTGACAAAATTCAGCAACCTTTCTTAATAAAAACCCTTGAGAAAGTCGAGATAGAAGGAACATACTTAAAGATCATAAAAGCCATTTGTGAAAAGCCCACAGCTAACATCATCCTCAATGAGGAAAAACTGAGAGCTTTTTCCCTGAGATCAGGAACACGACAGGGATGCCCACTCTCACCGCTGTTGTTTAACATAGTGTTGGAAGTGCTAGCATCAGCAATCAGACAACAAAAGGAAATCAAAGGCATCAAAATTGGCAAAGATGAAGTCAAGCTTTCACTTTTTGCAGATGACATGATACTATACATGGAAAATCCGATAGACTCCACCAAAAGTCTGCTAGAACTGATACATGAATTCAGCAAAGTTGCAGGATACAAAATCAATGTACAGAAATCAGTTGCATTCTCATACACTAACAATGAAGCAACAGAAAGACAAATAAAGAAACTGATCCCATTCACAATTGCACCAAGAAGCATAAAATACCTAGGAATAAATCTAACCAAAGATGTAAAAGATATGTATGCTGAAAACTATAGAAAGCTTATGAAGGAAATTGAAGAAGATATAAAGAAATGGAAAAACGTTCCGTGCTCATGGATTGGAAGAATAAATATTGTCAAAATTTCAATACTACCCAAAGCTATCTACACATTCAATGCAATCCCAATCAAAATCGCACCAGCATTCTTCTCGAAACTAGAACAAGCAATCCTAAAATTCATATGGAACCACAAAAGGCCCCAAATAGCCAAAGTAATTTTGAAGAAGAAGACCAAAGCAGGAGGCATCACAATCCCAGACTTTAGCCTCTACTACAAAGCTGTAATCATCAAGGCAGCATGATATTGGCACAAAAACAGACACATAGACCAATGGAATAGAATAGAAACCCCAGAACTAGACCCACAAACGTATGGCCAACTCATCTTTGACAAAGCAGGAAAGAACATCCAATGGAAAAAAGACAGTCTCTTTAACAAATGGTGCTGGGAGAACTGGACAGCAACATGCAGAAGATTGAAACTAGACCACTCTCTCACACCATTCACAAAAATAAACTCAAATGGATAAAGGACCTGAATGTGAGACAGGAAACCATCAAAACCCTAGAGGAGAAAGCAGGAAAAGACCTCTCTGACCTCAGTCGTAGCAATTTCTTACTTGACACATCCCCAAGGCAAGGGAATTAAAAGCAAAAATGAACTACTGGGACCTTATGAAGATAAAAAGCTTCTGCACAGCAAAGGAAACAACAAACAAAACTAAAAGGCAACCAACGGAATGGGAAAAGATATTTGCAAATGACATATCGGACAAAGGGCTAGTATCCAAAATCTATAAAGAACTCACCAATTCCACACCTGAAAAACAAATAACCCAGTGAAGAAATGGGCAGAAAGCATAAATAGACACTTCTCTAAAGAAGACATCCAGATGGCCAACAGGCACATGAAAAGATGCTCAGCGTTGCTCCTCATCAGGGAAATACAAATCAAAACCACACTCAGATATCACCTCACGCCAGTCACAGTGGCCAAAATGAACAAATCAGGAGACTATAGATGCTGGAGAGGATGTGGAGAAACGGGAACCCTCATGCACTGTTGGTGGGAATGCAAATTGGTGCAGCCACTCTGGAAAACACTGTGGAGGTTCCTCAAAAAAATTAAAAATAGACCTACCCTATGACCCAGCAATAGCACTGCTAGGAATTTACCCAAGGGATACAGGAGTACTGATGCATAGGGACACTTGTACCCCAATGTTCATAGCAGCACTCTCAACAATAGCCAATTTATGGAAAGAGCCTAAATGTCCATCAACTGATGAATGGATAAAGAAATTGTGGTTTATATACACAATGGAGTACTACGTGGCAATGAGAAAGAATGAAATATGGCCCTTTGCAGCAACGTGGATGGAACTGGAGAGTGTGATGCCAAGTGAAATAAGCCATACAGAGAAAGACAGATACCATATGTTTTCACTCTTATGTGGATCCTGAGAAACTTAACAGAAACCCATGGGGGAGGGGAAGGAAAAAAAAAAGGGGTTAGATGGGAGAGAGCCAAAGCATAAGAGACTCTTAAAGACTGAGAACAAACTGAGGGTTGATGGGAGGTGGGAGGGAGGGGAGTGTGGGTGATGGGTAGTGAGGAGGGCACCTTTTGGGATGACCACTGGGTGTTATATGGAAACCAATTCGACAATAAATTTCATATATTGAAAAAAATAAAAATAAATAAAAATTTAAAAAAATAATAATAAAAGGGAAAAAAATTCTCCCCTCAATAGGAGACATTAGTTGTGTACTAAGCACAATTGATTATGAAAACCAGAGAGCTAGTTGTTATTGAATGGTCATTCAGGCAACAGAAACTAAACCCGCCCCAAGGAACTGCACTTGCCTAACAAAACCACATCCTCTTCTCTTGCTTACTCCACATCCAAGGTAAGAAACATGTTCAACATCAAATGCCCCAGTTCCTTAAGAGGTACCTGAATGTTATGAATGGGCTATATATTCACAACCACAGAGGAGCAACCAAGGTGTCTGATATCATATCTATCTGTTAAGTCACCAAACGCAATGTCCTCTTTTAAGAGGTAGAAGCACATGAGTCACATGAAACAGAATCAAATAAAGTTAAAACTATGTTCCCACTCAGATATTGACATAAATCACTTTGACATATTTCACAAAATCAGATTCTTACACAGATGATTTTTAGCAACAAATTCTTGATATAATAAAGCTCCTTTTCCAGAAACAATAATCTGTTTTTAAGCTAATAGTCTGTTTGATTTCTTTTCAGACACTGCTCTGATTTTGCCCTTAATCCAATGTATTTTTCCATTAAAGATTTAAGACATAATAGCTAAAGCACATCCCAATTTTCATTTTCATCATTCACTTTTTTTTTCCTAGTTACCTCCATCAAGATTCTGAACTAAACTTTACCTGTTTAGTGTTTTTACCTCTCACTCTTCTTATCCTGACTTTCAGATCACATAGTTTTTGTTGACTGAATTTAAACAGCTGTTTTTACTGCCCACAATTAATTCACTTACACTTCAGTTTTATTTTACCTTTTCAATCTTGAAAAATATTTTAAAGCCAAATGATAAGGTTATAAATTCCAAGAATGTCTGATCCCTAACCTTAAATATTTTATTGTATTTCATCAAACCATCATGAAAACTTAAGGCAATTTTAACTAACAGGAAATGACTAAGTGATATTGTGGGAAGTACAATTAAAAAAAACTTTGCTATTGAGTAGTACCTTACACTCAATGAAGCTAATATATTCTATTTTTAGTGTGAGAAATCTAACTTTCCAAATTTTATTTTCTGTGTAGCATACAGAATATCCTCAATGTAGATTTTTTGTACATGTAGGCAACTGGTTAAATGCTAAGTAAAATTTAGGAAATAAAAATACTTATTTTTCAATTACATACAAACCGATTTTCAATGACTTATATTTTTTGGACTCTTAAATGTATTTCAGTTTCTGCTATGTTTAGAAATGTAAAATAACTTTCTTTTCTTTCCCCCCCCCCCTCTGGAAATACTATTCCCTAAAGATCAGTTAGCAATATTGACCTTTAGGGTATAGGATTTCCAGGGAGATATTCATTAATATAAACAACATTTACAGCTTTATCTTTTTGCCAGATTAATATCAAGATGCTTAAGCAACACATCATTCTATTTGCTATAATTTATCTTTCACATACTTTTTATATAAGTCTCTTATGCATCTCAAATACTTTTTAAAACATGCTGACAAAATAGAGACATGTAGAGACTATATATTTTTATTCTATAATTATCCTTCTTAAATAGGTTTTATGATAGCCATAACATTTCACAATTATGTACACTTCCTGTTCAAAATGCTTTGTAGTATGTTGCCGATATTTTACATTACAGTCATTGCTACATTGTGAATTTGAGTGGAGATATCTTCCATTTATATGTGCTTCGTAGCTATGTACCATAAGTAAACCACAAGCATATATTTTATTTTTTCCCATTTCCCTGTTTTTGTATGTAACAGGTTTGGTTGGTTGGTTTTTTACATTTTTAAATACTCAGTTCCTATTCTGAATAGTTCTGAGTTCTGAGTACTTCAGGACCCTTTTCCTTTTCCTTTTTTTTTTTAAGACCACTTTGAGATGTCCATAATTCTGATATAGGATCAGTCCATGCTTTCTAATACTGGATATACTAATATGTGTTTCAGTAGTAGCAAGTTTACTCTTAATTTTGTTAAGAATTAATGTCATATTATGACAATTGAGGTATATCTTGAATTCCTATTTTCATGTGACTTTGTTTTGTGATCCCCAAACCCCTCATTATTATATTGTTGTTATAAGCTATCGTTGAATCTTGTGACTGTTACTTGATATTGTTACTCATTTGGAAATGTCATTAAATTTCTTCTCTGAAGTCAATTTATTAGTTTTTATGAGCCCAAAACACAAGCTCTGAAACCTAATTACTAGAAACCTAATAACATAGTCATGAGATAACACCAGGGTATTATTTACTGAGGCAGAAAGCCCAAAGCCATTTATTTTCATACCAGACTAAGCCTGGAGTTAGAATAGTAAGGTACAAGGGCCTATTAATTGAAATCAGTAGCAGTTTCTTCATATCTTTTGTTTATGGTTCTGGTGTGTTCTACACCACAGTTGATTTCTTCCTTCAGTTTTACCAATTAAGAAATTGATCTCCTACGAACGATAGTAACTTTTAAAATTTCATAAGTAAATGTAGCAAAGTACTTTTATTATTACATGTTATTAGGGTTTAGTCCCAAACTTTATATCTGTTTAGAGATATCTAAAGTTTATATAATTAAAATCATGTATCATTTATTGTTTTTTTTTAATATTTCTTTCTCTAGGTCTAAAATCCAAAAGCATTAGTGATCTGGTAAAGAATATAGTAAGAGAACAATTTAAAGTTTTTCAAAATGAAATGCAAGAGACTGTAGCACAGCTCTTCAAGACTGTATCCAGCCTATCAGAGGACCTTGAAAACACCAGACAAATAATTCGGCAAGTTAATGAATCCGTGGTTTCAATAGCAGTCCAGCAAAAGTCTGTTTTAATGCAAGAAAATAGGCCCACTTTAACTGATATACTAGATCTAAAGAATCACATTGTGAATATAAGACAAGAAATGACTTTTACATGTGAAAAGCCTATTAAAGAATTAGAAGCAAAGCAAATTCACTTAGAAGGTGCTTTAGAACAGGAACACTCAAGGAGTGTTCTGTATTATGAATCCCTCAACAAGACTCTTTCTAAAATGAGGGAAGTACACGAGCAGCTTTTATCAACTGAACAAGTATCAGATCAGAAGGGTGTTCCAGCTGCTGAATCACTTAGCAATAATGTCACTGAGTACATGTCTGCTCTACATGAGAATATGAAGAAGCAGGGTTTGATGATGCTGCAAATGTTTGATGATTTGCACATCCACGACAGCAAGATTAACAATCTCACCATGGCTTTGGAGATGGAGAAAGAATCTGTCAGAAGTGAATGTGAAGACATGTTATCCAAGTGCAGAAATGATTTTAAATTTCAAATTAAGGACACAGAAGAGAATTTACAAGTTTTAAACCAAACATTGGCTGAGGTTCTCTTTCCCATGGACAATAAGGTGGATAAAATGAATGAGCAGCTAAATGATTTGACTTACGATATGGAGATCCTTCAACCCTTGCTTGAGCGGGGAGCACCATTTAGAGAGACAATGACATATGAGCAACCAAAAGAAGCAGTAGCTACAAGGAAAAAAGTGGAAAATCTGATTATTGCTGTCAACACCCTAAATATTCTTATCAAAGAACTTTCAAAAAGACACAACTTACTTAGGAATGAAGTGCAGAGTCGTAGTGATGCCTTAGACAGACGTATCAATGAATATGCCCTGGAAATGGAAGATGGCCTAAATAAGACAATGACTATTATAAACAATGCCATTGATTTCATTCAAGATAACTACATGCTAAAAGAGACTTTAAGTACCATAAAGTATGATCCTGAGGTCCATCACAAATGCACCCAAAATATGGAAACTATTTTGACATTTATTCCTCAATTCCAACGTTTGAATGATTCTATTCAGATGTTGGTCAATGACAGTCAGAGATACAGCTTTGTTTTGCAAGTTGCCAAGGTCCTTGCAGATAGTACTAAAGATGAGAAACTAAGTCAGTCCAACTTTCAAAAGATTTATCAAATGTTCAATGAAACCACTTCCCAAGTGATAAAATACCAGCAAAGTATGAGTCATTTAGAGGAGAAAATACTCTCAGCCACAAAGATTTCCCAAAATTTTGAAACTAGGTTGCAAGGAATTGAGTCTAAAGTGACCAAGACACTCATACCTTATTATGTTTCACTAAAAAAAGGCAATACGGCTACAAATGAGAGAGACCAAGCTATTCAACTGCAGGTACTAAGTTCCAGATTTAAGGCACTAGAAGCAAAATCCATTCACCTTTCAATTAATTTCTCTTTACTTAACAAAACTCTGCATGAAGTTTTAATGATATGTCATAATGCTTCTACAAGTATATCAGAACTGAATGCTACCATACCTAAGTGGATAGAAGGTTCCCTGCCAGATATTCAGCTTCTTCAGAAAGGTCTGACGGACTTTGTGGAATCAGTAATTGAAATCAAAACTCGAATTGCCATATCCAATTTAACTTGGTATGTGAATCAAACATTGTCTGGTAGTCTTGCAAATATTGTCAAGTCTCAGAAGCAAATAAAACTATTGCCGAAGAAACCCAATTCACTTAAAAAACCAACAGGGAATCTTACCACTGTCCTGATAGGCCGGACCCAAAGAAACACAGACAACGTTCTAGTTCCTGGTAAGCTATTGCTGAAAAAATAAGTTTTAATTTCTTTCAATTTAAAGGGTACTTAGTAGATCTGTGTGGTTTATCAAGTCCATAAAATATAAAAGGCTCTTTCTTGAACTTGGGTAAATAGTTAAGTAATTCAAAGATCACTGATGTACCATTTGAATGAGATTCCTTCCGATGTAAATTAAGCATCAAAACAAAACAAGTGCTTATAATGCAAATATTTGTCTACATGTTTCTTAACTTTTCTTTTTTTTCTTTTCTTTTTTTTAATGTTTATTTATTTTTGAGAGAGAGAGAGAGAGAGACAGAGCACTAGCATGGGAGGAGCAGAGAGAGAGGGAGAAACAGAATTTGAAGCAGGGTCCAGGTTCTGAGCTGTCAGCACAGAGCCCAACATGGGGCTTGAACTCACGAACCATGAGATCATGACCTGAGCTGAAGTCAGACGCTTAACTGACTGAGCCACCCAGGTCCCCTCTTAACTTCTTTTGTTTTTAAATTTTTTTTTAACGTTTATTTATTTTTGAGACAGAGAGAGACAGAGCATGAATGGGGGAGAGGCAGAGAGAGAGGGAGACACAGAATCGGAAGCAGGCTCCAGGCTCTGAGCCAACAGCCCAGAGCCCGACGCGGGGCTGGAACTCACGGATTGTGAGATCGTGACCTGAGCTGAAGTCGGACGCTCAACCGACTGAGCCACCCAGGCGCCCCTCTTAACTTCTTTTCTGACAAGACCTCTATAACACAAATTTTCCCCTGTAGGACATTTTTACTTGCATATGTAATTAAGAAACGTATTAGATAATGAGCTCCTGGATGAATGTGACCATACTAAGTCTTATTCATTTTGGCATCATCTGACAAAATGTCTGGTATGCAATAGCAACTCAGTAAATATCTGTTCAATGACTGTCTGATTGAATGACTGCATAAGTGAGCAGGAATTCAGTTGGGTAGATCACAGAAAGCCATGAATGCTAAGCTAAGCATCTTAGTTCATTTAGGCTGCTATAACAAAATACCACAGACTGGGTAGCTTTCAAATAACAAGAAATGTATTTCTCACAGTTTCGGAGGCTGGAAAGTCCAAGATCAGGGTGTCAGCCTGATCATATTCTGATGAGGGCCCTCTTCCTGACTCACAGCTGGGGATTTCTTGCTGTGTTCTTACATGGTGAAAGTTATGAGAGATCTCTCTGCAGTCTCTTTTAAAAGAATGCTAGGGGTGTCTGGGTGGTTCAGTTGGTTGAGCATCCGATTTCAGCTCAGGTCATGATCTCACAGCTGACGAGTTTGAGCCCCGCGTCAGGCTCTGTGCTGACAGCTCAGAGCCTAGAGCCTCCTTCTGATTCTGTGTCTCCCTCTCTCTCTGCCTCTCCCCCGCTCATGCTCTGTCTCTCTCTGTCTCAAAACTAAAGATAAACATTAAAAAATTAAAAAAAAAAAAAAAAAAGAATGCTAATCCTGTTCATGAGAGCTCCACCTCCCAAAGTCTCCACCTTCTAGTATCATCAACTTTGGGATTGAGAATGTCAACATATAAATTTTGGGTAGACACATTCAGATCACAACACTAAGGCATTTAGACACGATTTTGTAAAAAGTGGTCTTTGAAAATTTGGAGCAATGGGTTGGGTGTGGTAAGAACTGTATCTCAGAAGCATGAAGTTAGCAGTAGTATACAACATGTCTGCAAAGCATGAAACTAGAGATGCCAGTTAGGACAGTATTAGAACAATAAGAGCCAGATCTAAGAAAGAGGTGGTTGAAACAGAGGGCACAGATGTGAGACATGTTGCAAAAATAAAATTAATAGACAGCAGAAGAGTGGAAAAATTGATGATCCAAGGCAGCAACAAATCATAACTCGAGTCCTAGTGGTCTCAGTAAGTTTCTCTGTAACCTTACCCAAGTTCACCTGTCTGGGTCTCTGTTTCTTCTTTTTAAGTGATGGGATTGCATTAGGTGTTTTGTTGAGCTCACTGGTAGAAATATTTGCATAATCCATTATTGTGAAAAAGGTGAGCTGTTCACGGCCTGGATGCGTGGCACTTGGGCAGGGAGAAACCTAGAATATTCTGAGGTTTTGAATTTGGGAAATGAGAGGGTAGCAATATCATTAATAAAAGTTGTAAACACCCAAAGAGAAGCATAAATTTGGGAGGAAGGCAGAATTCAATGCAGTGCATATAAACTACTTAATAGTCTCTCTGAGAAAAGTGTTTTATGAATATGTTTGGCACATAAATAATATTAAATAATCTTTCCACAGTGAAAAGAATAGCTACTGATTCTCACTAAAAGAAATGCCAGTGTGCCTCTCACATGAGTCTGTTGTTAAATTATACGCCCAGTTGGATGAATTTTTTTATTTTATAGCTTTCTAATTATGAGTGATCATTATTCTAATATCATATGACTTCATATTTAATCTCTGGATGTTTTGATAATATTAAATATCACAGAATAATACAAAGTCGAATTGTTTCTTGACTACCTAAATTATTGTATTTTACTTATGACTTCCTTCCAATTAGTCTGACCCAGGAAGACTAACCTGGTCATGTGCAGTCATAGAATAAACGATTCAGACTTACATGTTTCCAAGGCAAAAGTAGTAGTACTTCATTACAAGATGTTCTTATAGTAATTATTTTAAATTTTTTTAATGTTTATTTATTTTTGAGACAGAGACAGAGAACGAACAGGGGAGGGTCAGAGAGAGAGGGAGACACAGAATCTGAAGCAGGCTCCAGGCTCTGAGCCGTTAGCACAAAACCCGATGCGGGGCTCGAACCCACGGACCATGACATCATGAAGTGAGCCGAAGTCGGACGCCCAACCGACTGAGCCACCCAGGCGCCCCTATAATAATTATTTTAAAAAAATAATTAGTTGTTCTTTTTTGCATTTTATTTCCATCTTCGGTCTTCCTGTGAACACTGCAAATGGGTTTCACTTAAGCTCTATAGTACATGTGATCACACAGCAGGCAAACCATGTCATTTTTTTTTTCTTAAACCAAAAAATACCTGGATCCATATAGTAAGTATAAAATTTGAATAGCTTCAAAATTAGTTGAGGTAAAATGTTTAATAGAACTTAAGAACTTATAAACTTTTATAGTATAAAGAATGCATGTTAGGAGCTTAGGAAAATTATATTTAGATATTTATATAGCAGCTGACTCAGTATTGGGCTTAATGCGCTAATAATTAACTTAATTCTGATCCTCTTTTTTCCAATGATGCCTTGATAAAGTTGCTTCTTGTTCTTTTATTTACTGGAAATAAAAAAATTTATAGGCTTATCTACCAAAATTAATAATTAATTAAAAGTTATTTATTTTATTTCAGTAAAGATAGCCGATAACAATGTCAGGGCAATAAAGATATATTGGCCTAATTCGTGAACTGAGTAGATAGATATTCACTTTATGTAGGACCAGCAGCATAACGCGTAGGATCCTTTTAGTGGATGCGTAGATATGCAAGCTCATTAAGCCAGCTTCTATGGGCCATAAAACCAATGGCATTCACTGAAAGGCTGAGCAGGTGAAGTCTACGCATGGTGATAAAACCAGTGGACTCAGGCTAAGTTCTCCTATAAGAATAAACCAATTGCAATTAACTGCTCCTTTCATAACCTGTTTCATACTAGGGGTGGGACAGACTGGCACACTGGCTAAATATGGCTGTGTGTCCTTTGACCTTTGTTATTCTATTATAAATACCATGTAGCCAGAGTGTTCCCCTACCTAACCAACATCAGAAGATAATTTATCATCTTATGAATGTCACAATAATATTATTCAGATTATAGTCAGTATTTGCAGAATAGTAAGTTCAGTTAGTAGAATGAAAAAACCGTATAAATGTCATTTAAAAATATAATCTTAATTTTCATACTGATAACTTCCTTTGAAGCCTAATAATAGTAATATTATAATAATATAATATTGAATACTACTTATTAACACTCAGTATATCACAGGCGCTATAAAAATTATACTATATATTAGCCCATTTAATAGTACTTATGAAATAGTTGTCATTGTTGTTATTGTTGACGATAAGTAAACTAACCCTCAGGGGGATGAACCGACCTATTCTGCTTAGGTTCGTGCAACTAGTTAGTGATGGAGCCTGGCCCTGGTCTCTTGGACTCAGGGCTCAGTCCTCAACCACTATGCCCAGAGATTGTGTAGTAACGTTCACCCGCCTTTCTCTTCCTTCTGCCTCTGTTCAATGCATCAAATCTATCTCAATGTCTGGCCATACCTAAATATTCCAGATGGCCAGGATTGATACTCACAGAGAGTTTCCTTTCTTGAAGATCCAAATATTGCCATTCATTCCTGCACTTACCAGGAATTAAAGGTGCTACTTTCCAGTTTGGATTTTCTGTGATATGGCCAGTGGGCAGTTGTCACTGAAAGTCACCATCAATGATTCACAAGATCTTTTTCTGACTGATGCAATAGAAGGGAAAAATTCAGAGTCCTCATCCCTATCAGTTCCTTGTGAGCCATCCCCATATTCGGCTATGTTAATCATGATTCCTCCTAGGCCAGTGCTGATAAGCTGTTCCAGTTGAATCACTAAATATTTGATTGTGTCTAAACAATATTCCCATATACACCAAGGGGGTTTTATTTCATCTTTGAAGATTTGTTTGTACAGCAATTGGCAGACTTGTCCCCGCAGAGAGGGTTTGGCTGCTTGCCTTCTAAGAGGAGCTGAATTCTGCTGCAACACGTCAGCAGCAACATCACTGAGGACGTGCATGCCCTCCTCACAAAACCACTGACTTTTTTTTGTGACCCTTTCCCAGTGCTTACCAAATATACTTAACTCTCATCATAAACTTCTTTTATTCATAATTGCCCCTTTAACCACTCCTCTTAAGAAAGATTACATTCTACATAAGACTTGCTGGTGTACTATACACTTCGTAAAATTATTGCTAAGGATATAAGTGATTTAGAAGAGAAAAATAGGAGCCTGGATATTTAACTGTTTTATACCATTTTAAAACCATATCTAATTTTTGTGACTGTGCATTGAGACAGTTATGATGACTATGGAGCACTGATTTTGGAATCAGGAAACCAAGATTCAGGTCCTGTCTGGAAATGTATTTATTTCTAACATGTCATTTATTTTCCTAAAACTTGCTTTCTTATTATAAAATATAGAATAATATATCTACCTCAAAAGTTTGTTTTGAGGATCATGGAACTAACTTGTATACAATACATCATTAAATTAGTTACATCCATATGACACAATTTTTTTAGCCATACCTGATGTTTATGGTTTTTCTCTAATATTTTCAATTAACACTTGACATATAATCATTTACATATATCAACATAATTTACAGACTCATGGTATTCCATCATTCCCTATCTTTATAAGTCATTGTATTTTAAATTCAACATATGGGGGTGCCTGGGTGGCCCAGTCGGTTGAGCTTCCGACTCTTGATTATGACACAGGTCATGTTCTCACTCTCATAGTTAGGAGGTTGGAGCCCACATTGGGCTCTACAGTGACAGCATGGAGCCTGCTTGGGATTCTTTCTTTCCTTCTCTCTCTATCCCTTCCTGCGTGCGCTCTCTCTCTCTCTCTCTCTCAAAATAAATAAATAAATATTAAAATAACTTCAACATATGTTTATAACTGAGTTAATGCCTATCATATAATGATAACTCAAAAAGAATAGGATACAAAATGTAAAGGCTTAAGTGTAAAAAAATGTATCTGTGTTAATAATTGCTGAAAAATACCTGCAAAAAGCTTAATAATGGTCTTTTCCAAGGTAATTTCTACTCTTCATGTGTTTTTCCATATTATAAAAAAATGTGAGGTACATTTTCAAATATACCTCAAGATAACGAATAAGTTGGGGCACCTAGGTGACTCAGTTGGTTGAGTATCTGACTCTTGATTTCAGCTTACATCATGATCCCAGGATCCTGGGATTGAGCCCTGTGTCAGACTCCACTCTAAGTGTGGAGCCTGCCTAAAATTCTCCATCTCTCTCCCTCTGCCCCTCTCCCTGGATTGTACTCTCTCTCTCTCTCTCTAAAAAAAAAAAAAAAAAAAAAAAAAAAAAAAAAAAATATATATATATATATATATATATATAACTAATATGTGGACTTCTGTACAAAATAGTTAACTGTAAGCTAATTAAATTTTGAAGGACAAGTGCTTGAATTTAGAATTCATGATATATAAAGTCTCCAAAACCACACACAAGTTTGGTGATCTGCCCAAAGCACTCATGGAACTCGGCATATAGTTATGCACAGAGCTAAGGTTTATTATAGTGAGAAGATACCTGATAGAATCAGAGTGGGCAAATGATACAGGCAGAGTCTGGAGAAATCTTGTACCAGCTTTCTTATGCTCACTCTCTCCTATAAAGGAGCACGCTTGTGTGTGTTCTTTTCTCTAGTCCCCCTTGTCCCCCCCCCCCACACACACACACAAATGCAGTAACGTATGTGCAATATTTCTTACCAGAGAAGTCCTTCAGATGGTCAGCACTCAAGGGTTTTATTGGGGCTTGTCTTAGTCAATTCAGGCTGCTGTAACAAAGTACGATAGATTAGGTGGCTTATAAACAATAGAAATTTATTCCTCACAGTTCTGGAAGCTGGAAGTCTCACATCGGTGCATCATGGTTGGGTTCTGGAGAGAACCCTCTTGCAGGTTGCAGACTGTACATGTCTTATATTCTCCCATGGCAGAAAGGGAAGGAGTGACAGAGCTCTCTGGGGTCTGTTTTAAAAAAAGGCATTAATCCCATTCATGAGGACTTCACCCTCATGATACTATACCAATACATGATAGTATACCAATACTATCAGACTGGGGGGTGGGGGTCAGGATTTCAATGTATGAATTCTTAGCCAACACAAACATTCCATCTATAACAGGACTGGCCATGTAGGCACCCTCTGCCTAGCATCTACCACAACTGCAGACTCTCAGAAAGAAAACAGATGTTCAGGATACCCACATTATTTGTACAAAAAGTCGGGGCACGGTGAATGACGCTTACCAATTAGGAAATGGCAAGAAGCCAAGTGCCCAGATGTGGGCTAAGGACAAAACCTTGCAAGCAGGCCTCTCTAAAGCTAGCAGTCTCAGGCCTGCTCCATTAATTCTTTTCTGTTCATGATCGTAAAGATATTCATTATGTCAGAATTGATTAGCAAGCCTGTCTGCTGGGGATAGTCTCCCCAGTTTGTGTCAATAAAACATACCAGTGTTGGAGAGAATATTAAATGTACTATTTTCGTTCATGGTTCCTGGGAGAAGAAAAGACTACCCAGGTTTCCGTGTGATTCTCCTTCAGATGGAAGGATGACAATTGAGGAGAGGATGCTGACAAAACTGACAGGCCCTGCCTGTACCTTGTCTTGTAGTAAAGTGTCCATGGTATCTGAGGTGAGCAGGCAGAAACCCATGTGTTTGATACTCACATCTAAACCAAAATTTGTAACACATGGTCTGACACAAAAAAGGAAAGGGGACAGAATACCAAGTCCCCATTTACACAGACACCGAACATGCTTAGGTTCTTTCTCCTGAATCACAGGAGCTATTTCTACAATAGACTATTCTTTGGCACCCAAGAGTTGAAAACAGATTTGATTATTAACTGGTCCATAACTAGGGGCTCCTGGGTGGCTCAGTCGGCTGAGCGTCTGACTTCGGCTCAGGTCATGATCTCGCGGTTCCTGAGTTCGAGCCCCAAGTCGGGCTCTGTGCTGACAGCTCAGAGCCTGGAGCCTGCTTCGGATTCTGGGTCTCCCTCTCTCTCTGCCCCTCCCCTGCTCATGCTCTGTCTCTCTCTCTCTGTAAAAAATAAGTAAACATTAAAAAAAATTTTAACTGGTCCATAACTAAATACAATGAATAGATGTCTTTGTACTGGCATCAAAAACACTATAAATTGAAAATTGCACATGATAGTATGATTTCATACATGAGTTATCAAACACGAGAAGGAAAGTGTAGGGATTATTAAATCACATATTGTGAACTACTGTCTGAGCAGACATTATAGTTACATCTTGACAAAAAATTGAAGCATAAACATAATAGCTGTACCAAATTTTAACTGCACATGAAGTTTGAGAAACATTTGTCAATTTCACTATACATAGCTTAAAAGTGACCCTGAAAAGAAGTAATAAGTATTTTATTATAAGATTACTTTGAACTATTCAAATATGTTTATGTTGAATACCATTCTTTGGGGGGAAAATATGACATGTCACCTTTACTGATATCATTATTGATCGATTTTTTTTTTATTTTTTTAACGTTTATTTATTTTTGAGACAGAGAGAGAGAGACAGAGTATGAGCAGGGGAGGGTCAGAGAGAGAGGGAGATGCAGAATCTGAAACAGGCTCCAGGCTCTGAGCTGTCAGCACAGAGCCCAAGGCGGGGCTCGAACTCACTGGCCGTGAGATCATGACCTGAGCCGAAGTTGGACGCTCAACCAACTGAGCCACTCAGGCACCCCGACATTATTGATCGATTTAAACTCAAGACTCTTCAACTCCAAAAAATTACCCATAATATCATTACACAGTGTGTGGAGAATTAAAGAAATCAGTGAAAGAAAGCTATTGCATGGCATTGTGCCAGAATGATAGAGGAACCAAAATACACATCTACCTTTTACCAAAAAAGGAAGCCATTTTTATGGTTAATCAATGCTCCTTTAAGAATTCTTTTCTAGACTTTATAATCATAAGCAAGTGTTAAATTTTAAAATAGGTATGGATATTTAGATTTGAGAGGCATCAGCATAAAGACAGTGTTTTGAAACTCTGGGTGTGGGTGAGATAAGCCAGGGGAAGGTATGCATTCTACAGAGAGATGGGAAATAGAGCAGAGTCAGGGGAACAACATCCTCCAAGGGTGGTGGAGAAAGAGAAGTGAGGAGAGAATAGTGAGAAAAGAGCAAGAAATAGTAGGACAAGCATACCTCAGGTGGATGTTAGCATCTGATTGTATTCTGCAAGACTGCCGTATTATTGGAAGTTATGAAAAGTCCTCAAGTAACCCAAATAGTTATCTGGGTACTAATGAGATGGCATCAACTCTACTTTCCAAATGTCGCCTAAAATCAGTGACTTTATTGTAATCTAAGAAATGTTCTTAAAAATCTCAAATTGCATATCTACCTCTAGATCTTTAAAAATAGCTTCCTTGGGGCGCCTGGGTGGCGCAGTTGGTTAAGCACCCGACTTCAGCCAGGTCACGATCTCGCGGTCCGTGAGTTCGAGCCCCGCGTCAGGCTCTGGGCTGATGGCTCAGAGCCTGGAGCCTGTTTCTGATTCTGTGTCTCCCTCTCTCTCTGCCCCTCCCCCGTTCATGCTCTGTCTCTCTCTGTCCCAAAAATAAAATAAACGTTAAAAAAAAAATTTAAAAAAAAAAAAATAAAATAAAAATAGCTTCCTAGATTAAAGGTGCAGTAAAAGTATCAGATAATTTTTATAATTCAGTGTTATATTACCCCAAAGTGTTGTGCTCAAATGAATTTAAGCAGTTTTTCTCTTAGGGTCAAATAACTATCTTAGGATTATTAGTTATTTGAAAATAGTAACAGTTCCTAACTGCTCAATTCGACAAATATAACTGAGTGCTAAATGGAATCAGGTACTGTTCTAGGTATTTTGGATACATCATAACTTTTTTTTTTAAAAGCTATCTTCCTGAAGTTTACACTCTAGCAGTGATAGAGGAAAAAACAATAAAAATATAAATTGCATTATATGTTAAAGGTAATAAATGCTATGCAGAAAAGGAAAAGCAGAGAAAGGTAAGGGAATCAGTGTACTGCAGGATGCACCAGGATATGCTGGGAGCAGATTACAACATCATTAAATAAGATGATAGGATAGGCTTCAACTGATAGGAAAATAGTGAAGTCGGCAAGAAACTGGGAATATAAAGATAAAGAAAGCAAGACTCTGGCTCAGAGACTTTGTAGTTTTGTTTTAACAAAAGTTGATCATAGAGGATGTGCCTAGAGAGCAATGTGACATTTGGTTGTTGTTATGTTTTATGTATTTTTATTCTTTTTAAAAATTTTCATATGCTGATGAACACTACATAGTTATAAAACTATTTTGAATATGAAAGAAATATACCAAAGTATGTACTAAGCACTAAATGAATGCTATATGTTTTCATTATTATAAGGGTTTTTTTCTTATTAAGAACTGGGTGTTTGGGCAAATCTCATGTAAGAGGGAGATTTGAGCTGAACATTCATTAATCAACCATTTACATCCTGTGTTGAGTATACTATGTTCAGATTCATTCTCTTGGTAACAAAGATTTTTTTTTTAACATTTATTTATTTTTGAGAGATGTAAAGAGATACAGCACAAGCTGGGGAGGAGCAGAGAGAGAGGGAGACACAGAATCCAAAGCAGCCTCCAGACTTTGAACCCTCAACACAGAGCCTGACATAGGGCTTGAACTCAGGAACCATGAGATCATGACCTGAGCTCATGACCTGAGCTGAAGTCGGATGCTTAACAGACTGAGCCACCCAGGCACCCTGAAGATTTTTAAGCAGGAATATGGCTAATCATGTATGTGCATCATTAAGTTTGAGTTCTTTAGACAGACCAGTTAGAAAATCATTATAACAGCTCTGGCATGAATAGATGAAGACAGGAATAAAATGGAAGCTGGGAGTATCAGTTAAATGTGAATATATATTTAGTAGAAATTATCTAATTGAAAATACAAAGACTTAGAATGAAGAATAACAGCAAAGTTTGAATAAAGCATCAATCCCATAAAGATTTCCACTAATGGAAATAGGAACATTAAGGAGGAAGCACAGATATATACAGGAAGGGAAGTTTAGTCTGTGATACATTAGTTTAAAAATCAATTATTTCTGCAGCGGCGCCTGGGTGGCTCAATCAGTTAAGTGGCTGACTCTTGATTTCAGCTCAGGTCATGGTCTCATGTCTCATGGTTTGTGAGTTGGAGCCTGGCATCGGGCTCTGTGCTGACAGTGTGGAGCCTACTTGGGATTCTCTCTCTCCCTTTCACTCTGCTGCTCCCTGCCTCTCTCTCTCTCTCTCTTTCTCTCTCTCTCTCTCTCGAAATAAATAAATAAACTTAAAACAGATCTATTTCTATCAAAAGTTCATAAGTTAATTAGCAATGTAAGCCTCAAATCAAAAACTGGTTTGCAGGTAAAAGTTGGAAATTACTTGCACGGAGGTGATGTTCAAGGACACAGAAGTAAATTAGAAAGCTAAAGAAAAAGAATAGAAGATAAAAACATGGAGATATCCTATGTTTGATGAAAGCGAGAAAGAGAGAGAGAGATCAATGAGGGAAAAAAAGAGAAGGAGTGATAATAATCAGGAAAGTATATGTATCACAGAACTCAATCTTTAAGAAAAAAGAAAATGAAAACAAACAAACAAAAAGAAAGCATAGGGATGTGGAAGGATGCACAGTCTGTGAGTTTTGACAAATGCAGTCATATGATCACCACGACAATCAAGACAGAGAACCTGTCCATCACCCATCACCCCTTCCAAATTTCCTTATGTACCTTTGTAGTCAGACTCTACCTCTACTCCCAGTCACTGGCAACAAGTGGTCTGTTGTCTTTCCTCACAGTTTTATCTTTTCCAGAATATTTCATAAATGAAACGCATGTTCGTAGGCTTTTGAGTCTGCCTTCTTCCACTTAGTACACTAGGTTTGAGATTCATCGTGTTGTTGAATGCATGCCTTTTTATTTCCCAGTAGCGTTCCACTGCATGGACGAACCACAGGTTGTTCATCCATTTCCCAGTTTAAAGATATTTTGGTTATTTCCAGTGTGAGGTGATTATGAATAAAGCTGCTATAAACATTCATGCATAGGTTCCTGTGTGCACACAAGTTTTCATTTCTTTTGAATAAATACATAGCAAAAGCATAGCTTGCTTGTAAAATAAGCATAGTTTTACTTTTATAAGTAATGGCGAACCACTTGCCATTTCCACTAGTAATGTACAAGAATTTCTCCACAACCTTGCCAACCCTTGGTATCATCAATATTGTTTATTTTACCATTCAGTAGGTGTGTAGTTGTATCTAATTGTGATTTTATTTTGCATCTTCCTAATGACTAATAGTGTTGAACACATTTTAATGTGTTTGTCGTTTTTTAAATACTGTTTTTGATTAAATGCTATGACTTTTAAGAAAAAGGTGAAAACAGTTGATGATATCAAATAGAAACATTTAATTTCCTAGGTCATGTCTTAAGATAAATGAATGATAGGGTCTCCTGGGTGGCTCAGTCGGTTAAGTGTCTGACTTTGGCTCAGGTCATGATCTTGTGGTTTGTGAGTTCGAGCCCTGTGTCGGGCTCTGTGCTGACATCTCAGAGCCTGGAGCCTGCTTCAGAATCTGTGACTCCCTCTCTCTCTCTGTCCCTCACCCGCTCTTGCTCTGTCCTTGTCTCTCAAAAAGTAAATAAATGTTTTTTGTTTTTTTTTTTTAAAGATAAGTGAATGATAATTTAATGACAAGGTTAGAGTAAATCTTCTGGGACAGAGCGAATACATTTGTGAAGGATTGCTGATAGGATTAAATGAGTTTTAAAGCTATATTTGAAAGGCTGAGAAAAAAGATCCCAGAAAAAGTATCAAGAACAACAGATGTGAGTTAAAAAGAAGAACAAAAATAAAAACTGATGACTTGAAGGAAAAGTAGTAAAGATGGTCAGAAACAGTATTTCCATCCATCTATCCGCCAATGGATAGAATATGAGTAATTAGAACAATGGGTTTGGAAACTTAATATAAGCAAATAAATACACTTCTCTAAGTTGTTGGCAAGGAGCATATGAAGCACTTTTAGAGCAATGGAAGGATAAACCTTATTTGAAAGGAACAATTTTGATAAATGCGGACACAGACTAATGCTGAAAGTTAATGCATCCATAAGTATGAGGGTAGAATCATTTTAGAGAGCATTGAAATTGGAAGGAAAAATAAAGTCCTAATGTTGTATGGGAATGTTACCTTGACCTAAGTTGTGCGGTAGATTTGTACATCATACTCTTCTCTGTATATGACAAAACTGGCCCAGAGGCAATGTCAAGTTTCCTCACTCCTCTTTGGAAACTCCATTCTGCCCCAAGCAGAGATCAGGGTTATCTTCCTTCTGCAATGTTATTGTTTAAGGAGGGAGAAAGAAAGAAAGAAAGAAAGAAAGAAAGAAAGAAAGAAAGAAAGAAAGAAAGAAAGAAAGAAAGAAAGAAAGAAAGAAAGAAAGAAAGAAAGAAAGAAAGAAAGAAGGAAGGAAGGAAGGAAGGAAGGAAGGAAGGAAGGAAGGAAGGAAGGAAGGAAAGAAGAAAGAAAGAAAGAAAGAAAGAAAGAAAGAAAGAAAGAAAGAGATCTTGATGCTAAAGCAGAACTAAGGAATAAAAATGCAAAATAAATTAGGTAAATACTAAATAAAATGACAGTAAAATATATTAGATAAAATGTATTATATATAACATTATATGTATTATAAATAAAAACAAAAATGAAGAAGACATCCATATAACAGGCCACTTCATTTTATTTATTTATTTTAGATTTATTCTTAACTTTATTTATTTTGAGAGAGACAGAGAGAGAGCACAAGTGGGGGAGGGGCATAGAGAGGGAGACAGAGAGAATCCCAAGCAGGTTCCGTGCTGCCAGCGCAGAGCTTGATGCAGGGCTCAAACCCACAAACCCATGATATCACAACATGAGCTGAAACCAAGAGTCAGACACTTAACCAACTGAGCCACCCAGGTGCCCCTGCCACTTCATTTTTTTTCATTAACTATCTATTGAGTAAGTTTTGAATGACCCCTGAGAAAGATTGAGGGGACAGAGTGGTAAATTCAACACACTCCCTCTTCTCATGGACCTCATAGATTTCACAAGTAATTATAATAGAGAATGACAAATATTAGCAAAGGCAGAGTGCTTTGAAAATGTAAGGAGTTCTCCAGTCAATTCAAGTTTTACGTGAACATTTATGAAATGTAGAAGTAGGATTAATAGGAAAGTGTAACTTGAGTACATATTAGGAGCCTGAAAGCAAAGACCAGAACAAATTGAAGCTTATGAAACATTCCAAGTCAATGGCAAAGGAATTTTAGTCATGTTCAGAGCAGGGAAATGAATATTGAAAGATTAGTTATGCTACTTACCCAAGATAGTAGAATGTTGAGTTGGCAGAACTGTTCAACTAATCATACTGACCTCCACCAAAGAAAATAAATGGCCTATAAAGAGTTTAAGAGGTTACTGAAGCCCAAGGTAGGAGAGAAGCTGTGGAAAGTTTGCTTGAGATGATTCCGTGTCTCTAGAAAAACATGCCAATGACATCATAGCATCAAACTCTACCTGGTCTTTGAAAATGTGAAGAAAGGATAGAGTGTTGGGTTAAGAATGTGGTCATCTATTCAATCTTTCATTAATCTGTTTATTCAACTTTATTTTATTATTTTTAGTTTTTAATTTCACTCCAGGTGGTTAACATACAGTGCTATTAGTTTCAGATGTATGATATAAATGATTCAAGAATTCCATACAACACCCTGTGCTTCTTTATTTCACTTTAAAAAGACATTTTAGCACTTGGTATGTCAGGCACCGTGCTGGTCAGTAGTGACACAAAGTTTAATAGAGGATCCAAGCCCTGACTTCACAAAAGCTCACAACCTAATCGAGAGTCAGGAGGATACGTGAGCAATTACACTGAAGTTTGATAAATTCAACATGAGAACTTCTGAGCATTTGACAATAAGAGAATTAATGTAATTAATCCTATTGGCAGGGATGAGAGAAGATTTCAAAAAGAAAATGATGCTTTTAGGGGGTCTGGTTTTTGTTGTTAATTCAAGAAAAAATTGCCTTTTGAGCACAAGCGTATGCAAGAACTTATAAAGATGCCTAACCACTTTTTAAGTATTTTAGTAATAAGGTAGAAATGTGAGTCGGATGATGTACAAAAGTAGATTTTAACTGATTGTATAACCATAAATAGTTTCAATTTATAAATCAATGTCAATCCATCTTTAGTTGTCTGTTATAAAACTCTGTGCTTGACACTGATCCATTAAGTATTTTCATCAGTGACTTAGATGAATTTAGATAAAACATAAGTTTGAAAATGATGAAGCTGGGAGTGTTAATTTAAAACAGTGTATACAGAATTAAAGAACAGTTTCTATGGACAGATGGTAAATCAAGTCTAATAAGATAAATGTAATTATTGGTAATAATTACAAATCCATACTAAAATGAATTAAATAAACATGAGATTTTAGATAATTTCGGTGACATCATAACATAGAAGACCTGTTATGACACAATGTAATGCAGTTGCAAAAATTGAAAATGAACACTTAATACTTATGTAATATTAACAAAATTATAAGGTCATTTCATTTCAGTATGAGGTCATAATGGGCAACTGTTACTGTAGCCTGCTCTAATTAGAGTCAATTCCCAATATATCCAGTTCTGGAAGACATGGGCATAATTTTATGTATCATGGTGTGGATTGTTTAAACAGGGATTTGGAGACCAGAGTTGTCTAAAACATCAAAGAAGGCAGAGAAAAGGATTTAAAACACAAGTGGCAGAAGCAGGTGCAGACCAGTGTGTGAGGCTCCCTGGACAGGTATTCAGTAGGAACATGAGATGCCCCAGAAGGCAAACCATGTGTATTCTCAGCAAGTTCCAGCTACTACAGCAATAGGAGCAATCAAACTCAAGTGAACCCCTCCTCCAGATGAATGAGCCTGCAAAGGAATCAGAATAAAGAATAAAATGTCATCCTCTGAAACAACTCAGAGAGAACAAGGAAATACCCTATTCCTAGAGGTAATGGGATGGGAGGGAGGAGAAGAATGAAAAGCACATCCTACACATTAAATAGAAAGCAAAGGCCCTGGTTTTATAGAATCACAGTAGAGCCAGTAGGAATACAAAAAAGTACATTTCTAGAATTTCTGAAGTTCTCCTTCCTCGAATAGGTTTGATCCCTGATTCATGCATGGGGGCAGAGTCTACAGGTGAGAATAGCATTTTCCGATCTGGGAAAATAAGACTTATAGAGCTGATCAGATTGCATAAATAATTCAGTGTCCCCTCAGCGCCACTGCACAGTTGATTCATTCCTAATGAAACACCGTAATTGAACACTACCCTGTGAGTCGATCACTGGGCTAGATTCGGAGAACATGAAAACAGATGAAGCCAGTGCTTTGACATAAAGAATTCACATTTCTATAGGTAATGGAGAATCATTGAAGTTTTTAAAGCTAGGAAGCAATGAGCGAGGTTTTAGAAAGATAGGTAACAGTAAATGGAAGGGTTTAATAACCTATTCACTTGGTTGAGAAATGATGTTAAAAAAAATGTAGGCCAGTTCGAGACATTTTTTAAAAGATAATACATACATATGGTATTTTCCATAATGAGCAAAGCAGTTTATGGAATATTGAAGAAAATATATCAAAATAATTTAAACCAATTTCTAATTGTGTAATATATATTTTCTTTGCAAAAAAATTCTAATAATACAGGCATGTAGTTTGGTCACATTATATGTGAATTTGAAATACTTAAATATGAATTATAATGTATATAAGATATTTACAGCTCTCACTTCTTGAGAAAAAGGTTAAACAAAGCAAATAACCCTAAATTTAAAAATCAACAATCAGGATTAGAAATGAGTAAATTGTAAACTGTTTACACTTTTGTCACAAGGTGGCGCCATAGCGGTAACTGTGGCCGGTAATGTGTTCCCTAACCTTTTCTCTGTGTTTACATAATTATGAATTACCTTTATAACCATATTTATAATTTGAGGTTTTCTAAATAATTGAAATTATTCTATATCTATGAGTGAACTGGAACATTCTGCCTTCGGTAAATCAAATGGGTCAGAAATCTATCTCATTCTTTAACTGCTGTCTAATATTCCTTAGGGAAAAGATACCTATAATTTATTTTACAATGAAATGGTCATTTAGGTGTCTTATAGTTTTTCACTAATGCAAATTATGTCATAGAGAACATTTTTTTAACAATTCTCTTTGTATACATAGGCAAATGTCTCTGGATTTTATATTCTTTCAGGAGAAATTTCTGGCTTTGAGCACATGAGCCTTTTTAATTCTGATAAATATGGTTAAATTGTTCACTCAAATGTTCTAACAATTTAAGGTCTAACCAACATTGTATGAGAATGCCCATTTTTTTCCATAACTGAATATTTTCTGTCTTCTTAAATGTTGCAACCTGATATAAAAATGGTGGTGAAAATTTACTATTCCTTAATTAGTGAAGTTGAATAGGCTTTAAAAATGTTAATGAACTTTTGTGGGTTTTGTTCAGTATTTGGCCAGTTCATATCACTTGTCCATTTTTCACTTTTTTTCCCACAATCCTTTGGATTGATCAGAGCTTTTCATATCTTATGGATATCGTTCGTTCGTTCTTTGTGTTTGTCAAAAAAATTTTCTCTTAATCTGTCACTCATCTTTGAACCTGATGATGATGACTTTCACTGCAAATGTGTTTTGTTATTGGGTGGTCAAAGGTCAGGATTTTCTCTTATGGCTTCTGGATCTTTGTTTTGTTTTGCTTTGAGTTCTCCAAAATGTTACAGCTCTACAAAGATATTCTTTTCACTTGATTGTAATATCATTGTATGGATTGTTTGGGTTCATGTTTTTGTTTTTTTATTTTTTATTTTCTTTTTACATTTAGTGTTTTTGTATGTGGAAAGTACGTTTTTACGAATATTTAATTTATATTAGCACCATGTATGTACCCACGTTTTTTCTTCTCCAATGATTTGAAGTACTACCTTTATCAGTTCCAATATATATAAGTCTGTGTCCAGATAGCCTATTCTGTTCTACAGTTAAACAAAATCTTAACGTTTTCACGCAATGGATTGTCCCCACTTTGAATATCACAGAATGATCCTCACTTCGAAGAAGCAGTAAAAGGAGCTCAGAGACTTAAAAGGTTTCATGAAGTCCTGGGACTGTACTGGCGGCCAACCTGGGCCTGGGAACCCATTTTTCTCATTTCTGCTTCAATGTTTTTCCCATTCAGCTGCAAACTATAATTTAAGATCAACAAGAAAATAGGTCACTTTCAGCCTCGCTTATCTCGATTCTTTCTTTTTCAGGAACAGAGGGGTATTCAGACTGCAGTAGGTCCCCATGCCAGAATGGAGGCACATGTATAAACGGAAGGACTAGCTCTATCTGTGCCTGCCGACATCCGTTCACGGGTGATAACTGCACCGTCAAGCTGGTGGACGAAAATGCTCTGGCTCCAGGTAGGAAAGCGCACGCAGCCTTGGATTCGCTCAATGTCATAAAAACATTGTTTGAAAATATTCGCAAATGATTAATCTGGACTCTTGTGAGGATTAATTCCTTTTACTTCTGAAATTTACCGAATGACTTACATGATTTACAAGCGGAAATGTCTGGCAGGTAAATCCATATTGATGTACCCTTGTTGAAATTTTCAATTTTGATATAATAGAGGCAGTCTTTTTTTTTTCTTGTACATCTTAAAAGAAAACATAGATGTACATACCTGATTGATATAAACTTTCTTCTCAAACAAGTTGATAAAGAAATATACCTTTGATTCATATCAGATATGGTCATTTAAATGAAGCTTTAATAAGTAATTAGCAGCATGTCTTCTATGAAGGTTAAGCTAACAGTGCCATTGTGACTGGGTGAGACTTAGAATATGCTCAGACGTACTAAGTAGAACCAAATGCCTTTTTTGTCCATTTACCTTCGTAAGTATTGCTTGTTACAAATTAAGAGTGTACCATTTCTGATTTTTATACAAGAAAATATGTGCAACATTTAAAATATATTTTCTTTTTTTTTTTTAATTTTTTTTCAACGTTTTTATTTATTTTTGGGACAGAGAGAGACAGAGCATGAACGGGGGAGGGGCAGAGAGAGAGGGAGACACAGAATCAGAAACAGGCTCCAGGCTCCGAGCCATCAGCCCAGAGCCTGACGCGGGGCTCGAACTCCCGGACCGCGAGATCGTGACCTGGCTGAAGCCGGACGCTTAACCGACTGCGCCACCCAGGCGCCCCTAAAATATATTTTCTTTAATGATGGCAAAAACATATTTTAACTCAGGCTTTCTTCAATAATATGCTGCATGCCAAAGAGTAAATGTTTTAGTCTATTTTTAAATCTCAGCCTTTGTAAGTACATTTGGCATTAATTACATAGAAAAGTGCTTTTGTCTACTTCTCTATAGTGCATATGACTTTGTCTGGCTTCCGTTTTAGCCTCTAGAAACTGTTTGACAAGGTGCTGGAAAAATTGTTTCTACATCATGTCAGCTTCAATTCCTACTAGGGGCTTTAAAACATGCTGGCATAACATAATAACCATAGAGTGCTTTGAATTTATTTATCTCTGGAGAGATCAAAGCAACACGCAAATTAATCTTTGAGGCATTTCTATGAGGGATGTATTAAGAGTTATTATCATTCTATCCGGATCTGAATGGAGAAACTGAGGCTCACAGAGGGCAAATGATTTGAGATAAGCCAGCCAAGAGGCAGGCATATCTGCCTATGCCCTTGTTAAATCTGATGAATGACCTTTTTCCTTCTGGTAGCCCTTTTTATAACTGAGATAAAATGATAAAGAAATGGGGAAAGACAATATTTAAAAAAAAAATGAAAATTGACTCCACTTTTTTTCCTCTAACAGATTTTTCCAAAGGATCTTACAGATATGCACCGATGGTGGCATTTTTTGCATCTCACACATATGGAATGACTACACCTGGTCCTATCTTATTTAATAATTTGGATGTCAATTATGGAGCTTCGTATACTCCAAGAACTGGAAAATTCAGAATTCCATATCTTGGGGTGTATGTGTTTAAGTATACCATTGAGTCATTTAGTGCCCATATCTCTGGATTTTTAGTGGTTGATGGAAGAGACAAGCTGGCATTTGAATCTGAAAATATTAATAGTGAAATACGCTGTGATAGGGTTTTAACTGGGGATGCCTTATTAGAATTAAATTATGGGCAGGAAGTGTGGTTGCGACTTGTAAAAGGAACAATTCCAGCCAAATTTCCCCCTGCTACTACATTTAGTGGTTACTTGTTATATCGTACATAAATTAGTATGAAAGACAGACTATCACCTTCACTGAGAAGCAGCCAGAGTTTTCCTTTATCTTTGCATGCACATCTGCTCTGTTTTTGGCTTTCTACATGAAATGAAAATCAACTTTTCTTTTAATCTGAGTAAGCCTGTAAGTTTGCTTATGTCATAAAATTATTTCACTATCTCTCGGATAACCTGTATACGAAGAAGTTTTGCTCGTAAAGGGATTTAGTGACACAGAAAACAAAGTGCATTTGTTGACATAATGATTTTTGTCTTCTCCAGTTAAGTAGTTTTAATATAATGTAATATGATTAAATGGCAATCATTCGATTTTGTCAGTCACAGTACTCTCTACAATAAAATACTTAGCTTTTGTTATTCCCTATGTATATAAATATATAACATACATTTCCTAAGTTCAAAATTCAAATAAATTACTGAAAGACTGAGAAGTGTTTTGTTGTTGTTGTTGTTTTAACTTTGATTTTTACTCTTCATTATTGGATTGATCAGTTTTATATATTAAAATTTTCATTTGTAATCAAACTTAAGAAAGTTGTATTTGAAGCTTGAAATATGCTTAACTCCCATTCTCTGTAATTTAGAGGTTAAAGTAGTAATTGACAAATAGTGGAACATTTACATCTATGTCTAAGCATGTATAAGTGGTTCTTTTACCTGCCTCCATTATACAATATCTACACGGAAAAAATAAAAGTTTCCTCTGATGAGTATCCTTCCAAGGCAGTGCAATCAGGCCTGCTCATCTTCTTTTAAAGGGGACATAAGATTCCAGAGTAATACTACGATTTATGTGATGTTCACTCTGTCCTGATTCTCTTCTAAGGAACTTACATGGAATGTCTCCTTGATTCCTCACAAAAACTCTTGTAAAGTGGGTATTATTATTATCATGTTTACAGTTGAGGAAACAGACACGGGGAGATTATAGGATGGACCAAGCTCCACAACCAGCAAGGACTGAGGCCGGATTTAGAACCAGGCCGGGTCTTCTCCAGAGTGGAGAGTCACCCTTCGTCTTTATTGCCTCCCATATATGTACCACAATCTACGTGATGACCTCTTTAGCTTGTTTAGAGTATTTTATTATAACACCGTTAATGTAGTGGACACCGTTAAATATACATTTTTTTCATGTTTAATAAAGTATTTCTGAAGAATAGGTTCCTATAAGTAAATAGTAAAAATAATAATGAAAAAAAAGTCTGGCTTGGCAAACATTCTTCAGGAATTAATTTACTTATTGCTCACTAGAATCCTATGATATATACATATTAGACCTATGACATACATATTAAGTATTACCATCCTCTTTCTACTGCTAAGAAACTGAGGCTCACAGAGGGTAACTACAGCAAACTATGGGAAATTTCTGTAATAAAGGACAAGCATATTTTTCTTATTTTGATAAGTACTATCAAATTGCCCTTGAAAAGATTTGTGCTGATCCATAGTCCCCTTTTGCTCATGTAAAAAAGCATTCTTTAGCTCCTCTTCACCCTCATCAAAATTCACAATTTTTAAAATGTTGCCAATCTTGAAAGTGAAAATGATGTTTTCTTATAGCAGAAACTTGAGAAGAATTCAAATTGGCCAAAACTTGAAAACATATGTCCATACAAAGACTTGTACATGAATGTTCATGGGAGCTTTATTTGTGGTAGCCAAAAACAAGGTACCGCCCACATGTCTAGCAACAGATGAATGGTTAAGCACACGCTTGTATATCCATACAGTAGACTGCCAAGCAATTAAAAGGAATGAACACGCAACAACATGTATGAAACTCCTAATAATAATGTAGGAGAAGATTTCAAACTGCAAGCTGATAAAACTTGGCCAACCCTGCGGGAAAGTATAAAGTGAGTTGTTTGGTTTTTTTAATGAGATATGATTGACATATAATACCATATTAGTTTTAGGTATACTATATGATGAATTGGCATATGTACATATTGCAAAAGGATTACAACAATGAGTTTACTTAACATTCATCATTTCACAGGGATGCCTGGGTGGATCAGTTGGTTAAGCGTCCCACTTTAGTTCAGGTCTTGATCTCACGATTCCTTAGTTCAAGCCCTACATCGGTATCTGCGCTGACAGCTCAGAGCCTGGAGACTGCTTCCTTGGGATTCTGTGTCTCCCTCTCTCTCTGCCCTTCACCCACTCGCACTCTATCTCTCTTTCCCTCTCAAATAAATAAACATTTAAAAAACTTCATCACTTTACCTAATAGTTTTTCCTAGTGATGAGAACATTTAAGAATTACCCTCATAGCCACTTTCAAATATACAATCCAGTATCGTTAACTTAGTATTGCCCATCAGAATCTCATGTTGAGCTGAAATGGCTGGGGATTCACACCCTTGCCTCACTCAGTAATAGACTCGGGCTGTCAGGGAAGAGTATGAGCTAGAGACTGACAAGTGGAGGCTTGGTGACTCACAATTCTGTTTTGTGTAAATGGGTCATTTTCAAAAATATTTATTATGTTTTGATAGTTTCTTTAGTGCCTGCTTAAAATTGCATCACAATCTAAACTGTGTTTCATTTTATTTTTTCAAGTACTCATAGATTAAATACAATTTTTGTCTTACAGAGACACTTTCAACATAGATTGTAATGATCTCAACATACTTTAATATTAGCAAAACAGAAGGAAGTAAATCATTTGACAATATTTTTCATTGCCATGCACAATTTAGTTAATTAAGTTTGTAATTAGATAATTAAGAATATTTAGCATCAAATGATGCTTTGGTGTTTGGAATTTTAATTAATATAATCCTTTGTTTTTAGACATATTTTAGAAGTACATAAATGACAAAGAGGCATTGTAGTGACTTTTAAGTTGCTGTAATCTTGTTTGGCTATTTTTTTTTAATCCAGCCAGTATAATGTAAGACAATTAATTTAGTATGTTATGTTATGTTATTGTTATGACCAAACTTACTCATGGATAAAAAATACAGCACTGGGGTTTTCTTGATTTCTCCCATGGAGACAGCAACTTGCATGGCTATTATTTTGTACATTGAATTGCAGAGCCCTTCTCTGTCACCAGACCTTCCTGCCCAGCAAGCTCCTGAAGTACAATACGACCCGTTACTCATAACAACGTCCTATGCATTCATTCACCAATTATTTAATAAATACCTACTTCATGAAGGCAGGATAGATATTTTTAAATAATATAAAAATAAATATCAAATAAATCAGTACAGACGGATGCTACATTTGAAATACATTATCCAGAGTCATGCTGGCATTTACTACCAACAAAATCATGAGCAGCTCTGTCACAATGGGAAATGTATCTTTAATAACCATCCCCTCTTTTTCTGCATCTCTGACCAAGCTTCCACTACCTCCTTTGGATCACTCAAGAACTGAGAAAGTTCAGATTCAAAGCTAAGTGTGCCTAAATTACTCTTCTTTATTCTCTTTCATAAGTCAAAACTCTTATTTTAGAAGAATGAACTAATAAGATTTGAGCATTAAGAAGTGACAAGCTTAATTTATGAAAATAAGCCATGTTGATTTTTGGTTGACTAGCCTATTTAATCTTCTTAGAGGGGATTTTTTTGTTATTATTCATCTGTTTCAAAATTTAAATTCACTGAATCAAATGAATTTGTATTTGTAGAAGTTCAGTTACATTACATGTAAATATATTATTTATAGTATATATTTACATTATATATACATTCAGTTATATAATAAAAAAGTTAAAATTTTCATTTATCTAATATATATCTAATATAAATATATACCTTTATCCAACATATAAATTATAATATATATATTTATAAAACTTAAGTTTTTTATCACATACTTTTCATCCAAGTCTAAAGAAAATGTACAGACAACTTGGTACCTTTAAAAAAAAAACAAACATTGCTTTCAGTGCCAACTTTTTCATATTAGAAGCAAGTTGAATAATATTCTTTGTCTTCATTAAAGGCGATCTTTAATGTAACAAAATTTTCCATATTATTCAAACCTGTTCGTCTTTCTACCCTCTATCCTTGCAAGGCACGTGCAGGACACATTAAAGCAGGAATGATCAACATGCCCGTGTTAGACTGTGGCGTTGATCTCCCCCGTCGGAGGCAGACATGTTTGCTGCCCCAGTGGTTTCAAACCCAAGGTTTCATCAACAAGCTGAGGAGGGTTCTAAAATCCCTTCCCTAGAGAGCTTTTACCACAGCTCAGTGAGAATTTTCAATGAGCTGTACCGCGTTTGTGTTTAGAGAAAACAACAACAAAGTGGCATTCATTTCTCTGGCCTGACATCCTAATTAAACAATCCCAAACTCCGGAAAAAGTCCAAATTTTAGAGTTTTTGTTACTTTTTCTTTTCTTTTCTTTTCTTTTTTTTTTTTTTTTTTTTTTTTTTTTTTTTTATGGATTGCTTCGTGAATTGTCAAAGGCTTTAGTCAAAACATTTTCCGGTTACCAAGTGTTGAATGTAGTAATATTTAGAATATTTTAAAATCTTACTTTCATGGTTGAAAACATATCAGTCTATAGCAGATCCTGGTTGTAAGGTGATTTTTCCTTTTAGATCCAAATAGAAACTTAGAGCAAGCCCACTGAAGAGCACAGTAAAAGTGTTACCTGATACAACCTACAAGTTAGTGGTTTGTTCGTTTTTTCTTTCAGTGTCTTTTCATTGTATTTGAATCTAAATCCAAAGATTTGGATTCATACACTTACTTGAATTTCTTATTTTTCAGATTAAAATTAATACTATATCAGATTCATTCAAGTTAAGAGTGAAAATACTACATGACACAATGCAAAGGGTGGGTGTTCTTATAAATACTATTCTACTTTCCTTACTGCAGCCACTAATTAACAAAATGACTCACTAGATTCTTCTTACCAGGATACGATTACAGATAGTTCTAAACTTTTATTTTATTTTTTTGTAATTTACTCCCCTCATGTATCTTTGCTGTCACCATCATTACCACTAAAGCATTTGATTGTGCATAGTTTGCGTAAAGAGGACCACATGTCTATTTCTTTATCTATAATGAAGTCTGTGGATTAGGATGACAGTAATTTGTTAGAAAACATGTGTAGAAAGAATTCATTTATTTTTATTACCTAGCCATTTTCAAAAATGATTTAAGCTTGCTAGATGGATAATAAATAAGAAAAATATCAAACTTTGACAAAGATAGTGGCTACTTATACATCAAATACATGTCAAGGACATGTACTTTTTAAAATGTTTCTTTATTTATTTTGACAGAGAGAGAGAGAAAGAGAGAAATCAGTGGAGGGCACAGAGAGGGAGAGACAGAATCCCAAGCAGTCTCCACACTGTCAGCATGGAGCCAAGTGTGGGGTTCTATCTCATGAACCATGAGATTATGACCTGAGCCAAAAGCAAGAGTTGGATGCTTAACCTACTGAGCCACCCAGGCGCCCCAAGAACATGTCTTTTTTAATCTTGATTTCTTAGATATATTCACATGCACTGATTTTCATGATTTGTCACGGAGTTATCTTTCTGTTAACAAAGAATATCCCACAGAGATGCCTCCCATCATCTCAAATCGTCCTCCAATTCCCTACTGTCCCTTACTCCCTATCCCATCATTGCAGATTTGCTATTTAACAAACATATTTAGATCTCTTTAATCCTGCTGAGGAGGCAGCTAAATAGTGGAAATTATTCTGTAGATGAAATTTAAAAGACACTCCAGAGAGTGCATGTCTTTTTAATGTGACTTTCATTGCCCTTTCTGAATCTTGTCATTAAATCTTTTGAATCAGGATTCTATTTCATAAGCTCTAATTCTATTTCCTTTAAATGGTCAGCACACTGAGAGGTCATCAGTAGGTTTTAGTCATTCGCACTCTACATTAACAGCAAACTATGAACTCTACCCCCTGCAATGAATGGAAGCAATAACCAAAGACCATCACTGAGTTTCTGTAACATTTTGGCTTCTCTCCTCCCATGCTGTATACTCAAAGTAGAACATGTTTGAGAAAACAACATCTATATACCTTAAAGGCATTCATCAGTATCATAACAAAAAAACCTAGCCTTTTAAATTTAAGTAATATATTATAGATATCATGAGTAATATTGGTATCTGAAAACTGGTTCTGTAGTCTATTTTGAAAAATAGACTAGGATGCTTATACAGCATCTGAGAATCCCATGAGGCCAGGTACCAGTTGCTTATTAATAATGTTCTTGGCATGGCAGCTAGTGGTGGGTCATTGAGATTATTAAATGCATAGAACGTGCTGGGAGTGTGAAAAGAATTAAATGTGTTAAATTAATCAAATTTTAGAAATTTAGAAAATTTTCTAGGAGAATTCATTTTATTCAGACAAATGGAGACAGACTTGAATTTATAATCATTAATTCCAAAACTATTCAAAATTTTTTTTGTTTTAGAAAGAAAGAGTATGCAAGTGATGGAGGAGGCAGAGGGAAAGAGAGAGAGAGAGAATCCAAAGCAGGCTCCATGCTCAGTGCAGGGAGCCCTACCTGGGGTTGATCCCACAACCCTGGGATCATGATCTGAGCGGAAATCAAGAGTCGGACACTCAACAAACAAAGCCACCAACGCGCCCCTTTACTTCTTGTATCTAGAAAATTTAAATGTGGTATCTATGCTTAGATAATGTTCTTATCTTTGTTAGGGAGAAGTTTTAGGTCTATGAGAAGCATCAGATTTTCTTAATATGCTCCCATTCTGGGCTGTAACAAATAGCTTCTGCATGCACTAGATATACCTTAATATATCCATGCAGTTTTCCCAACAAGATACATCTTCACATCAGTGGAAAAATTATCTTGGCAAGTGACCTTGTGGGAAAACCATTTTCCATAGGGCCAGTTACCACCTCAGGGAAGTGATCGCTCTCAAGAATTAGGCAGAATTTGGTTTGCCATTCTCTTTTTGAAGTATACAAAACCCCAAGTTATAATCTCCCTTATATCACTACCATTTAAAAGTTATAACATCATTTCCCCCTCCAATTACAAAATCAAAAGTAACACAAACTTCAGGGAGAAAATGCCTGTATATTTTCTTTCCCTATTGCTTCTGGTGGCTAACTGTCAGAAAATAGACAGCAGAAACTCGAGGAAGAAGTAGAAAAAGAGCAAATCAGAAATAAGGAGGAGGAAGAGGAAGAAGAGTGGGAGGTGGTGGATGTCAATGAGAGGAGGAAGGCAGGAAAAAGGAAAAGACGAAAAAAAAAACAAAAAACAAGAGCTAAATTGGTCAATGGTGAGAGAGAGAGTATGGCCAGACACAAGATGAGACAAGGAAGAAGAGTGAAAACAGTGGAGTTGTAAGACACTGCTACCACTTCACCAACTTCTCTCTAGCCTACATGATATAAAAAACTAGCAGAGAATATTTATGATAGGGAAATTATTACTGTCTCTACTCACCCCAGCCGCTACCTGAAAACCTGTGAATTTGTCTTGAAAAAATTTTAAGACATACGTTGCCCTTTGGACTTTGTGGTATGCTATTTGCTGAGTAACTCTAACACTAGCCTCAAAAACTAGGAAGGAAAGGAACATGGATAACTATCTCCAAAAATTCTTTGTGGTTAATGTGCTTTTATTTTTATTCCCCTATTTCTTAAAATTGGCAAATTATCAGACAAATCATCTAACAAGAGAAAAACTTAACACCCCACATATCTTTCAATAGAATCCCAAAATTGTTTCCTATTAACATGATTATCAGTGTGCTGTTCTTCATACTTCTTGAAGTCCTATGAGGTAGCTCTGTACATTAAAATAAAAGGCATGGATGGGGAAAGTGGGCACATTTTTAAATAAATAGACCTTAAGCTCCAGTAATGGAATCGATAAGTTTCTACCCAGGTATTGCTGCTGAATAAATGTAAGAAGTTAGCAAACTTACACTTTTTATGTTTTTTTGAGCTCCAAAAGTGAAGAAAATGCTATGAAGTTTTTAGAAAATTTCTTAGAGTAGTGGCTTTAAAATGAATCTGTACTTAATTCAGATTGCCTTTAATATAAAGTATGTTCTGTATAAAAATTGATCAGAAAATGATTGTAATAATATGTATTTCTCTCTCCAAAACACGTGACGAAAGATAATTCCACCAAAAGTACCATTTCATTGATTTCACCTGCATCTCTTTTGGAAAAGGAGAGAATACTGGTAAACAAGCATAAAAATAAATAAGTGTGGGGGTGGAGTTTGGAAGAGGAGGTTTCTATAAAATCTCCAAACAGATATCAGAGGCTCATTCTTCTGATCTTGCCTTCCTGAGACAGAACACCAGGCAAGATTAAAGTGACAATTTTTCAGAATGAATGGAAAGACTTTCTGGAAGTTACACTGTTTTGTTTTCCAAGCGTTTGGTTGGAAAAGGCAAAGATATGAGAGTAACTCTGTTCCTTTACTGCCCACTTTAAATCTTTTTTTTTTTTTTTTAATTTTTTTTTTTCAACGTTTATTTATTTTTGGGACAGAGAGAGACAGAGCATGAACAGGGGAGGGGCAGAGAGAGAGGGAGACACAGAATCGGAAGCAGGCTCCAGGCTCTGAGCCATCAGCCCAGAGCCCGACGCGGGGCTCGAACTCCCGGACCGCGAGATCGTGACCTGGCTGAAGTCGGACGCTTAACCGACTGCGCCACCCAGGCGCCCCCTGCCCACTTTAAATCTTACATTGACCTCCAGAGTCACTCCCTGTGTTTCTCAGCGACTCGGCAGGTTTCCCTGGGAGCCTCTCAAACTACTGTCATTTCCCTAGCAACCAAGACGCTTCCAGGTGCAGACAAATGGCATTTGCAGTACCTGAGAACTAGCCAAGACCTAATTGCCTCTCCCCAGGTCCCCTTGGCAGGAACTTTTATTCATTTCTCCCCCCACCTCCACTCCTTTTCTATGAAAGCAAGCCTCAAGGCAGGAGATCACCTTCCCATTACCCAACAGCTTGATTCTCTACGTGAGCCTCTGAACGTCTGCAGAGAATGTCTGGCCTTGCCCCTGAAAGGAAAAGCTTTAGTCTCTAACTTTCATGATTCTGCTTCTCCTTTTGTGACTCCCTTCCTCTCTTTCACCTTCTCCCCTTGTCCTCCCCCAACTCCACCTCTTGCTCCTCTTTTCCTTCCTCCGTTTTCTTCTTGTTTCTAACTGCCTGTATTTTCTCTGCTTATCTCCTATTCCTCTTTCTCTTTGTGTCTCTCTTCTGCTCCCTCCCTCTTCCTTTCTCCTTCCCACTCCCCATTTCTTACACACTTTCCTGTCAAGCACAGTGTAAAGAATGTACGGATTATAAAATCATGATGTTCATTTTCCTGCTTTTATTTTTACCCTGTATTTTCTAAGGTCCAACAATAATTCAAAACACTGCCTAGGAAGTACTACGTTTTCAATGAAATTTATTTCATTGTGCATAGTACTGAAGCGGGCCTTAATTGTATTTTCTTTATGAAAGTATTACTGCTAATGTACCACTCTTAGGATTCTACAGCTATCTAAATAAATTAAACTGCCATCAGAGCAGTATATCTCCAAGAAATAATTTAACATCATTATTTACAAATTGCATCCAGTTTAAGCATAGATGATATTTTACTTATGTAGGTGAAATAGTTGCCATGTGCAAAGAAACATGGAATGACCAAAAAAAAAAAAAAAAAAAAAAAGACTATCTATGAAGAACAATAGCCACCTTTATAATCAAGTAATATGAAAATAATTCATCACTAAATAAAATTATTTATAATAGCAGCTGAAGAAATCCTTAGGGTAAATTAGCCATTATATAAAAATATGTCCCCGTCAAGAAATTTGTTCCTAAGTATCAGAAGCCTTTTGAGTATACAGAACTCACATTATTGAAAATCAGTACATTTCAATTGATGAAGATTAAGCATGATGAATGCTTGATTGTCTCAGACGAAATCACATGTGCTGACAGAACATCTGTTACAGCCTCCCTTCTTGTTATTTTATTGCAAATTTACAACCTATTGCAATTAAAATAACATGATTAAAATTATAGACATTTTGAATAAAGGATAATTTATAGACCTCTCTAAATAATCAAACGTACTTTGCAAATGACGGAAATTTTTAAAAAGAGAAGGTTTCTGAAACCCTATACATATTGCTTTTCGTTACAAACACTGGCAGTTAGTATTTATATTCAAGAAGAGCTACGGCAGAAATTAAAAAAAAAAAAAGGAAGAAAAAGAATCCCAGAAGCAGAAATACCTACTTATTTGTTATATATTTTAAAGCTATTTCACAAGGCTTTAACATTGGTTTTTCTTGATATTTGCAACATTCACAAGTCCAGCCCCATGGCCAACATAGAACAGGCATTTATTTATTTAGTATCTGTTTACTGAATGCCTGACTTGAAAAATAAATATATGAGTGAAGCATTCATAGGACATATGTTTTCCTTGTGCACAAATGTATCATGTTGCCTAAGAAAGTAACTAAAATTCCTTCAGCAGAAGGATGCCATAAATAATTGCATAATTTATATATACAGGTGTGTGAAATATTAAAAGTCATATCAAATATGTATAAAAACAATCTTTCTTCTATAACTGCAGTTCCCACGACCTTCTGTCTGTTCAGCATAACAATCAAATTAAATCTATGGAATTGGACCAAATCCAAATAGAAGACTATACGAATCATTTAAAAACTACAGTTTGACTATTTGCATGTTGCTAAAAGTTTTTATTTCATTATTTTTTTACCTTATATCAAATATTCTGACCAGAAGTAATCACAGATTTAGATGTCAAGATAATCAGGTGTTCCTTTATTAACAAGGCTGGAAAATGAGACAAGGAAACTAAAAAGACTCCATGAAAAACTTATTTTTGCCCCTTTCCCTGCTTCTATTCTTGCTAGGTCCTACAGCCCTGCCTTATACAATCCTTATGCAATAGATATGTATGTCTATAGCTATACAATAGATAATGTATGTCCTTGTTGTAAAGGTGAAAGATTTAATGTTCTCTTTGGAGTCTCCAGAACAACAGATAACATCTAAGGAGTGACGGGGCAGCATGAATGTTTTCCAAGATGGGTGACTCATCAGAACCCCTGGCTACAGGGCATAAGTGACTTATGGAGAACATCTAAACACTTGTATTTGATCCTGGATGCCTGAGAAGACAGGTGCACCAGACCACCATCCTCAATAAAAACCCCAGACTCCAAGCAAAGATGAATGCAGCTCACTCTTCTTTCTTTTTTACTTTTTTCTTAAAAAAAAAAATTAATGTTTATTCATTTTTGAGCGACAGAGACAGAACACGAGTGGAGAAGGGGCAAAGAGAGAGGCAGACACAGAATCCCAAGCAGGCTTCCGGCTCTGAGCTATCAGCACAGAGCTTGATGCAGGGCTTGAACCCAGGAACCATGAGATCACGACCTGAGCAGAAGTGGGACGCCTAACCAACTAAGCCATATGTGTGTCCTTCTTTCTTTTCTGAGTCTCCCAGACACTGTCTGTACCCGCACTCTTACGTCCTTAGTAAACTCTTCTCTCACTTCCTCTCTGCTCATGTTTGATTTCCATACTGTGCAAAGCCAAGGACCCTCTTGGCTGGTCCTGTGGGACCCCTCCTCTGGATACTCAGACCAGCCTGCCTGCATTAAATCTGTTGTCAGCTGGACAAACCCAAAGGGCACACATATTTTGTGTGAGAGGCCATCTGTAAAGGATGGGAGATCTGATGGGCAAGGACTGACTGAGTTCCAACTTCAGTCAGGCCATTTGACTTTAACTTTCCTGTGCCTCATTTTCTTTATCTGTAAATAGACATAAAAAATAGTTTCTACTTATTATTAAGATTCCTATGTGGATGACAATGCATGTAAAGCATTAAGCAGTGACTGGCGCTTGGCAAATATATGAGTGGCTAGCATTGTCACCCTAGAAAGAAGATTGTGAAGGGGAAGGGGAATGCACAGAAAAGAAGAGACGATTAGCCAGATCTCAATAACTGCTTTACTGTTGGAGTCTTTTCACAGAGAAAAAGAAAAGCAACAAAATGAACAGAATTAGTAAAGTAAGAAAGCTCATGAAAATGAATAGGGCAAAAGACACCAGGTCACCAGAAAAAACTTGCACAAGCATCATGTGACAGGCTGAGAAACTGAAGGGAAAAAAATAGATAAGATATTTGCACACACTGGATTACATACATCTGAAAGCGGGCTTTAACTATCTCCATTTCGACCTCAGTCTATACTTTCTAACTGATTAAGTTCTTCTTTCCAGCTTATCTTTTGACTCAGGCAAAAGACCCGGCAGGCAAAGCACCCTGTGATGGGAAGCGAAACTACCCCTTCAAGCAACGAGGACAGCCCTGACTTCAGCCAACCCCCCTGTGTGATTGACCCAAAGACAGTGATCGATTTGATCTCCACAGCCCACCTGCACATACCCACCAATCTTTGTCCCATGTTTTCTTAATATAAACCTGGAAGTACTTTCAGCACTTGGGAGACAGTGTTTGAGATGCTGGTCTGCTATCTTCCCATTTTGGCCTCACTGAGTTAAATTCCTTTCTTGTTTTTCCACCACTCCTGTCTACCTTCGGCTTTGTCAGTAGTGAGTGGCTGAACCTGATCTGTCTGCCCCCACACCCCAGAGCGACGTGTTCTTGCACCCTTGTGCCCCAGTTACAATTCTGAAATGAAATAGCCTAACGTAACACATCCATGTTTAGGGAAAAGATACAGGGAATGAAGATATATGAAGAAGAAAATGCAACAGAAAATTACTTGTTGAATTTCGGGTGCTATATTAATTACATTAATTCTTCATTTGTCTTTATGTTTAGTAACACGTTTTAACTTTGCAGAGATGTTTAAAAAAAGGTTAGCTACAAAAGGCTATGAAAAAAATCATTGCCAAGATAAAATTGTTCACATAAGAAAATTTTTAAAATCTACCTTTAGCTTGATTGTTGATTTTTTTAAAAAAAATCAGTTTCATCATAGTTTTCATAGATTCTTTTAGGTGTTACATGAATCAGAAATGTAAAAATAACAGATCACATAGAACAGGAAGTTAAAGCAATGGAACTTCACAAGCTGTTCTAATGCATCAATGTTGCGTGAAAATTAAGGAAATAATTTTATATTGTTAAAAGTTGCTTTAGTTCATGGGGTGCCTGGGTGGCTCAGTCTGACTTTGTTAAGTCTGACTTTGACTTTGGCTCAGGTCATGATCTCCTGGTTGGTGAGTTGGAACCCAAGTTGGGCTGATAGCTCAGAGCCTGGAGCCTGCTTTGGGTTCTGTCTCCCTCTCTTCCTGCCCCTCCCCCAATCAAGTGTGCACGTGCTCTTTCTCTTTCTCTCTGTCTCTCAAAACTAAACAAACATTAAAAATAAATTTTTTTAAGTTGTTTAGTTCAGTATTGGTAAAATGGTTCACTGCACTTTCTCGATTGAACTAAGATAAGAATTTTTGAATGTTGGATAAAAATATTCATCCCCCACTCTAGGACACTAGAAAAGACGTGAAAAAGAAAGATTAACTAAAAGGTATTATTTAAGAGGCAGATTGCATAATTGCCACAAGATTCTTTAGCTCAAAACCTGGCTCTGCCACTTATTTGTTGTGTGACCTTTAGTTAGTAACTTACTTTCTCTGAGCCTCATTTAATTGTATGTAAAATAAATAATAATGATAATATCTAACTCTTAGGGTTGGTGCAGAGATTAAATTAAATCATATGCAACATTTAGAATACTGGTTGGCACATACTAAGTTTGTGTACTCACTTTGAGTACTCACTAGTAGTGTTTCTAGAATTCCTCATGTAAAAAATGACGGCGGGGTGCCTGGGTGGCTCAGTCGGTTGAACATCAGACTCTTGATTTTGGCTCAAGTCATGACCCCAAGGTCCTGGAATCAAGCGCCCTGTCAGGCTCTGCACTGAACATGGAACCTGCTTGGGATTCTCTCTCTCTCCCTCTTCCCCTCTCCCCAGCTCATGCTCTCTCTCTCTCTCTCTCTCTCTCTAATATAAATAATAATAATAATAATAATAATAATAATAATAATAATAATGGGAACAAGTATTTGACAACCTCGAAGTTAAGAAAATGTGGTACAAACTTGTGTGTCAGTATAGTGTTGCTCAGAGCTATCCACTTCAATTTATTCCCTAACAAATTATCAATTCCTAATTTCAAAAGGATTTCACCTGAGGGTGCCTGGGTTGCTGAGTCGGTTAAGCGTCAGTCTCCTGATTTTGGCTCAGGTCAGGTTTGTGAATTCAAGCCCCACATTGGGCTCTGTGCTGACACTGTGTAGCCTGCCTGGGATTCTCTGCCTCCCTCTCTCTGCCCCTCCCCTGCTTGCTTTGTATCTCTCTTTCTCAAAATAAATAAAAATAAAAAATAAGATTTTACCTGAAACACATATTTTGAGATTTTCCAAATCTTGCCTGAAGCAAATATAAGAACAAAGTTATAGGAAATATTTTGTAAAGAATCTCTGGGGTGCCTGGGTGGCTCAGTCAGTTGGGTGTCTGACTTCGGCTCAGGTCATGAGCTCAGAGCCTGGGGTCTGCTTCGGATTCTGTGTTTCCCTCTCTGTCCCTCCCCTACTCATGCTCTCTCTCTCTCTCTCTCTCTCTCTCTCTGTCTCTCTCTTTCTCTATGCCGCTTTCTCAAAAATAAACATTAAAAAAAAATTTTTAAATAAAAAAAGGATCTCTTGAGAGTGAGCCAATATAAAACAGAAACATTCAGATACTAAAATGAATTTCCCACTCATGATTTCTATCTCTCTCTGTTGCCCTTCTAAAGCTTTCTTTTAGCTGATGAAGTTCCTCCCCTGTGGCACAGGTAAATCACAGATTTCAAACTTAATCCACTTGGATTCCTGCTTGCTTGACTTAGTTATGTGTCACTCAAGCAGAAGGTCAGAAATGTTCTGATTAGGTATTTCACAGAGTGGTTAAATCCACATGTGACGTGGGCGATATAATAAGAAATATATATTTGGTCTTTATCTCAGGTTCCTGGCACAGAGTTCCTAAAACCCTTGTAATTTCTTGAGTGATACGGTTGAGAGGATTGTCTTTTGTTATTCATCAACCCATTTCAACCACGCCTAGTTTATATTAATTAGATGACTGGTGGCTGGAACTGTACAAAGCTTCAAGATGAGGGCTGGTTGCCAGAGGCACCAACCATGTGATTAAAGGGTTGGAACTTTCAGCTCCACCTGCTGGACCTCCAGGAAGGAAGAGGGGCTGAGGATTGAGTTAATCATTAAAGGCCAGTGATTAAATCAATCATGTCTAGATAATGGAAACCTCCATTAAAGCCTTAAACAAAGGTGGTTCAAAGAGCTTCTGGGGGTGATGAATACATCTACGTGTGGGAATATGGTGTACCCCAAACTTCATGGAAACAGAAGCTCCTGCACTTGGGACCATTCCAGTCCTCACCCTATATAACTCAAAATCTGGCTATTCATCTCTATTCTTTATAATAACCTGATAATAGCAAGTAGAGTTTTTCTCCTGAGTTCTGTGAACCACTATTGCAAGTTATCAAGCCTGAGGAGGAGGCCATGGTATCCCCCAGTTTGTAGCCCCGTTGGATAGAAATGTGGGTAATCTGGGGACCCATCACGTGTGATTGACATCTAAAGGTGGGAAGGCAGTTTTGTGGGACTGAGCCCTTACCCTGCCACTCTACACTAACCCTGATTAGTGTCAGAATTGAATTAAATTGCAGGAGTCCCAGTTGGTGTTCAGAGAACACAGAATTGCTTGGTGTGAAAAACCCACACGTTAGGTGTCAGAAGTATCCGTATAGATAAAAAACAAATCATAGTAGTTGGCCACTATAAAAATGTATTCTGAGTCAAGGAGCTTTGATGAAGGAATAGGCATATGAAAACAACCCTGCACCCACTGATAATGAATGCAGTTAGGTAGACCAAAATGGGGTTAAAATTAACTAGGTTAAGACTGATTCAGTTGCACTGTCAGATTACTGATTTGGCAGAGAGAAAGAAAAGCAACAAGGTGAAAAGTGACAACATAGTAAAACAGGTATTATGGGTTTTTTTTGGTCACATATATATAAATACATATATACATGTACATCTAAAAAAACTGAAATACTGAAAGAGAAAACAAACACCAAGAGAAAACGATTTTGTTGTCTGGATTTCCCATCTAGTTCTGAAATGTATATGTGTCATTAATCTCTAGTAAAACAGTCAGTCTGGGAGGAAAAAGCTGGATATTTAAAATGAGAGCACAGACAAGACATTACAATAATGTAATAGGATGTAATAGTAATGTAATTTCTAAAATTCAGAATCCCACTTATCTTTATGCTGTTGTATACAGTAAATATTTCGTTCCATTTGGAGTTGAAAATAATAACACTGGCATTAACTACAACATGATTATAGATTCAAACTATTTTTATTATATAAAAATACCTGACTTTAAGAAAAACCACAATGGTAACATTTTTTTATCGTTTTATGATATGATATGTATTCACTCGCCTATAACAAAATATTGGGAACAAATTTCAACTGAACATCCAGTATGAAAAAGGGACAAAGTTACTCTTCAGGTGTAGAAGTATCAATCTGTCACAAACAGCGTCAAATCCATTTCCCTTCCTCCTAGTACCGGCTCCCTCCACCCCCCACGTGAAAACTAACCCCTGACTTCATGATCCTGCGCAGGGAACACAATACCCTTGGGGATATAATCCAATCACACTTCTCAACCCTCATCCCCCATCTTCTTATTTCTTACACCTGCTTCTCTCTCGGAGAGCAGCTCCCCCACACAATGGCTTTTCTAAATCATTGAGAATAAAAATTTCTTCACTCAATTTGGTCTAGTCATTTGATCTGTCATGAATTAGGAGACAATGCAGAGAGTAGATACACAATCAGGGGCGGTCAACATTTTTGAAATTATTCCCAAAAAATCCATTTGCATTTTATAGTAATAAAATAGCTCTTTTATCATAGCTCTTAAGCCACACAATGGACTGCACACTTAATTCTCTGAGGAAAAAAAAGAATGCCTCAGTGTACAGTGGCTTTTATATTGAAGAGAACATAACTGCTTCATGCAAAAAGAAGTCACTAAAAAGAAGTTCTCATGTTGATTTTTAAATTATTAAACTAATAATAGTAATAAATTAATAATAAACTTAATAATCAATTATTTCAAACAATAATTTTATAATAAATTATTAGGGGTGCCTGGGTGGCTCAGCTGGTTAAGTGTCTGACTCTTGGTTCTTGGTCTCTAACGGTTTGTGAGTTCAAGCCCTGCGTCAGGCTCTGTGCTGACAGTGCGAAGTCTGCTTGGAATTCTCCCTCTCCCTCTCTCTCTGTCCCCTCCCTGCTCGTGTTCTCTCTCTCTCAAAATGAATAAATAACTTAAAAAATAAATAATAAGTTATTAAATTAAGGACAATAATATAACTATCCTATTGTATTTCAATCTTTGCCCTTCTAAAAACCCTGAATGCCTTCAGATATTAAAAGGTTATGCAGCTTTGTACATATCCACGGGTTTCTTTCTGTGGGTGGAGACAAATCAGTAATTACATACAGAATTTAGATAACATGCGAATAATCCAGTTACACTAACAGTAGAAATTAAAAGAGAAGAGTATTTCATGGAAGGCGGTCTAGGGATAGCCTGCCTCTGAATACTTTATTGGACAGTGGCGGTTATTATATAATGAGAATCCATTCTATTTTCAGGCACACATATTGTTTTCAATATTAAGGTCAAATAGATTTCCTATTATTTTCACAAGTGAGTTTAGGTCTGACACATAGAGTCCCATAGAAGATAATTTCCATGGTCTTGCTATTGTTCCTCAATGCTTCTTTCAGAGTGTCACATCAGAAGGCAATGCTGTATTCCAAGGAACAATTCAAATGTCATGTGGGAGGAAACTCAGAACAGGAATTATCAGGGTTATCAGGCTCTCGACACTGAGATTGCCAATGTCCACCCCTCAACACTTCCAATTTCCCTGGAAGTGTCACTCAAGGATCGTTTGAGATAAGACTATAGACATCTTTCCCCACTTGTGTGGCAGCTGAGATCTAAAATGAGTCTAGGGGCGCCTGGGTGGCGCAGTCGGTTAAGCGTCCGACTTCAGCCAGGTCACGATCTCGCGGTCCGGATCCGTGAGTTCGAGCCCCGCGTCAGGCTCTGGGCTGATGGCTCAGAGCCTGGAGCCTGTTTCCAATTCTGTGTCTCCCTCTCTCTCGGCCCCTCCCCCGTTCATGCTCTGTCTCTCTCTGTCCCAAAAAATAAATAAACGTTGAAAAAAAAAAAAAAATTTAAAAAAAATAAAATGAGTCTAGAACCATTTCACATCATTTAGAGTATTTCTATAAATGAATATGAAACACTGAACTTAATAGTAAAATTTAGCCACTATGATCAAACTCTATGAATCATAAGATTGTACACATAATTCATATAAAACATATCACTATGGGCTGAACTGTGCACCGCCCCCAAAATTCATATATTAAAATCCTAACTGCCAGTATCTCAGAATGTGACTGTATTTAAGAGGTTACTAAGTGAACGGACGCCTGGGTTGCTCAGTCAGTTGAACATCCAACTCTTGACTTCAGCTCGGGTCATGATCCCAGGATTGTGGGATCAAAATTGGGATCTCTCTCTCTCTCTCAAAAAAAAAAAAAAAAAAAAGAGTAACTAAGTTTAAAATTAGTCTTTGGAGTGGACCTAATCCTTTGACCTATGTCCTTATAATTAGAAGGGTGCACTCTTAGAAGAAAGACCATGTAAAGGCACAGTGAAAGTATGGCCATCTCTAAACCAGAGAGGCCTCAGAAGAAATTAAACCTGCTAACATCTTGATCTGGGATTTCTTGCTTCCAGACAAAATAAATTTCTGTTGTTTAAGCCACTTAGGCTAAGGAATTTTGTTACGACAGCCCTAGCAAGCAAATACATATATAATATGTAATTATAAAATAATTATATGTAATATTATATATAATCATATATATACATGTATTAAGTATATACAATATATGCAATGACACATAAATTAACATGTAATATATATCATATATTAACATATAATATTAATTTATGTTAACATAAATTGGTAGCATTGTATCTATGCCATATCACCTATATCTTTAAGTGTTCAAATTGGATGAATTCACTAGGAGGAGATATTAAATTCTATATGACTTATTTATGTCAGCAAGCAAATTTTTATAAGTATTTGTCTATAGTGAAAAACACTAACTGTGAATTAAAAAAAATAATAATAGAATGCAGAGATCATTTCTCATAGATAGCTTGTAGGGGAAGTTTAATTCTACTTTGCCACCAAGCAATTTGCCTTCTCCAGCCAAGAGCATTTTAAAAAGTGCTGACAACACACTTATACAATTGCCTCCAACCTAACAACCTTAATGAGAAATTTCTATCTGTGTTTTGATCTTTCCACAGCATGATGGCTGCCTCTCTTGGAGTATTGTACCAATCATTTGCTCAGGTATGCTGATAACAGCATGCTGTCAACTTCTACATTGTTGGACCTGTCTATTATATTTGACATACTTGATCACGGGTCCACACATTCCTATATAGCATATGTTACGGCCTTAAATAAGCCTGATTCTTTACTCACACATTATATACAGCACCTTACTGCTCATATTGCTAAACATTTTCCTATTTGTTTTAAACATACCATTAGGACCTGTGGGATTTAATTGCTGAATAAAGGTGGCTTTGGAATTGTTGAATCTAAGTCATATTCTCCTTTTAAGACCATCATTCTGAAGTGCAGTTTCAATTGACATTGTTATGTTTATGATATATGAGTTTATTTTTCATCTCTCAAAAAGCAATTTAAAAATTGATTAAGTGCCTGAGTGTCATTTGTAAGGTAAAATTGTGAGCATCCATCCATCACTTGAATGGCACTTTTATTTATTTATTCCACAGCTATAGGGACATTTTGATTCATATATTTAGTGACAGTAAGAAACTTTACTGGATCCTACTATTGTTTAGGTTGAAGATATTTTGGTACTTTAATTTTTTAAAATGCTTACAAAAGTGGCATCTTAGAATATCATCATATTCGGGCACCTAAGTGGCTAGTCAGTTAAGTGTCTGACTCTTGATTTTCGCTCAGGTCATGGTCCCAGGGTCATGGGATTAAGCCCCACATTGGACTCCATGCTGAGCATGAAGCCTGCTTAAGATTCTCTCTCTCTGCCCATCTCCCCGTCACATACTCGCTCTCTCAAACAAAAAGTAAATAAATAACTAAATAGCATCATATTAAGATATCTTATATGTAACATTTAAAACTAAAAATGAGTCTACCATGTAGACACTGTCATCCCTATTTTAGAAAAGAAGTTACTGAGACACTCATAAAGTTTAGATTGTCTACTATGTGCTGAATGTTAGAGGGAGGATATGAACCATTTCTGATGCCAAAATCCACTCTCTTCTCTATTAGGCTACACTAACACATAATACCCATTTAAAAAATTGGGAATGAAATCTAATTGGGTTCTGAACCTAAAGATTCATTACTTTAAGGCTGAGGTTATTCCATAAACCAGGTGTTTCAAAATAGTTATTTAAATGCATTCAAGCTGGTTGATCACATGGTTAATATCAAGCATTAAAGAAGGTTGTGTACATCCTATCAAAATAGAAAAAATATAGGCATTTCATCTGACACTAAAATTAATGATTGGTCCACATACAAAACTGACATTAAGAAACTAAAATACAACCTACAGAATGGCATATCATTTTCAATACCTATATCCAATTAAGGACTTATATTTGGAACATACAAAGAACTCTTATAAATCAACAAGGAAAAAACAGCTTAAAAGAGAAATGGACATAAGTCTTCCACAGGAGCTTGACAAAATAAAGATATTCAAATGCACACAGAACATTTAAGAGGAGGCACAACATCAGGAAATGCAAAGAGAAGCAGAAGAAGGAGCAACGAGATAAGTGCACACACCACTGGATTGCTAAAAATAAAATGATCAAATATAGCAAGTATTGGTAAGGAATGAAATTAAGAATTTTCCTGAGTATAAAATCAAGAAACAGGAATCAGAACATGGTATTTGTCAAAGCTCATCTTTCAAATGTGGTGTGGTAGGGCTGAACATGCTACTATTTGGAAAAGCTTCCTCAAGAGATACATATGACAGTTTCAAATAGCATTAAGCCCAACCCAATTATTTTCAAGATATGCCAATTTTATCTTCTCATCCTTCCCTATGACAGCTTTGAGTGACTGGAACATTCAACTTCAATCTGAATGTTTTTTTCTTATTTTATGGTTTTTCACCTAATAGGACTGATGTGAAACTTGGAAACATTTGCAATGATGACTGACAACAGTAATTGTACCATACCAATACCCTCAAGTGGTAGGATTTAATCATCTAAATCATCACATTTAAATCTGATGTGTGGAGTGTAAACAAATAAAATGGAAAAGTGTGCTGATCTGGCTGTAAAAATGCTTTGGGAAGCATGAAAAACCTGCTAACTCTCCAGGCTCCCTCACTAAGGGAAGATTTTGGCCACACAATGCTTAATTCTATTTCTCCAGGTAATTGAGGGGAAATAATATTTAATTATCTGAATGACTAATACATTAAAACACGGATCTACACCCTGCTTCCAAAGACTGTTTCTTTAGAAGAAAATTTTCCAGAATCCTCAGGAAAATTGTCCACAAACCCCAGTTCATAAACATTAATTGAAGACACTAAGCTCTTAATTTAACAAAACACTTTAAATTATGAATTGGTACTATAAGTGAGAAGTTTCATCTATATAACTGTTAAAAATGGTTTTTAAGGCTATCATTGAAATGGAACCACACAATTTATGATTTCTTTTTAAATTTTTCATCCCCAGTCTCCGTGTATCATTTGACTGTCCAAGAAAAGTTTCAGAAAACGGGACAACACGTCACCAGCTTCTAATTTAATGTGAGGTTTCTTCAGCAAAGAGGCTGGCATCTGGCTTCAGCCCTGTTTTGTTACGAAGTATGGGCCTGAATAGATCGTTTCAACTCTGCATCTTTTTCCTTCATCAGAAATGTTACATTAAGTGATCTCTGAGGACTTGAGTAGGCCAAATAATGCCCTTCTCCCTCAAACATAATTCCTGGAACCTGTAACATTTATCTAATACGGAAGGTAAGGATCCTGAGATGTGGGGATGATCCTGGATTATCTCGTGGGCCCTACATGCAGCCACCATTCTTTATAAGAGAGAGAAGAAAGACATTTGAAAAAAGAGGAAAAGGCAAGGTGACTGTGGAGTGAGGCAGCCATACCCAAGGAATACCAGAGTGACAAGAAGTAGAAGAGGCAAGGAACAGATCCTTCCTTGGTGACTCTGGAGGGAGTATGGCCCTGCTACTGACACCTTATTTTGACTAATGATATTGATTATAGACCTCTGATCTCCAGAACTGTGAGAAAATAAATTTCTGTGTTTAAAGCCACCAAGTTTGTGATTCATTTGTTTACAGCAGTCATAAGAAATACAGGATCCTTCTATGAAGACAGGATCCTTTAAAATTGTATGACTGACGAAAACAAACTGAAGATGTGAAAGTCAGTAGGCATTCAGAGCAACTTACTTTTGCCAGTTAAAATTCTAAAGTACAACTGGGAGTTAAGAGCTTCCTTGACGTCTGTGACTCTGAGGGGTAGAGAGATTGGCTTTGAATTTTGTTAGCTTTACGTGAATGCTTTTTATTTGAAAAATAAAACCAGTCATTTGTTGTTAGTCTGGAACTGACCTAATGGCCAGTTGGTGATACTTACACTCTAGATCCTTATGGTATGGGCCCCTCCCGATTGTCATTTCCTACCCTACCATTCATTCTGTGGCCTGCTCAACATTTCACATTTACTGAGATACCTGCTGGTTTGTTTGGATACCCAATTCACTCAACAAATACTTCTTAGGAACTCACTCTTTCTCTGTTTTCCATTGTTGTCTAATTCTTCACCTCCTTCTCACTCTTCAATCTGCTCAGCTCTGGCTGCTGTCTCCACCATTCCGACAAAACTATTTTTCTAAGGTCACTAATATCCTCCCTACCGCCAAGTACAAGGGATGCATTTCTATCCTCTCTTTAACTTCACACCCCCTAGCAGCACTGGCTGTAATTGATTCCCTTTCTTCATCACAAAAAAAAATTTTCTCTTCTAAGTGATGACTGTGGTCCTTAACTTCATGGCTCCCAAGAACATGTTTGTATTCCTACTTCTGGATATTTCAGGTTTAGGAATCATTTGATTATTTGCTGCTGTGGAAGATGAGCATTTACTTTCTTCTCCTAAGCCCCACAGACACACATCCATCCCACCACCAAGCCTCCCAGCATAGCTCAATTATTTAATTAACACTTTATGTGTACGTTATGATTATTTTGCAAATGCTAGTCACAGATGAGTTTTCTCTGTAGTTAATAATCATCTTTGTTTGCTGAGTTTTCTCTATACTCATCACTAATTCAGTCTTAAACCCTTTGCCAATTGTCTAAATCATTCTCCTAAATGATCATATCCATGAATCATTCCATCAATTCCATTTTTTTTACTCCAATCTACTTTCATTGCCTTGTCAGCCTGATGTCAGTTATTAGCCAGGAACTCTTTTTACTCTCATAGTGGAGATTCCCTTCATGTCTTTCCAAATTGAAATTGTTCTGTTTTCCTCTTTCAAGGTTTAGTGCTTCATTTTAATGGATCACTTTCTCCAGCCTCTTGGAAAGAGTGCAACAGACATAATTCTTTGTTACCCTACGTGACTAAAATATCTTTCCTCATTCTTGATTGAGTATATCTTCCAATACACCATCGTCCCTTTGAGTTCTAAAGGTTTGAAGTTGAATGAACAGGAGAGAGAGTTTCTTTGAGAAAAGCTAATAAAGTACTTTCACATTCCACCCCCCCTCCCTTCTTCCTTCTCCCAAAGGAAGAGAAGATCAGGTTATTGGTCTTTTACCATGAGCCTATAGAGTAAGTACTCAAGAGGACTACTCGGCAAGTTTAACTTGTGTCATCCAGAGTTTTTAGGAGGTATTTAGTCAATGCCATTAACATCTGGAAAGTATAAAGGTGAGATACTATTATGGATGGCTAGCTTCTCTGACCTCAGTATAAGTTGAGGTGGCTCTATTAGAAAACAAAAACAAAACTACATCTACAGGCATGCAAATTTTGGTGAGGGCTGAGGATAAATATTTTCACTGAGCCAGAGTCATCTTGAAGGAAACTTCCCCAAGAGGGTGGCCAACCAAGGCAAAGAGTCATCGGCGTAAAAGGACAGAGGTGGGGTTAAGATGTAACAAGATCTCAGCCAGATATGTATAACCCATGTAAATAAAATGTGTATCATTCAAGTCTTCATGAAAGTGTTCCGGAGTGAAAATCAGCATTGAACACATGCCAGACTAAAAAATCATCAAAGCCAGATTGCTTTGTACTGATAAATACAGTCCTGATCCTTATGGATTAAAATCCAGTACTATGGTTATTAATATTGCTTCCCAAATAGATCCAGATATGACCATAAGGAACTCTTTCAGGCTGGATCTGGTATCCCTTTCATCTGATCCCCATATTTTTTTTCTTCTTTTAGTATGTTTGTACATTCTGGTCCCACACAATGCTTTAAACTCCTCCTGCATTTTTTTTCTGCTACAGCCCTGAAATGACAGTTTCTCTATTTCTCTTATTGGAGAATGCATTCAAAAACCAATGTCTGGACACTAGATGTTCTCTTGGGCAACTGAGCTAACGACTGCATCAATCCTCTCCTTTCAGTGTTGGAGTTGGGAAATTTTTGCATGTACACTAAACCCTTACTCACACATCTACACTGCCATTTATTTATGCATCTATCTATTTGTAGGTTTGTATTTTTAATTAGTTGCTACTGGTACTAACCTAATTCAACATCACAGGCTTCATTCTAGAGTTTATTTGTAACCCCTTTTTCTAATAGTGAAAAACATACTGAAAACCTTTAAAGGACTTTCCTTTATACTCACAATAATATTATTGTCATGGGTTACAAGTCCTGCTTGCTGTACTCTTGCTGTTATATACTCTGCTCTGAGCTCATTGGCTTTACTTCCCTGGCTTGAAAGCCTTTGTTCGATTGCAAATCTGGTTATTTGCTATACAGATGCCTTCCTGTGTTCTGTGTCTTGTTGGCTCAACTCAAATGTCACCTTCTCTAAGAAGGATGCCATTCCTAGCGTTGACCTAAAAGTGACACTCTTCCTATATCTCTATCATATCATCCTGGTGACTCCATTTATTGTACTCCACAGTAACTAAAATTATCTTTTATATTGGTTACTTGATTATAATCTGTCTCCTGAATTGTAATGTGTCATGAGAAAAGAAACTCCTCTCTTGTTATCTTTATACCTACACAGCATAGAATGACTCCTGACGTATAATAAAGAGTTAATAAGCATCTAAATGGACCATAGAGTGACCAACAGTCAGCATTGGGAGTCTGTTCCATCAAGATTTGACACTGTGAATTTGCTATCATACCAATGTATACAATTGTGAGAATTCAGTATCTCCTGTGTGGGAGAAGAAAGGTGGAGTTAGGTGGATCTAGGATTGTCATTTTGCCAAAAGAATACAACAAAAAGATAATAGATTATGACTATGAATGTTGGCAAGAAAAAGCTGGGCAGCAGAAGCGGGGGATGTGAAGCACAAAGGATGATGTGGATGCAAGCTTTCCAGAATTATTAGTCGAAGCAGTATGCTGCTGGGGGTGGGGGGTGAGGGAGAAGAGACTGGAAGGCAGAGGGACTTAGATCTTTCCAAAATTACATGTTCTATATTGACTAATTGGATTTATGGTTATACCATAGAACAGGTGGGCAGCAAAGAATGTCATTTGTAATATCCTGGCCTCTACTAAGTTTTGGAAAGAGAAACACTTTGGAAAGAGTAACAGTCTCTGATACTTGTGGAAGATAGATGTCTTGGGACTCTGTAGGAGTAAACATTGATCAGTTTCTGAATTGCTAATTAGTACATAGCTATCTTGGTAGAATACCTTAATACGTTATAATGTAAGCAGCTATGATAACTACTTTTTGTCTTCCTCCAGCCCATACAGAGATGAATCTTGCTAAAATTAAATCTTCCTGGTGGCTGCAATTAGATCAATGAATGCAGTCCCTGTCTTTTCCTGCTGCAATTAACTATGTCTGGTCATTTCCCAAGAATGAGTTTTGAAGTCATATGTGTTTTTTTTTTTTTTAATTTTTTTTTTTAACGTTTATTTATTTTTGAGACAGAGAGAGACAGAGCATGAACAGGGGAGGGGCAGAGAGAGAGGGAGACACAGAATCCGAAACAGGCTCCAGGCTCTGAGCTGTCAGCACAGAGCCCGACGCGGGGCTCGAACTCACAGACGGTGAGATCATGACCTGAGCCGAAGTCGGACGCCCAACCGACCAAGCCACCCAGGCGCCCCTTGAAGTCATATGTGTTTAGACGAAGATACAGTGGGCAGATGATCTGTGAGGTTAACAGTGAAAAACCAGAGAGAGACTGAGACTGTGATCCTTGACCTGTCCTAATGGGAAACAAACAAACAAACAAACAAACAACAACAAAACAACTTAAAAGACCCAAACTGTCCAGAATGACCGGAACCTAATAGAATGAATTGAATGAGACATAGATATTTGTTTTCTTCTAAATTTCATGATCTCTTTCAGGCCACTAAAGTACAATTTACTTTACTAGGAGTAATTTACTAAATGTATTCTGGAGGAATCCCTGAGTCCATGTATCACTGAAAATGAGCAATTTATTCCTTTCTTGTAGTAAGAGGCCCAACAAATTATATAGAAATAGGGGAAGAAGAAATGTCATTAAATGTATTGAACTGGTTGAAGTAGTGGTTTTCAAACTGTGTTCCAAGGTCAGAGGCCACTCGCAGAAGAGCAAAGCAGAGGCAGGTTCAAATAGATCAGCTCCATTTTTAACTGGTTTTTACATTCAGCTTCTACATGGTATTAAATTTAAAAAACAGGATTCTGCTCTACAGTAAATTAGGAAATCATTGGTCTTCTAATGATAGAAAAGATGAAATGTCTTGAAAATATACCACATGGCTACATTCAAATACTACGTAACATATCAATAAACATAATATTTTAAATCTCTATAGCTATAATTTAAAAACTGTTTTTATATGTCTAATTTAGTAACTTTGTTTTTTCATGTTTTTTAATGTTTATTTATTTTTGAAAGAGAGAGAGACAGACCTAGTGCTAGCAGGAGAGGAGCAGAGAGAGGGAAACCCAAAATCCAAAGCAGGCTCCAGGCTCCAGGCTCCAAGCTGTCAGCACAGTGCCCCACACGGGGCTCAGACCCAGGAACCATGAGATGGTGACCTGAGCAGAAGTCGGACCCTTAACCAACTGAGCCACCCAGGCGCCCCTAATTTAGTCATTTTAAAACAAAAAGGAAGTAAGAAAGCAAAAATGAAAGGAAGGGAGGAAGACCGGTTCGTCTGGATTCCAGTCTCAAATTTATTCCTTTTCAAGGTAAAATATTCATTGACAATTCTTAAAGTCTAGGACAACATGATAATTGATTTTAACTGGCATGTGATTATTTCTTTTTATTCACAAAGCTAATAAAACATTGCTTTTAAAAAAAGAAAATTTCCCTAGAAGGAGGAATCAAGTAATACTAAAATTAACTAGAACATACTAAGGACCCTATGAATATTTGTTAAATAAATAAATGATGAGAAAAATCTCAAGAAAAGATACAAAACTATCATTGCATTCATTTAAATATAAGAAGATTATTAAAATTTTGTGAAAATACATATTTCCACACTTTGTTAGGAAAATTTTTACCTTTCTCTTGGTTCTCAAGAAAAAGACTTACTCGGTTCCCTTTTTTTAAGTTAAGGTGACATTCAGCAAACATACTTTAAAGTGAATAATTCAGTTGGATTTATTACCAGATTCACAATGTTGTGTAGTCCCTATCTGTATCCAATTCCAAAATAGTTTCATCATCCCAGAAGAAAACCCATACCCACTAAGCCATCATTCTCTGCTACCCTCTTTCCTCAGCCCCTGGCATCCACTAATTTGTTTTCTGTCTCTGTGGATTTATCTATTCTGGATATTTCATGTAAGTGAGATCATGTAATATGTGAGTTTTTGCATCTGACTTATTTCATTCACTATAATGTTTTGGGGCTCATCCTTGCTGTAGCGTGTATCAATACTTCATTCCTTTTTATTACTAAAAATGTGCCACTGAATGTGTACCACAATGTGTTTGTCCGTTCATTGGTTGAAATATTTGGACTGTTTCCACTTTGGATTACTGTAAACAGTACCACTCTGAACATTCATATACAAATATTTTATTGAATACTTGTTTCCAATCTTCCAGGGTATACATCTAAAATGGGATTGCTGGGTCATGTGGTATTTCTATTTTTAATGTTTGGAGGAACCACCAAACTGTTTATCACAGTGGCTGCACCATTTTACATTCCCCCCAGCAAAGTGTGAGGGTTCCAATTTCTCCAATCCTCACCAACACCTGTTATTTTTCCATCTGGCTGTCTTTAAACATTCCTGTGATTAAATATTATTACTAGTTTTATAGGGGAAGAAGTTATTCAGAATGAATTTTCTTTTTCACATAGTTGCTTTGCTATTTTTCCAAAATTGAACTCCTTACTCCTCTTCATTCACTGTATATAAAAGAATAGTTTCTGACTTTATTGAGGCCCAAATGTAGAACACCATATCATTATACTGTGGGGACCTGCTTTCTTTAAATGGAATGTCAGGATTCATTAGAGTCCCAGGTAATATTCCTAGTAGTTTTTATCACTGCCCCCTTCGTTTCCATAATGCCATATGTTTTCCTTTCTACTAACTGCTTTCTACTAACTGACCTAGAGTATCTAGGTCAGTTATAGTGAATGTTGAGAAAAAAACAGGGAACAAACACAAAGATGTGAATTGGAAAATGTTTTGAAAAATCACAGTTTACACAGCTATATCCATACTATATGCTGTTTCACATATGTGTACAGAATTATTTCATGGCATAAGAAAATGTAAGGCTCAGAACAATAGAAACATGGATATTTTGGCCCATTTTTGGCATTTTACCATTATTTTATTTGATTTTGTTGGTAATGTTGCTTTTCGTTCATAGAATTTTATTTTTCTGCTCCATGGCTACTTTATCATCTAGAATTGGTTGTTTAGGTGACTCTAATGTGGCCACATATCAGTTTAATACATTTCTGCTCAAGCAGTGATCAGTCACACACCACCTGCCAAGCATTGTAAACGATCACCAAGTAGACAATTTTGACAGGCTATTCCCGGGAGATTCTTGTGCTGTTTTGTAACAGGCGGTAGCCCAGCGGGATCACAGTCTAGGAATGTAAACCCAAAAGCAAGAATGAAAAAAGAGGGAAATAAAGAGGGAAGGTGACTAAGCACAGGTTAAAATCTTTAAAAACTAGAAATAAGGGTTGAAAGATTACAAAAAATAGACACACCAGAGAGAAACAGACTATGGGTTGGCCTCAGAATTAGAAAGAGAAGTTAAATAGATCATACAGCATGATGAACAAGGTAAATTAAATGCACGGCAAACAGAAATGCAGAAAATAACAAAGGGGAAAATATAGCATTTGGCAAATTTTGTCAAATTAAGTTGAAAGGATAGAGGATATAAAGTCTAACTTAACAGAAATAAACAAGGAAACCCAAGTTGCATACAAACAAAGCAATAATTCCTAAAGTCTGTAGTTCATTGATAGAACACCTGCCTTCCCTGTGTGAAGCTTGGGGTTTCATCCCATCGTTACACATTTCCGTGCACTTGCGGAAGAAAAGTCAATATGTTTTGGTTCTTAAAGAATGGCATGTTATGTAGAACTTTTACGTATGTAATACATAAAGTAAAAAATTATTTTTTTCTCCTAACCTGTGGAAAACATATTAATTTGTATTTATTGATATTTCTTAAATATGTCCTTCCTCTGAGACAGAATAATGTGTCTTTATGATGTACTTATGAAGAAATAGTGCTAAGCAAATCATAAACATAACCAAAAGAAAGATTATTTCTTTAAGGGTCCTGTTAAGACTTGTGGGCTGGACTTCAAACGCATGACGTGGACACCCAAAGGTTTGTTCCCATTTGACTAGGAGTGGTGTGGCAGGTGGGAAGACCACAGACACACTCTGCTTCCTCCTGTCACACTGAACAGCTTGGAGAACCCACAAGCAAAGAAACTGGGACTGTTGCCTTGAATCCTGTTCAAGAAGAAGACAATGGTGTCTTTGTGCTTGCTTCTGCCCAAGGGAGAGTCTTGTGGGCACAGGATCTGTTACTGAAAACCTGCCTAGAAGGAAAACATATTTGAGACCAGACACTGGGTAATTGGAGATTCAAGCTTTTGTGAACTAGAACCTACAGGGGACAGCCCTGATTTGATTGGTAAATATCTGTTCTCATTAAACTGTATGGTAATATCTTCTTTTGGTGAAGACACTGAAGCTGGCTTTGTGGGAGGAAGCTATTCTAGTGTTACACTTGTTCACCTCATTTTTGAGTGCAGAATGAACAAGATAAAGTCACAAAGACAGAAAGTCCAGGGGCACAGAAAAAAAAAATGACTGAATAGTTCTTTGAAGAGAGGGTGGAAAAGTATTGTAGAGTTGTACTAATGTGGGGGTTGTGATTAATATGTTAGAGTCAAAAGAAGTTTGCATGAGGAGTGTCAAATACCTATTTAATCTGCCTCTTTAGAAAAATAATGTTATGAGAATTGAAGAGGTATCTTCTAATTCCAGAAACTCCACCATTAATTCCTTAGAATTTAAATAGAACCCTATATTTATACACTACATGGATTCATTGTTTATAAACCAGTTTAAACAAAACATGTCCACAATGAAGTCACAACAATTCCATAAATGTAGTGTGACTAGCTATTCACATAAAGCTAGTTTAACTCTATTATAGCTATTAATAGATGCCTTCAAAATAAGGTATTTCTGACCTCTGTGAATTTAAGGTATAGCATAACTAAGCATAGACAGATTCAATTCAGACCAGGTAAAGAACACACCTTGCCTGGTCACACCATGGTACACCAGTTTTATGACTACAGATATGTTTGGCCCATGAATTCAGACACCTCTCTTAAGGTCAACAAACTAATGTTGACATTCATTGATGATTATAGTTTACTAAACAGAATAAGTGTTTTATAACAAATTTGAGTACTATGCAGGTATAATTACAATTTAAATTCTTGGTAATCACCAACACCTTCTTACTTAGTCCTGACGACACCTTAGCCCAATTGACGGTTCTGTAAGGATGCTTTTGTTCCTTGAATTCATGATAATTATATTCTAAACAGGATTCTGCTGAAAATATCAGACTGGTCATTTGCTTTCATCAGAATTGATGAGAAAATTCCAAAACCACTTAGCAATTGAGAAAAACATGGGTCTTTGGCCAGACCAACCTGAGTTTAAATCTTATTTCTGTGGCTTTGGACAAGTAACATGACCCCTCTAATCCTTGGACCCCTCAGTACAAAATGGGTCTTCACCATTCAGAGTCCCTTGAGGATTGGAGACATCTTGCTCAGAGTCTGGTGCAGAATAAGTACTTGATAAATGGCAAATTTATTTTCTTTCATTTTTTTTTCTCCCTCCAATTGTTCTAGGTTCAATCTCAAACCTGCTATGACTTTCTTTCTCAAACAGATTTTACTAATCTGATTTTTATTGCTCTATTTCTTAAATAAATTGTTAATCCTAACATCTATGTAAGAAGAGGAATTCTGGCAGCAAGGGTCTGTGAGGTATGTACACACAATTGACAAGTACTGGGTACATATTTGTCCCACAAAATACCTCTACTGTAGCTGCAGTAGGGGTTTTATCAGTACTAACTTATGTAGGGGAAAACATCTTCTAGGCTAAGTGTGGCTTGAACATAAAATTAATAAAAATGTCCTTTACTAATATATTTAGTGTGTCTTCACTATTTCAGAGGCAGATGAATTCAAAAGCCGTTTCTTTGCTAAATTCTGAATTATCAGTATTTCACTTACTATGTTAAATGTACTAGATATGTTTTCATAAGTGTAATGCATTTATTACCTGGTATACCATCACCCCTTCAAACCTATTAAGATAAACTTGAACCCCATTTTATGCACATGTATAATTTTCTAAGAGTTAAAAAAATTTGTTAATGTTTATTTTGAGAGAGAGAGAGAGAGAGGGAAGGAGGGAGAGGAAGAGAGAGAGCATGAGTGGGAGAGGGGTAGAGAGAGAGGGTGACACAGAATCTGAAGCAGGCTCCAGGCTCTGAGCTGTCAGCACAGAGCCCGACACGGGGTTCGAACTCATGGACAGCAAGATCATGACTTGAGCCAAAGTCAGCCGCTCAACAAACTGAGCCACTCAGGCACCCCTCTAAGATTTATGAAAGACTTATTTGAAAATATTTATTACAATTTAAGAAAATTCTCAAGAGTTTATATTTAAATGGTCAGTTCTAGTTCCAGCGTTTTATTTACACACATGCTATGTCAACCCATTTGTGAATCTCAAGATTATATGTTAATCTTCACTAAAATTCCATCATTCATTCAGGATCCATGCTTGAAGTAAACTTAATTAAAGACTTTGGTGGGAGTGGTGGAGTGGAGGAAGATTTACACTGCAGCTACACCAACCATTTCCAAATAAACGCTGACAACCATATTCTTTAAGATTCTTCTGGCTATCATGCTACTTGTGGCTTTCACTGGCACTGTATTTCAGGGAATGACTATACATAAACTACCTCACTCAGTTCTTCTCATTCCACAACATTTTCTCTGTTTTGTTTTCTTAATTCAGTCCCTCTAATTGTTTTCTAAAGGAGGCCTCTCGTGTTGTACATCACTGTATTATCTAAAGTTGTTGGTCAGAAAAAGTCTTTAAATTCCTTTAGGAAGCTTTGGTTGAGTGATCTTTGGCAAAAGGCATAGTTGAGCCAGTTTGATCTTGCAGTGGGCACTATGATGTGCCACCAAGATTCTCCTTCAAGAAGGACTTCTTCCATAGCCACTGGTCATGTCTCTGTGGGTCCTGGAATTGGCTGAGGCATAGAGAATCTCCTTGGCCAGGGTGAGGCTGCCATTCTAGGGGCCGCTCAGAACTAATAACTGGTTTGAGTAGACATATAAAGGCCTAACCACTCACTTACACGCAGGAGATTTTAACAGGCCACCTCAGTCCTGGTGCTCCCTGAGGGACCAGCTGTCTCAACTGAAGTCTTTGCTTTGATCATATTACTGTTCAATCCCTCCCTGTCCTCAACCCTGCTTTCCTCCTTTCTTTTCCATAGTTGTTCTTCCAAAGACCACTCTCTAATCAACTTTCTAAATGGAATTTTTCATCTTAAAGTCAGCTTCCGGACAACACAACATGCCAACAGTGCCTTATTAGGAATATGTAGTAAGTAAAATAAAGATGTTGGAGAGGGATGGAGAAAACCTTAGTGTGGAGAGACCTAAAAAACAATTTAGGATAAGAGAGGGAGTATGAAACAGAATAATTAAGGTTTGCAACACTTAAGAATGAAAATTTTAGTTGTAACATCTTGGCAGTATCAGTCTGGTAATGGGAAAGCAAGTAGCAACTGATGCTGATAAAATAGTAAGAAAGGAAATGATGTGTATTAAAAAGTGTCATTCTACTACAGGAATATTTCTCTATAGTAGTCAAAGTGGCATAGTGGGATTTAAATTATTTTGTGCTTCCAGCAGTTTTGAAGTACACGATGTTGTATTTTCATGAGACACGATTTTTGGTTCATTGATACAAGTCCAAAGATTCTTACTCTTCGCCTAAATATAGCAGCAGAGGTTAAATGCCTAATTATGAAAACAAGGAATATTTTAACAGCCTATTTCAAAAATGATTCCCAAAAGACATTGGCTGTGAAACCATCAAAAGATATTTCCTTGTGTTTGGTCACGGTAGGTTTACATCTGGCATTTGGTCAATCATTCATTAAATATTAATTAGCGTTATTTATGCAATTTCAATGTTCTTTTGCCCTTTTAATGGGGGAAAACGTGAAGGAAAGGGATCTTCCTAGGACAGGTTCTTTCTTACTGATCTGTCAATGCTTATCCAAGTTAAATAAATTTATTTTTCACATTTCCTTTATCCTATTAAGCCTGAAATAGAAACAGTGAATTAAGTGCAAAGAAAAGATCTTTACTTCTTATCTTGCAATTTTGCTCCAAATAAAGAAAAGATATTCTGGTAATTGCTATTAATATAAAGAAGAAATCACAACACTCTTTAGCATTTTCTGAGTCTGCACTTTCAGGTTTTTTTTTTTTTTTAATATATTTTATTTATTTTTGAGAAAGAGGGAGACACAGAATCCAAAGCAGGCTGAGCTGTTAGCACAGAGCCCAACCGGGGGGCTCAAACTCACGGACCTTGAGATTATGACCTAAACTGAAGTTGGATGCGTAAATGACAGAGCCACCCAAGGACCCCTTCAGTCTCTTTTAAGTATCAAATAACTTTCAAATAACATAATCCTAAATTAAGGAGTTTTATACACAGAAAGTTATGCATATGTCTAGCATTTGCTAAAATATGCTACACAAATTTGGTTCTTCAATGCGCCAAGAGTTTAAAAAACATTCAGTGAGAATGCAGAAATTTGGAAATATTTTGGAAGAGAAACATGTCTCAATGAAGTCATATAATTCTTTTTTCCCAATACACACTTGAGCCTCTTTTTTGTGCAAAGCATACATATTAAGGCTTTCAGAAGTAAACATGACCTCCTGCCTACTCAGCAGGAGCTTGCCTTCTAGTAAGAAGACTAATGAAAAGTTAGCAATTATAATATAGTGAAAAAAGTACTGCAACAGATCTCTGCATGGAGGGTAGAGAGAAGAAAGGACTAATTAATCCATCCTGGTGAAGCGGGCATGGTTAAAGAACACTTGCTTATGAAGTCTAAAAGAATGTTAGTCTTGCACAGGTATGAAGCGGAAGAGGGGATAACCCTGGGATAAGAAGGAAAAATATGTTCAAAGCTGGAAGTTGTGAGGGATCTTGACATATTCTGAGAATGTCAAGTGTGTCATATTACTGGGCAAAAAGGGATGTGTGTGTGTCTCGTGTGCGTGTGTGTGAGTGTGCACATACATGTGTGTGTGCATGCGTACATGTGTGCGTGGCAGAAGATGAGACTGAACATGTATCTCATGAGCAATTAATGAAGGGTCTTGTATACTCTGTTAAGAATTTTAACTTCATTCTGAAGTCCATGGAGACCCAAAGAAAGATATTCCAAGAATTGTATTCAGGAAAGATAGAAGCACTAGGACTTCAAGAGATTGAGGGAGGCTAATCTGTTGCATACTTATAGCCCTGAGGCAGTAGAAGTGTCTGTGTGGCTAATTCTTTTCAGGGGCCCTGCTGATAAATAACACATAAGACCAGACCTCCTTAGATCACCTATACCAGAGGTTCTCAATGAGAATCACCGAAATATGCGTTCATTTGTCCAAAGAGGTCTCTGGGTATGGGTATCTTAAAAAGCTCTTTTGGTGACTCTAATAGGCATTAAAGGTTAGAGCTGCTAACTTTCCCTATGACATGGGAGGTAATAAACAGACTGTTGTAAAATTTATAAGGATTGGGGAAAAAATAGAATTGTAAAGTTCCGATATATGGGATATACGTAGCCCCCCATAGTCTAACACTTATAGTAGGTGTTAAATAGGAGTTGTAATAAATAAATGCATTTTAAAAGAAGGTTTGTGAGCTAAAGTAAAACAATTAGATGAAGTCAGTGTTGAGGGATACCATTCCCCCAGGACACTCTACAAACACCTTTCTGTAAACATCCTCTGCATTTTTATGTAAATGTGCCTCTGCTTTCTAGAATAACCTCTCTCCAACTGCTCACATCTTACCCATGCTTCCAGTCCACTTGGCTGGGTCTTTCCCAACACCACCTTTGCATCTAGGGAAGAACGGATTGTTGCATTTGCTAAGCACCTCGATCACAGGTTTACCACACTGATAAAGCACCAAGTTCACTGTGTCCACTGTGCCTGCCGGACTGTGCACAGCAGGAAGAGTAAGACCCCTTGAATCCTGTCTGCAGTGCCTAACAGCACATGTTTGCTGAATAGCTCTGAGAACGGAAAGGGGAAGAAGAAAGTTGCAGATTATGTATTCAAAGCTACATAATGGGGAAGGTGCATGAGCAGAGAACAATGGGGCTGCATGCCATTCTGAGAAGTATTTTGCTTGACTGAGAGACTTGACAGAGTTGGAAGAAAAACATTTTGATTATGATGCAGATTGAGAGGGAGGGAAATCATCCCACGTTTTCTACCTGTGGTGGACTTGGGCTGTTGATCTGAGTTCAAGGGACAGAGGGGCCCCACATTCCTAGCTTCAATTTGCATCAAGGCTGTGTGGAGTAGCAAACAGGTCCTCATGGAAATTCTCAAAGCTTTTTGTGACCTAAACTATAAACAATTACTTGGTGAAACTTGGAATACATCAGCTGCTACTGTCTACTCTTTTGTGGCTTCTACACAGTAAGAAGCTTTTCTTTTTTTTTTTTTTTTTTTCTTATTTATTTAGTTAGTTATTTAGTTATTTAAACTTGAGACTTTGGAAGCATAGACAGGCAAAGGAAAATCCAAAACAAACAAACAAACAAACCTTCTTGTACCACTTTGTACAAGAAAAACAAAACAGAAACACCTGCCAGAAACAAAACCACTGTGTATGAGGGTACTGTTACATTTCTGTGCCTGAAAGCAGAAGTTCAGACTCAGTCTTTTTTCAAAAAATTTTTAATGTTTATTTTTATTTTTGAGAGAGAGAGAGAGAGAGAGAGAGAGAGAGATCGTACGCACATGCAAGTACAGCAGGGGCAGAAAGAGAGGGAGACACAGAATCTGTTGCAGGCTCCAGGCTCCAAACTGTCAGCACAAAGCCCGATTTGGGGCTTGAACCCATGACCCATGCATGAGATCATGACCTGAGCTGAAGTGGGACACTTAACTGAGCCACCCAGGTGCCCCTAGACTCAGTCTTTAAACACACCCCTGGTGATAGAGCACATTATGTCACTCCCACATCTATTGGTGTAGATAATTTGAATGTGCTTATATTAAGCATCATGTCTCCAGTTTTCTTCACAATTTATTTCTGGATTTATACGTATCAAATCAAATCCATTCTTTACTTTTCCTTAACATATGGTGTGGTTACGTTGGGAAAGTAGAATATTCTCCCCTCTTTAGGATATCAGAATCTCTACCATTTCAAGATTATTAATTTTGGAACTAATACAAAATCTGTATCATAAACCGTTTTGTAATGTGCTAGAGATTAATAAGCCTCTGGGGTATTGCAATATTTGGTAAAATTGAAAGACATATAGATGTTTGAGATTCAAAATATACACACATAATATGTAAGATCTAATCAAACCTAAATCTTCAGATTTTATTTTCTACAAAGTCACTATAGAAGAACTTCTCATTAAGGATTAGGTAAAACTGAATAAAAAGCCAGCTTCATATTTTGTTCCTCTTTCCTGCTGATCTGATTTTAAAATGAAGTTCAGATGTCAAAGCTACTGTTGAGATAAAATAAGAAGTTTGATTCGATTCTGCCGTCGATACACTGTGCAACCATGGAATAGGCCTTTAACCTTTTTGAAATTCGCATTTACTATGTCAAAAAGGACTTTATTATGAGGTTAATAAGATCATGTCCACAGAGTATTTTAAGCTCTTTTATTTTCAGAATGTTAAGCAAATGTGAGGTTTTATTATCATTATCATTATCATTGGCTTCAAAGGGAATTTGGCTTTCATAGCTCTGTGGGGTGAAAAAAGATAAGAGCCTGGCTGCTGGTGTTCAAATAAACGTCAGGGTTAAAATTCAAGGAGAAGGTGAAGAGACAGGGAGAAAAGCCCTGTTTCATTGATACATCAGTAATGAGAGCTAGCTTGAGCAGGATTGAATCCTAAATAAACTATCAGGGCAAATTATACATTTTCTCTCTCTCTCTTTTCTCTCACAGGCTCAATCTTTTAAATTCACTCCTCTGTTATTCAATTTAATATATTACTCATCCTCCTATGTTAAATTCAAAAGATAAGTAAAATCATTCTAAATGCATTCCTGACTGCCATTCTTACCGCATACTTTAATAGAATTTCCCTACATGTTCAATGTTGCATATATTAATAAAAAATACAGCAGACCACTTCTGTTAGATTAGCCCAAAGCACAGTTTGGTCCTAAGAAGTAACATCTGTAATCTCTCAATTTGAAATGGATGGTAATATTGAGAGGAAAATCTTAACTTCTTAAGGTGGTGGGTACTCCAGTGGTAGTGAAATAAAAAGCGATACATTTTTAACATAGTTTAATATTTGAATTTTCTTTTGCTCAATGAAAAGCAAAAAAAGACAAAACTACTGCTCATTGAAATGTAAATCGCAGTCAATGATACTTGTAGAAATAAATGAAACAAATGGACAAACAGCAGGAAAAATAAAAATGTATTACCTCTGTATAGCCATTTGTCTTCTGGTAGCATGAGTAAAGCTTAAGTCAGATACAATTAAACGGACTGAAGCTTTAACAGTGACTTTTGAACTGCTTGAATTAACAAAATCAATCCTCATAAATTAAGCTATCAGTGATCTATGATATAATTAAGTTCCATAATCAAAAAATGCTACCGTGCATGCAGGGTCACTGTGCTGTTTCTAACACTGAATTGTAGCTGCTGCTGGCTAACTCTTCCTGCAGGGCTGTGTAAAACTCCATCTGGCACACTAGAAACTCACACCATACACGGTTTCTTTTCCATTCTTCAATTTAGGCTGACATCTGGTGGTCTAGGGAAATGACAAGTAACGCTTCTGAATGTAAACCATTCACAAATGTGGCTTTTTTTCAGTTTTCCCTTTGTCTTTCTGAAGTGTTTGAAATTGCAACCAAACCAGTTAATTACGTGGAAATTCACATAGAATAACAATTTAAACAGCAGAACAATGAGTGAAGTGACCTTCACGTGATGAATTATATACCTATAAGTAAATCGAACTCTGTAGTGACTAAAAAGCATCAATAGAAAGCACCACATATTGGCCAATTAGACCCACTCAGAAAGGGTACTATTTAATGGCACCACACTGGGGATCATAATGGAAATGTTCTACATGTAAGATTTCCTCCTTTCTTTCTCCTTGTCAGGATAGTTGCAGGGAGGAAAAATGAGAATGAGGGGGAGGGGAGGAGGGAGCTACACAGGGAGCTACTGTGTATAGTCAGAAATTGATGTTTAAACAGGCATAAGGTAGTGTTCAAAAGCATTTATCTTTTATTTTTTCTTTGGGAGGAAGGGGGCACTTCCAGCAGTTAGTGGCAGTCCAGATGGCAAAACACATTGGGCCAGAAGCAGGAGCAATTTAACTTTCCCTATGCTTAGGATTAAAAAAAAAAAAATACTTCCAATTAATTTACTGTGGTACATTCCACTAATTACCAAATTGTGGAGGAACAGAATGATACACTGTCAACTCTATGACTTTCGTACCATTTGTAGAATTTACCAGCACAGAAAAAGAGAAAAGAAAAAAAGCTGTTGTGATTTTTCTCACGTACAGCGCTTAACTATAGCATTCTATAGTATTTTGACTGAAGAGATTTCATAAGTGGGTATTTTTGTGGTCAGATTTTGACTTTTATCTGTGTGTCTCTTGCAGTGATTGTAAATAGTACAGGCAATAAATATAATGTTCAACTGACTTTATTCTATCTCCCTATTTATAAAAGTTTCTAGATTGGCAGAATGGTAGACAGACCTCCCTGTAATGAAAATCAACCACAAAACAGGATAAAACTAAACAACAACCACACACACACACACACACACACACACACACACACACACCACGAAAAAGACTTTCACCTTGTTCAAGAAAGACCATTGTGAATGTTTGGTTTGGTCCCTGTTTCCACTTAACCTTGTGACTCACAAAAGGTTATTGGAAGGAGTGCCAATTAGGTTGGTGCTTTTGAAACATGGCCAGGTTCCTCTAGGAGGTAGCCTCAAGCTGCCAATACCTAATCTCATAAAGGTCACTGAGAAGTTCAAATAAAATTGCTTTTAGTTACTATAAAACTCACCTGATGTGAAATGAGTTCACAAAAGGTAAAATGTTTCCATCTGCTCTCACCAGTCCTTTCTCCCTTCTTGAGGGTGCAGTTTCCTTCTAACCAGTGCCATCAGATTTCTCAAGAAAGAAGGATTTGATTTTCTTTTAATAAACTTGCAACTACTTATAAACTTTTTGAAAAGGAGAATGAATACATGTTCTGTAAGAAAAATGTCTATAAAAAATGTCAACTGGAAAGGCAATGCCGTTTTTGGTAGACTTGATGTGGCTATTACACTTGTTAAAGGGTTAGGGCAGAGAAAAATTTAGACTGATTTTAGGAGTACTCAAGGAGTCTTTGTATCTCTTGCAAATATCTTACACTGATTTCTAATGAATGAGATCTCAAATTAGAGATTGGTTCTTTTGGCTTTGGGCTTTGTGGCCTCCCTGAATGTAATATTGTTCCAAGGAATCCCTTCTGGGAAATGTATCTCATTTTTATCAGCTTCAGTTTCTTTAGGAAAAAAGTTAATAACGTAACTTCCATTTCTTCTAGCTGCTCTGGTCCAGTTATAAAAAATGTGCCATGTTCCCAGTAAGTAAAACTATTTCATTGGAAACAGAGTATCCTTATCTTCTTCAAAGACTTTTCTGCAGAGTCCCCAAGAAGTCCTTCCTGAATGCTCTTGTGTAAGTCCTCTATTCTGAGACCTCCATTGCTGAGTCACCCATAAGAAGCTTCCTCATCAGCTCTGTCAGCACCACTGCTCACTCACTATCACCTCTTTCACCACTGCTTCCTGCAGCTGCTGAAGCGGCTGGCACCAACAGAAACCACAAGTGCCAACACTAGACTTGTCCACACGAACACTTGTGCCATTGCCCACAGATGAGGTTGTGGCTTTGGCTTTGGAGCACAATGGCAAAAATCCCTTTCCGGTTTCAAATTTAAATTACCTTTCTTCCTTCCTTCGTTCTTTCCTTCCTCCCTGTTGTCTCTTGGTTTGTTATGATTTCAAATACCCTTATGACTTAAGCAACATTGCTTTGATCTAAGGATGACTTTGTTTACATTGAGGGAGCTGTGTCAAGATGTTGTCACTGACATTAGCTGTTGATAAGCACTCAGTAGCCCAACTGTTGATTTAGTGGGCACCACTGAAGTCTTGTCGATAGTAAATGGAAGAGCTTCTACTATGTAATTGACATTTAAACTTTAAATACCAAGAATTTGTGAGGACTTACTGGCAGCGCCTGGGCCAGTCTACTTTTGGCTGATCTAAATAGGTCTCCAAAGATCTTGCAACCCTGTTTCTGCAGGGGGCAAGACACTCCTGTGCATCAGTGGTGTTAAGCCACGCAGTAGTCTCAGGAGGGAAAGGGACATCTGTTCCTGGACTGGCGAGGCTATGCCTCGTAGGCAGCGGTACAAACTGTGTGACAGTCCTTGGAGTGACAACCTTCAGAGCAGCCCACTTTGCCTGTCAGCTCCAGTGCCACCCCCCGCTGGCTGAGTACCCTGGCAGGGAGGGTCCTATGCCAGTAGCAGATCCCCAGAGTTTAGTTCTCGGAAGGGCCAAATCTACTGATTATCAACTAGTAGAAAGGTACACCTCAACTAAATTTGGATTTTAGATCTTTCATTTCCCCTTGCTCAAACAATAGTGTAATTAATCTATTATTGGTTTGAAGTATGTTATTTCTTTACTGGCTTATTATTTTTATTTTTTTATTTTTAATATGAAATTTATTGTCAAATTGGTTTCCATATAACACCCAGTGCTCATCCCAACAGGTGCCCTCCTCAATGCCCATCACCCACCCTCCCCTCCCTCCCACCCCCCATCAACCCTCAGTTTATTCTCAGTCTTTAAGAGTCCCTTATGGTTTGCCTCCCTCCCTCTCCTAAATTTTTTTTCCCCTTCCCCTCCCCCATGGTCTTCTGTCAAGTTTCTCAGGATCTACATAAGAGTGAAAATATATGGTATCTGTCTTTCTCTGTATGACTTATTTCACTTAGCATCACACTCTCCAGTTCCATCCACGTTGCTACAAAAGGCCATATTTCATTCTTTCTCATTGCCAAGTAGTATTCCATTGTATAGATAAACCACAATTTCTTTATCCAATCATCAGTTGATGGACATTTAGGCTCTTTCTATAATTTGACTATTGTTGAAAGTGCTGCTATAAACATTGGGGTACAAGTGCCCCTATGCATCAGCACTCCTGTATCCCTTGAGTAAATTCCTAGCAGTGCTATTGCTGGGTCATTGGGTAGATCTATTTTTAAATTTTGAGGAACCTCCACACTGTTTTCCAGAGTGGCTGCACCAGTCTGCATTCCCACCAACAGTGCAAGAGGGTCCCCGTTTCTCCACATCCTCACCAGCATCTATAGTCCCCTGATTTGTTCATTTTAGCCACTCTGACTGGCGTGAGGCAGTATCTCAGTGTGGTTTTGATTTGTATTTCCCTGATGAGGATTGACGTTGAGCATCTTCTCATGTGCCTGTTGGCCATCTGGATGTCTTCTTTAGAGAAGTGTCTATTCATGTTTTCTGCCCACTTCTTTTGGGTTGGATTATTTCTTTTTTCAGGTGTGGAATTTGGTGAGTTCTTTACAGATTTTGGATACTAGCCCTTTGTCCAATATGTTGTTTGCAAATATCTTTTCCCATTCCATCGTTTGACTTTTAGTTTTGTTGATTGTTTCCTTTACAGTGCAGAAGCTTTTTATCTTCATGAGGTCCCAGTAGTTCATTTTTGCTTTCAATTGCCTTGCCTTTGGAGATGTGTCAAGTAAAAAATTGCTGCAGCTGAGGTCAGAGAGGTTTTTTCCTGCTTTCTCCTCTAGGGTTTTGATGGTTTCCTGTCTCACATTCAGGTCCTTTATCCATTTTGAGTTTATTTTTGTGAATGGTGTAAGAAAGTGGTCTAGTTTCATTCTTCTGCATGTTGCTGTCCAGTTCTCCCAGCACCATTTGTTAAAGAGACTGTCTTTTTTCCATTGGATGTTCTTTCCTGCTTTGTCAAAGATTAGTTGGCCATACTTTTGTGGGTCCAGTTCTAGAGTCTCTATTCTATTCCATTGGTCTATGTGTCTGTTTTTGTGCCAATATCATGCTGCCTTGATGATTACAGCTTTGTAGTAGAGGCTAAAGTCTGGGATTTTGACGCCTCCCACTAGGATTTTGATGCCTTCTTCTTCAATATTACTTTGGCTATTCGGGGTCTTTTTGTGATTCCATACAAATTTTAGGATTGCTTGTTCCAGCTTCAAGAAGAAAGCTGATGCAATTTTGATTGGGATTGCATTGAATGTGTAGATAACTTTGGGTAGTATTGACATTTTAACAATATTTATTCTTCCAATCCATGAGCACGGAATGGTTTTCATTTCTTTGTATCTTCTTCAATTTCCTTCATAAGCTTTCTGTACTTTTCAGCATACAGATCTTTTACATCTTTGGTTAGGTTTATTCCTAGGTATTTTATGATCCTTGATGCAATTGTGAATGGAAGCAGTTTATTTTTTTTTCTGTTACCTCATTATTAGTGTATAAGAATGCAACTGATTTCTGTACATTGATTTTGTATCCTGTGACTTGGCTGAATTCATGTATCAGTTCTAGCAGACTTCTGGTGGAGTCTATCAGGTTTTCCATGTATAATATCATATCATCTGCAAAAAGTGAAAGCTTGACTTCATCTTTGCCAATTTTGATGCCTTTGAGTTCCTTTTGTTGTCTGATTGCTGATGCTAGAACTTCCAACACTATGTTAAACAACAGCAGTGAGAGTGGACATCCCTGTCGTGTTCTTGATCTTGCGGGGAAACTCACAGTTTTTCCCCATTGAGGATGATATTAGCTGTGGGCTTTTCATAAATGGCTTTTATGATGGTTAAGTATGTTCCTCCTATCCCGACTTTCTCGAGGGCTTTTATTAAGAAAGGATGCTGAATTTTGCCAAATGGTTTTTCTGCATTGATTGACAGGATCATATGGTTCTTCTCTTTTCTTTTGTTAATGTGATGTATCACATTGATTGATTTGTGAATGTTGAACCCACCCTGCATCCCAGGAATGAATCCCACTTGATCAGGGTGAATAATTCTTTTTATATGCTGTTGAATTTGATTCGCTAGTATCTTATTGAGAATTTTTGCATCCATATTCATCAGGGATATTGGCCTGTAGTTCTCTTTTTTTTTCTGGGTCTCTGTCTGGTTTAGGAATCAAAGTAATGCTGGCTTCATAGAATGAGTCTGGAAGTTTTCCTTCCCTTTCTATTTTTTGGAATAGCTTGAGAAGGATAGGTATTATCTCTTCTTTAAATGTCTGGTAGAATTCCTCTGGGAAGCCATCTGGTCCTGGACTCTTATTTCTTGGGAGATTTTTGACAACTGATTCAATTTCTTCGGTGGTTATGGGTCTGTTCAAGCTTTCTATTTCTTCCTGTTGGAGTTTTGGGAGTGCGTGGATGTTTAGGAATTTGTCCATTCCTGCCAGGTTGTCCAGTTTGTTGGCATATAACTTTCCATAGAATTTCCTGATAATTGCTTGTATTTCTGAGGGATTGGTTGTAATAATTCCATTTTCATTCATGATTTTATCTATTTCAGTCCTCTCCCTTTTCTTTTTGAGACACCTGGCTAGAGGTTTATCAATTTTGTTTATTTTTTTCAAAAAACCAACTCTTGGTTTCATTGATCTGCTCTTCAGTGTTTTTAGATTCTATATTGTTTATTTCTGCTCTGATCTTTATTATTTCTCTTCTTCTGCTGGGTTTGGGGTGTCTTTGCTATTCTGCTTCTACTTCCTTTAGGTGTGCTGTTAGATTTTGTAGTTGGGATTTTTCTTGTTTCTTGAGATAGGCCTGGATTGCAATGTATTTTCCTCTGAGGACTGCCTTCGCTGCATCCCAAAGCATTTGGACGGTTGTATTTTCATTTTCGTTTGTTTACATATATTTTTTAACTCCTTCTCTAATTGACTGATTGACCCATTCACTCATTAGTAGGGTGTTCTTTAACCTCCATGCTTTTGGAGGTTTTCCAGACTTTTTCCTGTGGTTGATTTCAAGTTTCATAGCATTGTGGTCTGCAAGTGTGCATGATATGATCTCAATTCTTTTACACTTATGAAGGACTGTTTTGTGACCCAGTATGTGATCTATCTTGGAGAATGTTCCATGTGCACTCGAGAAGAAAGTATATTCTGTTGCTTTGGGATACAGAGTTCTAAATATATCTGTCAAGTCCATCTGATCCAATGTATCATTCAGGGCCCTTGTTTATTTATTTATTCTGTGTCTAGATGATCTACCCATTGTTGTAAGTGGGGTATTAAAGTCCCCTGCAATTATCACATTCTTATCAATAAGGTTGCTTATGTATGTGATTGTTTTATATATTTGGGAGCTCCCATATTCAGCGCATAGACATTTGTAATTGTTAGCTTTTCCTGATGGATAGACCCTGTAATTACTATATAATGCCCTTCTTCATCTCTTGTTACAGCCTTTAATTTAAAGTTTAGTTTGTCTGATATAAATATGGCTACTCCAGCTTTCTTTTGACTTCCAGTAGCATGATAGATAGTTCTCCATTCCCTCACTTTTAATCTGAAGGTGTCCTCAGGTCTAAAATGAGTCTCTTGTAGACACCAAATAGACGGGTCTTGTTTTTTTATCCATCCTGATACCCTATGTCTTTTGGTTGGAGCGTTTAGTCCATTGACATTCAATGTTATTATAGAAAGATATGGGTTTAGAGTCATTGTGATGTCTGTAGGTTTCATGCTTGTAGTGATGTCTCTGGTACTTTGTGGTCCTTTCAACATTTCACTCACAGAATCCCCCTTAGGATCTCTTGTAGGGCTGGTTTAGTGGTGATGAATTCCTTCAGTTTTTGTTTGTTTGGGATGACCTTTATCTCTCCTTCTATTTTGAATGACAGACTTGCTGGATAAAGGATTCTAGGCCGCATATTTTTTCTGTTCATCATATTGAAGAAATCTGCCATTCCTTTCTGGCCTGCCAAGTTTCAGTAGATAGGTCTGCCACTACTTATGTGTCTACCTTTGTAAGTTAGAGCATGTTTATCCCTAGCTGCTTTCAGAATTTTCTCCTTATCCTTGTATTTTGCCAGTTTCACTATGATATGTTGTGCAGAAGATCGATTCAAGTTACGTCTGAATGGAGTTCTCTGTGCCTCTTGGATTTCAATACCTATTTCCTTCCCCAGATCAGGGAAGTTCTCACCTATGATTTTTCAAGTATGCCTTAAGCTCTTTTCTCTCTCCTTCTTCTGGAATTCCTATGATACAGATATTGTTCCATTTGATTGCATCACTTAGTTCTCTAATTCTCCCTTCATACTCCTGGATTTTTTTAATCTCTCTTTCTCTCAGCTTCCTCTTTTTCCATAATTTTATCTTCTAATTCACCTATTTTCTCCTCTGCCTCTTCAATTTGTGCTGTGACCTCCTCCATTTTATTTTGTACGTCATTTATAGCATATTTTAGCTCCTCATGACTATTTCTTAGTCCCTTGATCTCTGTAGCAATAGATTCTCTGCTGTCCTCTATGCTATTGGCTTATTAGAGATATTATCCTCTATGCTATTGGCTTGTAAAATATTATTGTTTTAAATTACAATTCCCACAGTGACCCTGTGTTAAATAAATTATTGGCAAAGACAATCTCAGTGTGTGAGCATAATTTGCCTCAACAAAACATCCCCTTCCTTTCTTCCTTCTTTATTAAGAAAAGTGTAGCTCGACTACTATGTATAGATGCTAAGCTATTCACATAAAATGGAAATATAGTTACCATATAATATTGTAATATAATCCCCAGATTTTAAAAATAGAGAAGACTCTTGGAAGGAAGCAGGGTTCTATAAAATATTGAGGAAAAGAGCCAACAATGGATCTTTTCCTTTCCAGTGGAGTAGAGCTAGGTCATTTTTAGATAACATATTCCCTCATTGGTGCTATTTTTGTTGGGTAATACTTTGGTAATTCTAATCTAAATTTTGTTTCTTAGAACTGCAGAGACTCATTTTCAAACTTATTAATGATGACAGGCAAAATTTAAAGATCAAGTAATATACTATATTTTTTATGTATATGGATTATATTCATGCTCCTCTTATTTTTCTCAGATCTTGTATGAAGTATGTTTTACAAATGTTGCCACTTGGAATACTGGATGGGAAAGGAGAAATGGAATCACTGAATCTAGGATAACGTTTTGTCTTTTTTCATTGTTCCCTCAAATACTCATGAGGGGAGATTTCAATAGAACTCTTAGCAGAATAGTTTCATTGCTTCTTTATTCTAATATATGGAACTGTTGATCATATTACAGGTATATCACTTTGCTATATATAAAAATAGTAATAAAAAGATATCTAGTAAGATAGAATTATGTTTTTAAAAAGTAGATTTATTGTGGATAATATGTTTGAAGTTTGGTTTATGTAAAAATATAAGGAATATGGTTAAAAATTAAAAAGCATTTATAATTTATATACTTGTTAATGGTTTGAATTAACATTATTTTGAAGTAACAATCATTGCTTCATTTTTGAAGTTAAATTTGTGCCTTTAACAAATGAAATTCAGTCGTCTATCAGTGCACAGGTATTAGGGCTTCATTCCAGAAACTTAGAGCACTTTCTGTAGCTCTAACAGTTGGACCTACTATATAGGGACCCTGGTTTGGGGCCAGGGCTACTGTGCCAGTCTGTCTGGATGTCATACACACAAGGTGGCTCATCTTAGCAAGCAGATTCCATTTCCAGATGGTTAGCTTGAGTAGACAGTGAGCCTAGATGCCACTCTCCTCAGGCTGCCAAGAATTCCTGGGATGGTCTAATATTTGTGTTTAGGAAAAGCAATAGCGGGATAAAGGTAGCTGTCATGGCTGCTGAAATTTCCTTGGTTTAGAGGAAACAATGTTACTTCTTTGTTAAGATGTGGGGTTTTTATTGTTACTGCTATTGTATTTTTTACCTGCGTAGTCACAGCAAGGATTAAAATGGTTGGCATTTGTTTATCTCCTTCGAGAGCCAGTGCTTTCCCTGCCCAGCTGTCTATAGTTCCAGAAGTCATTATGCATGAGGTTATAGGAGCCAAATAGCAGCTTCCTCGATTCTTCCCTGAAAACTTTTCCTTCCATCCTCTTTCTTTCTTAGATGTCCACATGGCCTCATTATGGGAGCCAGGACCCAGAAAATGAATCAGCCAAAGGTGGATTGAGGTTTTCTAAATGTGGTAGTTGAATAGCAATGATTAATACTGCCATAAACACAAGTGAAGAGTTGAAAAATATTTATTTTCCTTCCCACCTGGAATATAATCTGGAGTTTCCATGATTATAATCATTATTTGGTTTAAGGTATTATCTCTGCAAAAACAAATTATGCACTAATCACTATCCTAGGTATTGGCAGCAAAAGATGACTAAGGAATTGTCTATTAGTATATAATGACATAATGCTTCAATAGAAATACACAAAGTACTGAAAAAGATGGTCTCTTTAACCAATGGTGATGGGAAAACTGAACAGCTACACGCAAAAGAATGAAACTGGACCATTTTCTTACACCATACACAAAACTAAACTCAAAATGGATTAAAGACCTAAATGTGAGACCTAAAACCACAAAAATACTAAAAGAAAGCACAAGCAGTAATATATGTGGTATTGGTCACGGCAACATCCTTCTAGATATGTCTCCTGAGGCAAGGGAAACAAAAGCAAAAGCAAGGTATTGGGACTATATCAAAATAAAAGACTTCTGGACAGTGAAGGAAATAATCAACAAAACTAATAGATAACCTACAGAATGGGAGAAGATATTTGCCAACAACTTATCCGATAAAGGGTTGGTATCTAAAATATATGAAGAATTTATATAACTCAAGACCCCTCAAAAAACCCAAATAATCTAATTAAAAAATGGGCCGAAGACATGAACAGATATTTCTCCAAAGAAGACATACAGATGGCCAACAGACACATGAAAAGATGCTCAACATCATTCACCATCAGGGAAATGCAAATCAAAACTACAATGAGATGTCACCTCACACCTTTCAGAATGGCTAAAATCAAAAACTCAAGAAACAAGTGTTGGTGAGCATGTGGAGAAAAAGGAACCCTTGTGCACTGTTGGTGGGAATGAAAACTGGTGGAAAACAGTATGGAGATTACTTAAACAATCAAAAATAGATCTAACCTAAAGAAAAAAATAACAGAACTACCCTATGATCAGTAATAGCACTATTGGGTATTTACCCAAAGAATACAAAAACCTGAATTCAAAAAGATATATATATATATATATATATATATATATATATATATATACACATATATATATACACACACATATATATATTTATATACATACACACATACATTGCTCCATTTATTGCTGCATTATTTATAATAGCCAAATTATGGAATCAATCCAAGTATTCATCGAAAGATGAACAGATAAAGAAGATGTGGTATATATGTACAATGGAATATTACTCAGCCATAAAAAAAGAATGAAATCTTGCTATTTGCAGCAACATGGATGGATCTAGAGGATATAATGCTAAGTAAAATAAATCAGAGAAAGACAAATATCATATGATTTCACTCAAATGTGGAATTTAATAAGCAAAAAAAAGAGAGAAAAAAATAGAAAAGGAGTCAAACAGAAAAACAAACTCTTAACTATAGAGAACAAATTTCTGGTTACCAGAGGGGAGAAGGGGTGAAACAGGTAAGGGATTAAGAGTAAACTTACTGTGATAAGCACTGTTATGTATAGAATTGTTGAATCAATGTATTGTACTCCTGGAACTAATATAACACACTGTATATTAATTATACTTGTATTAAAATTTTTAAAAATACCTAAGTATAGAGCAAATGTTTAAAAAAAAGAAATACACATATTACTGAGAAATGGGTAAGGATGGGTTTGCCTAGGCAAGAGAAGGAGTCGGTGAAATTAAGACTTGAGGAATTAGTGCATTTAGCATGTGGGGAGAGCAGCATGTATTTCACAAAACAGAATGAAAAATACAACCTATGAAAATGATGGAGACAAGAGTGGAAGGCAAAGCCAGAATATGGAGGGGTGTGTATGATTCCATAAATAATCTAAATTATTTCCTGTAGTTTTAAGAACCTGGATTTTAAGTAAATGAATAGTGTGATTAGATTTTCAGCAACATGGCAGATAGATTTGAATGCTGAGGACTGAGACAGCAGTTAGGACATTGATGCAAAGAGCTGGTTGTGATGGAGAAGTACCAATGAAAGTGGAGAAGAAAGGCCACGAATAAGAGGTATTTAGGAAGGGAAAATTCTGTACCCAATTCTGATATGTCCGTTTTTAACAAACCACCAAACAAAACAACAACAACCCACTAAGCAATTCTCTGACCCAGATGGGTGTCTAATAATTCAATTCAATTCTGATACTATCTATCTGGAGATAGCATCAGATTTCACAAATTAAAGGCTCAGTGCCACAAGACTGCCCCAACCTCAGGTGCCAAACACAAGTCCAGGTTGTTACCTGTGTTTCTGACCAACTGGCTATAAATCAGAGGTTCCCACAACCCACTTCCTGAGTTTGATTAATTTGCTAAAGTGTCTCACAGAACTCAGGAAATCAGTTCACTCACTAGATTACCAGTTTATTATAAAGGATATTAGAGAATATAAACCAAAAAATGAGATGAAGAGATACAGAAGACAAGGTCCAAATTAAGGAACTCGTGTCTCTATAGAGATTAGGGCCCAAGAAAGCAGCATAAGGATGCATTTTGGTACACCAAGCTGAAAGTGCTCTGAACCCTGTCATTTTGGGTTTCTATGGAAGTTTCAATACATAGACATGATTGATCAAATCATTGGCCATGGGTTCAGTCTTCAGCTCTATGCCCTTTGTCAGGGACCAAGGGGGTGGGGTTGAAAGTTCCAACTCTCTAATCACAAGGTCATTTCCCTGAGTCACCAGCCCTGTTCCTAGTTGTCCAAAAGTCACCTCATTAACATAAATTCGGGTGTGGTTGAAAGGGGCTTGTTATGAATGTCAAAACACCTTTATTATTCTTCTCTTTTTTTTAATTTTAAAAAACAAAGTACATGAGGTCATAAGCCAGGGTGAAGGGCAGAGGGGGAGGGGAGAGAGAGAGAGAGAGAATCCTAAGCTCACACTGAGTGTGGAGCCTGAGTGGGGCTTGATCCCACAACCCTGGGATCATGACCTAAGCTGAAATCAAGAATTGGATGCTCAACCAATCGAGGCACCCAGGCATCCCAACACCTTTACCATTCTTATCACTTAACAAATCCCAACAGTTTTAGGAGCTCTGTGCTAGAAACAAGGAAGAAGCCCAAACATATATTTCTTATTATAAATCATAATATCACAGGAGGAGTATACATTTGTTTAGGGCAGGATTTTTCTTTTGAAGAACATCCATGACATATGAGGGACATATGCATTGGATAGGTTACCTATCAAATTGCAGAAATTAAAGAAATATAGCAGTTGGGGCACCTGGGTGGCTCAGTCGGTTAAGCATCCAACTTCAGCTCAGGTCATGATCTCACAGTTCATGAGTTCAAGCCCCGCATCGGGCTCTGTTCCCCAATGTGACAGTTAGGAGCCTGGAGCCCACTTTGGATTCTGCATCTCCCTCTCTTTATGCCCCTTCCCTGCTTGCATGCACTCTGTCTCTCAAAGATAAATAAACATTTTAAAAATTAAAAAAAAAAAGAAATATAGCAGCTGGTCAGGTAAATTTAAAGGGCAAGATTATAATCTAGGACTTTCTCGGAAGAGAAGAGACACCTGATTTGAGTCTGCTGGAAAAGCAGTAAGGGTATCAAATTCACAGCAACGTGCAAGGAAATCCAGGTGTGAAAAGCATCTGTTTCCCAACTGCTATACTAAGAATTTCTCATATTATAATAATAGATTTCTCAGATAAATGACACTCTTATTATTAAATTTTTAATTTTTGACTTAATAGCTAATGGTTCACCTTATTGTGACCTTTTTACAACAGTTTGGGAAAAAAATGAAGATAATTCTTATCAAGACCATTTTCCTCCCAAATTGAGTATGTAGCATCATGCTAGGGATATATAAAGAGAACATCAGTATTCTTAAGGAATATTTCCATCAGAATTTAGGCAGTAAATAATTTTAAGTATTATTTCTTAATGTTTATTTATTTTTAGAGACAGAGACAGAGAGAGTGGGTGAGGGGCAGAGAGAAGGAGAGACAGACTCTGAAGCAGGCTCCAGGCTCTGAGCCGTCAGCACAGAGCCCGACTCAAGGCTCGAACCCACAAACTGTGAGACCATCACCTGAGCTGAAATTGGACGCTCAACTGACTGAGCCACCCAGAAATCCCTTAAGCATTATTTTCTATTGAAATTACACAGAGAAGTTATTGATGAGAACACACAGTACACATAAAACATAGGACATGGAATTAATTTAGTGTGAGGAGTTAATTCTCAATGTTACATGCCTTCTCCACTGCAGGGAACACTTGAGTGAAACATTTCAAACAATTTCCATCAAGATATTTTCCAAATGTGGGGCACCTGGGTGACTCAGTCGGTTGAGCATCTGACTTGGCTCATGAGCAGTTCATGTGTTTGAGCCCCACGTTGGACTCTGTGCTGACAGCGTGGAGCCTGGAGCCTGCTTCGGATTCTGTGTCTCCCTCTCTCTCTGCCCCTCTCCTGGTCTCTCTCTCTCTCTCAAAAATAAATGATTAAATTTTTTTTTGAAAAGATATTTTCCAAATGTTACTTTAGGTTTCTAGCTGAAAATGAAAGTATTTGAATATAATTATGGCTAATCAAATCAAAAGAATGAAATTGGTAACTAATGTGCTATTTTGTCTTATTCCAGTATCTCTAACAGGACTCAGCAAATAATGCCCCTCATCTTTCTCATAACCAAATGTACTCATGGTGGTGTTGGTAGGCAAAAGAAAAAGATGACCTTTGGATTAAGATTGAAATTGTTGGGGAAAGCTTTCTGTTTTTAATTCAGTGAGGTTTTCTCAGCCCACAAACCCCATGATTTGAAGTTTTATTTAGTTTACTAAGAATATACTTTTCTTTTTTAAATAATTTTTCATTAAGTTTATTTTATTTTGAGAGAAAGTGTGTGAGTGGGGGAGGGGCAGAGAGATAGGGAGAGAGAGAGAATTCCAAGCAGGCTCCACAATGTCAGCACAGAGCTTGATGTGGGGCTCAAATTCACAAACCACGAGATCATGACCTGAGCTGAAATCAAGAGCCAGATGTTCAACTGACTGAGCTACCCAGGTGCCCCAAGAATATAGCTTTCTTAATATGATACTTGATTTCATTTCAGCAATGCTTTCACACTAACATAGTAGCATCACTGTAGGTATTTGCACATAGAGATGAAACGCTTCTTTTCATTCCCAAACCATGCTTCCATTTCAGGACCTCATTAATTCTTGTTTTACTTACTACAATAACCTCTTGACTGGCCTCTTTGCCTTTAATCTTTCCTGACTTGAATCCATCATTCTCCCTGTCTAATCTTCCCTTAGTACCATTCCACTCTCATCACTACCCTTCTCAAAAAGCTTCAATAACTCTTGACTCCTAATCTCAAAAAATATTTTAAAGATCAATTATTTCTAGCATTTTGGGTTTCTGCACCAATAAACCTGCTAATCTGCTGAAAGTTATCGGCCCTCTCCCAACAAAACTGTGACTGTATCTACATCTACACCAAAGTTCTAGGGGCACCTGGGTGGCTCAGTTAGGCACCTGACCGGCTCAGGTCACAATCTCATGGTTCACGAGTTTGAGCCCAGCATCAGGCTCTCTGCTGTCAGCACAGATCCTCTGCCCCCCTCTCTTTATGCATCCCCCTCACTTGCATGCACACATGTGTTCTCTCTCTCTAAAAACTAAATAAACATTTAAAAATGTTCTATATAATGTTCAGCTAATTCACAGATGCTTTGAAACACCTAGGAATAAGAACCTCTGTCGTTCATTCATTCCACAAATATTAGTGGGCTTTTACTACATGCCAGTCACTGTTTTAGGTGCTAAGGATAAAGTAGTGAGCAAAACGGATAAAAATTCATTCCCTCATTTGGCATATGTTCTAGACAATAAAGAAGGTAAATAAGTAAAGTGCAAAGTATGCCAGACCATGACGGGTGGTAAGGAGAAAATAGAAATCCAAGAGGTGGGATATAAAAGGCTAAAGGGAATGTGTGAAATTGAATAGTTTAACCAGGGAAGCCCTCACTGAGAAAGTGGTTTCTGTGCAAAAGCCTGAAGGAAGTGAATGAAAAAGTCATATGACTATTTGGGAATAGTATACAGGCATTAAAATTAGCAAGTGCAGAGGCCTGTGAAGTAAGCATGCTTGGCAATTTTGAAGCAGTAAAAAGACCATCAGAGCTACAATGAAAAGAAGGAGAAAGTGAGTAGTTATAAATGAAGTCAGAGAGTAACATGCAACTAGATATATAGGGCCTTATATGTCATAATAAGTACCATGGTGTTTATTCTGAGATGTCAGACTGCAAGGTATATTCCACCAGACTGTTCAGTCTGGTTTTAACCAAATTTTTGTCTTTAACTGTGACTACTCTCCAAACCATGTAACATAATTTTATTTAATACTCACAGTATAAAGCTTAAATATGTATGTATAGACACACACATTTGTATGTATATATGTACACACATATACATACATACACATATTTTTAAAGTGAATATGTAGATATGCATATAAAAATATTTTTTCTGACATCCATAGTTAGTAATTAGCTCATGCAAACTAAAATTTCAAAATTAACATGTGCCAAAGTAACACTTGATTTTTATGGCTTCTAAATTATATATATGTTTAAGAAAATAATATTTGCCACACTGTTACCAAGGTAGAAATAAATCATATCCGATAATTCATGTTCCCATAACTATGGAAGAAAAGTTGTTTCTTATAGAAAACATTAATTTTCAGCAACCTATCCAACCATATAGTGTTATACAACCATTAAACAAAGATTTCGTGCTTCTTCAAGTATTTTTTAATCATCTATGATCTTCCAGGCACTTTGCTAGGGACTTGAAGATACAATAGTATGTCAATTAGATTTTGCTGCATAATGAAGTATACAAAAACTTAACGGTCTTTATTCGTTTTGATGAACCTGTGGATCCTTTGGGCAGTTCTGATATGAACCAGCTTGGGTGATCTCTGTGGTCAAGTAGTGTCTCTGTTGAGGTTTAGGGTGACCTCATGAACATGTGTGGCCACTGGCCATGTACTTGACCTTTAGAACCACATCTGAGATAACTCCTCTTAACTCTCTGTGATCACATCTTTGAGAAGGCTAATCTGGACTTCTTTACAGGGGTCAATTGCAGTGATCCCAGGAGCAGCAAAGAGAGGAATCCCCACAGTGAAGTGCTTTTCAAGCCTCTGCTCAAGTCATATTTGCTACTGTATTGGCCAACACAAATCATATGGCCAAGCCCAGAGTCAGGGTGAGAAGAGACAGTTGGGGGCCATTGCTGCAATAGTTCACCATAAATGGTGTGCATTGTTGGAGGTGACAATTATGGTAAACCCTCACAGCTGTAACAACTAGACATTTAACATTGCAATATACATGGCTCACATTTTGAAGGAAAAAAAGAGACAAATTAAACTTTATAAAACAGTTTTTTTTAAAGAAAGTTACTTCTCAGATAAACATGCTACTAAGAATAGCTTCTATTTATTGACTACAAGGTGCTTGACACACATTTTCTAATTTCATATTTACAGAAAATCTACCACATAGCAATTATTACTACTTTTGCATAGAAAGTAATTTGAGGGTCACAGGGTTAAGTTACTTGTCCAAAGTTGCATAGTTCTATCATGAAATTAGGATGTAAACCAAGGACCTACTGAATATAAAGTCTCTGTTCTTTTCTCTCTCTCTCTCCCTCTGTATTAGGAAGAGTTTGGGCTATAAATCCAGAAACAGGATCATTTTGACTACACAGACTGTAATCATGTAATCAACATTTTATTTCCTAAATTTCTCTGCACTCATTCCTCTACTCTCCATCTTGCCCACTAGCTCCTTAGTCCAAGATGAGATCTTTTACCTGAACTATTACAGCAAGGAACACCAGAGGCATTTTTTAAACATTTAAATCTGCTCATGTTCCCTTTCTTATGACTTTTTAAGGGCTCCAGAACCCCTATTTCTTTTGTTGTATCTCAGTTACAAAAATGTCACAAGACTCTGCAAGGTCTGGCCTCTAACCACTACCTCTCTAACCTTCATACTCCAGACACAAGCCTTCCTTCAGCAATCAATAAATCAGTCAATTCCACCAATGAATATTTTCTGAATGACTATTATGTATCTGTCCATGGTTTTTGGTATACATCAGCAAACCAACAGACAAAAACTGCTGCCATCAACAGAGCTTATGTTCTAGTTGAGGGGTCATAGATACACGATAAACATTGTATTTAAATAAATTCTAAATATCGTGGAAAAAATGATGTCTTAAAGGGAAAAGAAAAAAAAGTAATAAAGCCAGATAAAGCAGTACCAGAAAATGGATTAGAACTGGATGTATTATTATGGAAAGTAGACTGCACTGAGAATGTAGATATGATGTATGTGAAGGAACTGGCTAAGGAGATACCTGGTGGAAGATGGCTGAAGCGGTAAGGTGGTAGGAAGCCCAGCATGCTCGGAGGATGGCGGAGGTCAGACAGTGTGATTGACATGGAGTGATGAGGAGGAGAGCCATCAAGAAATGTCAGAGGAATAATGGAGGCTGCATACCAGGCCCTTGTTTATGCTTATGCAGTCTATTTCTACTTCCATCCAGCTCTCAGTTCAAGTTCACTTTTGCTGGGAACTCATCTTGATTAAGTCAAGGAGGTCATCCCTACTGTCAGTTCCTACAGCACCGTATATTTCTCTTGTTATCTACTGCAGTTGTGTTTCACATTATTGGCATTCTTGTTTTGTAATATTCTGACTTTCCACAAGGCTATAAACTCCATGAGGACTAGGCCTGTTTCTTTTCTTTTTTTAAATTAATTTATTTATTTTGAGAGAGACATGAGTGGGAGAGGGGCAGAGAGAGGAGAGAGAGAGAATGCCAAGCAGGTTCCACACTGTCAGCACAGAGCCCCACACGGGACTTGAACCCATGAAGCCGTGAGATTATGACCTGAGCCGAAACCAAGAGTCAGACATCTGACCTACTGAGCCAACCAGGCTCCCCAAGGACTAGGGCTATTTCTATTCGTGCCTACCACAAACTCCATAGTACATAACACCCTGTCAAAAACTTAGCAGATGTGCAATAAATTGCACTGAGATAGTCAGTAGATGAAACACATATTAAGCACCTAATATGGAATGACATAGCATAGTGATTTTAACAAATCTCTACCATTTTCCAGGCCTCTATTTCTTCCATGTTAAATGGGAACATGCATTGAACTATCTCCAAGATCAAGAATCTCATGATTTTGTGAGAAAAATTTATTTATCTTCTAATATATTAAGTATTTAATATATTGCTAGTTGTTCTAAGGTACTTACAAAAGATATTATTTAGGGACACCTGGGTGGCTCAGTCGGTTAAGCCCCCAACTCCTGGTTTCAGCTCAGGTCATGATCTCACAGTTGATGGGATCAAGCCCCACATCAGGTTCTGCACTGAAAGCATAAAACCTGTTTGGGATTCTCTCTCTCCCCCTCTTTCTCTGCCCCTCCCCCACTTGCATGTGCACTCTCTTGCTCTCTGCCTTTCTCTCTCAAAACAAACAAATATTTTTTAAAAAGATATTATTTATAGGGGCACCTGGGTGGCTCAGTCGGTTGAGCGTCCGACTTCAGCTCAGGTCACGATCTCACAGTCTGTGAGTTCAAGCCCCGTGTCAGGCTCTGGGCTGATGGCTCGGAGCCTGGAGCCTGCTTCCGATTCTGTGTCTCCCTCTCTCTCTGCCCCTCCCGTGTTCATGCTCTGTCTCTCTCTGTCTCAAAAATAAATAAACGTTAAAAAATTAAAAAAAAAATAAATAAAAAGATATTATTTATAAGTACTCTTTATTATGTGCCAAATACTCTTTATTATGTGCCAAAAAGACCTCAGAAAAGACCAAAGCTGCCAGTATCTTGACCTGGACTTCTAGCCTCCAGAACTGTGAGAAAATAAATTTCTATTCTTTAAGCCACCCAGTTGATGGTATTTTTTAATGATGACCCCAGCAAACTAATATGCACTTGAAAAAAATGTTTTTGGAGCGCCTGGGTGGCTCAGTGGGTTAAGCGTCCAACTTCGGCCCAGGTCATGATCTCATGGTTAGTGAGTTCGAGCCCTGCATCAGGTTCTCCAAGCTAACAGCTTGGAGCCTGGAGCCCACTTTGGATTCTGTGTCTCCTTCTCTCTGCCCCTCCCCAGCTCATGCTCCCACTCTGTCTCTGTCAAAAATAAGTAAACTTAAAAAAAGGGTTGTTGTTTTTTTTTTAATTTTTTTTTCCAATGTTTATTTATTTATTTGGGACAGAGAGAGACAGAGCATGAATGGGGGAGGGGCAGAGAAAGAGGGAGACACAGAATTGGAAACAGGCTCCAGGCTCTGAGCCATCAGCCCAGAGCCTGACGCGGGGCTCGAACTCACGGACCGCGAGATCGTGACCTGGCTGAAGTCGGACGCTTAACCGACTGCGCCACCCAGGCGCCCCCCCCAAAAAAAGGGTTTTTTTAATGTTTTGTTAGGGGGCACCTGGCTGGTTCAGTGGGTACAGCTTGGAACTCTTGATCTTGGGGTCATGAATTCAAGACCCACATTAGGCATGGAGCCTACTTTAAAAAAAAATGTTTGTTAAAGTTCATTCTCACTTGTGCTTTACAGTGCTGTCTGATCTTCATTTGCCATACCCATGTTCCAACCATATTACTATTTTAGATATCAACTAAAAGAGCACTTTTCGAGAATCGGTGTTCTATCAGTGGGGAATATGAAGCCAGCAAAATTAGTGGTTTTCCTAAGATTTCTGAGTCTGCCAGATTTTCTCTATGCATTACTACTTGCCAGGTGAACTGTCCATTCTCATGACTCACCTGGACAGTCTTTGGGAGAATGAGTTCACAGGTCCTTACTGCTTTATAAATACATTTTGTACAAGCAACTTACGAGAAATAAAAAAAGTTCAAATGCATCTGTAATCATTTTATATTTTTAATATCCTCAGTACGAGGTAATGCAAAGATGGGATTCCATTCTCTTTACGAATCCAGCAATAATCCTCCACGGTGCAGTTTATCACAATACCATTTGTTTGAAATAATTTAAATCTTGTATTTCGAATTTCTCTTATAGTTGGAAATATCTTAACAAACCAATTTGTTCAAAATGAATTGAAGATTATTCTTTCACAGTCACTACTCTCGTTTTATATTTTTATCTGAAAATATTAAATAGGATGAATTATTTTGAGCCCTAAAATAAAATGTTGTTCTTTTTGAATTACATTGCATACATAGATTATTATGAATAAACTAAGTGTTTACTGACATTAAATATGATTAAAAATTAAGATTTGTTTTGGAAATAGTTTAAAACATTCTTTCTATTTCAATATATGACTACTAAGATTCTAAATAGAATCTATTTCACTCCCTTTATGATTAGAATTAAAGATTTTACCAATATCACTAATTGTTAGCACATTGGTAATAGCTTCTATTTAAAAAGAAGTAATCACTTTTTCTCAGTTGACAGGATTTGGAATGTATTTGGGCTGAACTGCCTGGCAAATGCATGTAGTAGTGTTAATCTATATCTGGTTCTATGTTTGTAAAGGAATGGTTTTCATTACTACCCTGTAGAATCACCCCTGATCAGTGTGTAAAATGACATCCAGATCAGTCTTCAAGGTTAGTTACTATGAAAACTAGTTTTTGCCGCTCATCTCTTGCCTTACTGAAAATGTAGTTTCCATTTCTAAAATATGCTTAAATATGTTTTATTCTCGTTGTACTTCTAAGGATATCAATAAAGTCAAAATATTTCTAATCTATAACACCTTTGTGTTTAATAGTGACATTACTAAAAAACACACTTATATGGAAGATTAATTCCATTAGCCAATGGAAATTTGTTACTGCTGTACTTGTTATAGATTAATATCTCCTTTATAGCAATAATTTATATTCATTTAACTCAAACTATTATGATATCCTAGGTTGCATATTGACTTTGAGGGAAGAATATTTTATCCAGGTTTATCCTTAGGATACATTTCCTCTTTGCCATTTTGAGAAAGCTTTGATTGTGGCCAGGTCCCTTTAATACAAAAAGAAACTGGGGCGCCTGGATGGCTCAGGTGGTTAAGCATTGACTGTTGATTTCAGCTCAGGTCATGATTTCAAGGTTCGTGGGATTGAGTACCACACTGGGCCTGGGTGGATGGCACAGGGCCTGCTTGGGATTCTCTGTCTCCCTCTCTCTCTGCCCTTCCCACACTCTGTGCGTGCTCTCTCTCAAAATAAATAAACATTTAAAATATACAAAAAGAAAATGATAAAATTCATGGTTTACCAACTACAAAAGAATGAAAAACTTGCACTAAAGGAGAACATTTTCAAACATCCAAGGGATAAAGAAGAAAATGATTAGATTGACTCAAGTTTAGCAGCCAGAAACTGAAAGTGAAGGCATTTATGTTTATTTTATGTTTTCCCAACATCTTCTCTGACTTTTTCTGGTAAGAACAGCTAAGTTTCATTTCAGGGATTTGGTACAATTGAATTGTGTATGATCTTGGTAAGACTTTAAATCAAGCCAAAGTATGGGCGCTTAACCCAAATAGGTGAATCAAACTTTCTGCTTACTTGTGAATATCTCCAGCCATTAAATATTGAGAGGAAAACCTCAAGAACAGACAGGAACACATAATTTATAATCCAGATGCCATGAAAAGTAAATAGTAGGGGTAATGCCATAGACTGAATGTATGCCCCAGAATTCATATATGTAAACCTAATCTCCAATGTGATAGTATTGTCAAGTGGTACCTTTGGGAGATGATTGTGTCATGAGGATAGAATCTTTATAAGGGATTAGTGCTCTTATAAAAGAGACCCTTGTTCCTGCAGACATGTGAGGACATAGTGAGAAAATGACCACATATGTACCGAGAAGCAAGCTCTCACCAGGCATTAAATCTGCTGACACTGTGAGCTTGGATTTCCCAGCCTCCGGAACTGTGAGAAATGTTTGTTGCAAACAAGCCACCAAGTCTATGATATTTTTGTTTTAGTAGCCCAGACAGACCAAGATAGATGGATGAACTCTGATTGTAGAATTCATTATGTATCTAATTAGAGCATTATGGATGAGAATGTAGTGCAGTATGAACTTCATTTTATTTCTTCTCAGGGGAGGGAAGATTTTCTTGAATTGCGAGGAAATAGAGCCTCAAATTAAGAGCAGAAAGTTTGGGACCATCTCTGGCACTGTACCACTAGTGGCAATCAGCTACTTCCTCCTGGGCCCATCTTCCCACCCACAGCTGTCCAAACGTATTAAATAGAGAAATGTGCACCTGTTAGGGAACAAGGTGGTGAGTGCATGGACAAAGATAAAGCTAGACTGGGAGAGAGTGTGATCAAGTCATTGTTTGAAAACTCTCAAAGAAATATTGTAGGGACCAATGCAGGACCAAATTGGAGGCTTTTAGAAAGAATTGCTGTTTTCATCAAAATCTACAGAACTTGCGTTCAAAATTCTCTAATAGTTTGAATATTTATCTACCAAACAGAAGCGTATTGTAAAAATAGATTTGCCTGAATGCATAGGTTATGATTTTTTTCCATTACATGCAGCTTCTTGGTAAAATTAATTTAATTTTTAAAAATTAAAAATCATCTCTGATTCAAAAGACAAATATCATGACTTCACTCATATGTGGAATTTAAGGTACAAAACAGATGAACATAGGGACAGGAAGCAAAAACAATACAAAAACAGGGAAGGGGAGAAAACACAAGAGACTCTTAGATATAGAAAACAAACTGGAGGGGTCATGGGTGGGAGGACGGGCTAAACAGTCAAGGGGAATTAAAGGGGACACTCGTTGGGATGAACACCGGGTGTTATATGTAGAAGAGGAATCACAGGATTCTACTCCTGAAATTGTTATTGTACTATATGCTAACTAACTTGGATGCAAATTAAAAAGTAAATTAAAAAAAAATAAAGAATGCATAAAAAAATAAAATATTAAAAAATAAAATAAAATACAAACAGGCTTATTTATAAATGTTGAAAAGCTAAAATGTATATGGAAATGTCATGTACTTAAAATAGCTAAAGCAATGTTGAAAAGACTAATAAAGTTTTAGAACTTAAAAAAAATCATCTCTTAATTATAGAAGCTCACATTACTTGAACATTATAGTTTTTAAGAAACATGAAAATCACTAACAATGAGTATTGTGATAACTATCTACTCTGGATTTCACTAGGAAATTCATAGGAATTCAAATTCACTACTGAATTTCATAGGAAACCAAAATAACCTAAACAATGAAAAAAATGGAAATAAAACCAGAATCCTTAATTTTAATAAAGCATGAAACTGTCTGTAATATTTCAATATTCCAATGGCCAGCTGTGGTTCACTTCTTGGATATTTGAAGTGAGATTAAAAAGCAGTCATATTGGGGTGCCTAGGTGGCTCAGTCAGTGAAGCGCCAGACTTTGGCTCAAGTCATGATCTCAGGGTTTGTAGTTCCAGCCCTGCGTTGGGCTCTGCGCTGACAGCCCAGAGCCTAGAGCCTAGACACAGATTCTGTGTCTCCCTCTCTCTCTCTGCCCCTCCGCCACTCATGCTAAGTCTCTCTCAAAAATAAACATTAAAAAAAAAAAAAAAAAAAAGGCAGTCACATTGTCCTCACAACTAGCAAAATTTCCACTGGCAGTAAGACTTGGTCAGCTTCGTCCCTCTGAAAGTATAGTACTACAGAGCGTGCCTCCCCATCCAAATTCTTCCTAAGAAATGACTGTCCCAAGAGGAAGCCTAACTGTTCCAGAAACTTCAGCCCCGTATATATGTTATTAAGTGGGAGGCTTATACTTGTGTTTTTGTTTTTCAATTCCACATAGTAGCTAGTATTTCCCTTTACCTTAGTGTTACTTAGATTTTGCCACAGTTGAGGATTCATTGCAAACCGCATGGATCATTCACAAGTGTGAAAATCTGATCATGTTTCAGTTAGGCATCTTTGCTGTTAATAGGTTTCACGCATTGTTTCAGATTTTACTTTCACCCTTTCCAACATCTTCACAAAGGATGAATACCAAGAGTTAAATCTGTAGTTGTCTTCTTTTATGCTTGTGCCTCATAACACTAAGCTGTCACTCCTTAAGTTCCCATTCCTTTTATTTGGCTCATAGCTTGACCGTATTTTGTTATATTTATCAGAGCTCAGACTCCCTCCACACGCTCTTTTTCTCTGATCCAACCGTGTTGTATTTCTTGTTGAACTTCCTCATTTCAAGACACTGTTATATCTTGCAGCCCTACTGTTTCATCTGGCAAATGTCCCATTATGATTTTATACTTATCAATTATGACATGCTCCTTTGTTCTGGAGATTTTGTTTATTATGTGTACATTTTACACAAATATTAAAATAATTGTAAATTTTTTTAACGTTACTCTTTGAAGACTTTTTTTTAAGGAAATAGAAACATGAAACCTGAATAGGCTGGTTGTCTTTTAAAGGTGCCAGGCCAAGAAGAAACAAACCACTGTTGAACATCAGTATTACTGTCTCCTACACTCTGATTCATTGACTACTAATGTGGTCATATAGTAAACTAGATATATTTCTGTAAAATAGAGTTCATTATTTTCTCTCAGAAAATTTCATCTAATGGCCAAAATTTAACTACAGCTATAACTGACAAGGACAAATATTCAATGGCACTAAGAAAATCTGCAAGTGAAAATGGAAAAAAAAATTAATTAAAATATGATAAATGGATTGTCAACTAATTTCCTTTGATTTTTCAAACTGTTTGATGCTGAAAATTAAGTTGAGGAGGGTTTGTTTTTCTTTTTAAAAAGGGTGGAGAGCATCTGGGTGGCTCAGTCAGTTAAGCGTCCAACTTTGGCTCAGGTAATGATCTCACGGTTTGTGGGTTAGAGCCTGCATCATACTCTATGCTGACTGTGCAGAGCCTGGAGCCTGCTTAGGATTCTGTGTCTCCCTCTCTCTCTGCTCTCTGCCTCCTCCCCACTTCCTCCGCTTGCACTCTGTCTCTCTCTCTCAAAATTAAATGAACATTACAAATTCTTAAAAAAAAAAAAAAAAAGGCATGGAGACAGTGCTTTGGAATTAAGTTCTCTATTCTTCAATCCTATCATTCTAGCCACAGTAATGGAGGAGACCTTACTACTTTATTAAGGGCAATGGAAATAACAGACCGGGTTCCACTTCTCTGCCATTTACTAACTTTTAATCACACCATTTAACTTTCCTATTCCTGACTTCTGCATATTTACAAATGAAAGCATTAGAGTATCTCATATTCTAGTCATAAAACTCTGTGAATGACATGAATTCACTATATTTCTCCTTTTCTATTTCTTCTCCCTTAACAGTAATTCTCTAAATATCCCAATTTCTTTCCAACCCATTAATTAGCCTTAATTAAATTAAAAGCAATGTATCATCATGTGTGCCCCTCATAGGTAGAGGAAAATCACTTTCAGTAGGTGTACCGCATAATACTACATTGTTCATAAAAATTAATAATAGAGGGTGATCACCTAACTAACCTGTTTATTATATATATTTAGAAAGTGGAGATCAGATATATTAAATAACTGATCAATGTTTTTAACTAATTGTTGGCAGCATAGAGAATAGAGTGTCTGACCCTGTATATATCTATTACATTTTTTGTTATACATTTTCCCTCCTTTAGAATTATCTTCAATTTGTTAATATTGTTAGTTGTTTTTTTTAAGAAAGTGTTTATATTCTACTCTCAGACTAATGATGCATGGTCAGCTTGTTGTGAACTATGACCCTGAGCCATTTTTCTGCCAGATTTATGGGATATTTTTGTTTTCCCTCTCCAACGTAGAGCTGCACAACTGCCTTTATTGAACTACATTCTGTACCTCATTGTGTATCTGTATTTATTTATTCACCTGTGGTTTCTTCCCATCTTTTTACCTTACCTAATCTTTCTGGGCCTCAGTTTCCTCATTGGCAAAATAAGGGACTTAGTGTGGGTTAACTTCTGAGGCACTTTTTACTTCCAAAACACCCCCTTCCGAGTTGGGACTAAATCAATCTTTGACTCCTTAATGCCACTTTCAGGTTTAAAGAATATGTTCTGTATTTTATCATCCAGACACTTGATGAGAAGATAGACTAACACCAGGCCCCAAATCAACTCATCCAGGACACCATTTGTCATCTTCTCCTGAGTTGACACTAATGCATTGACTGCATCCCAATTGCTCATTTATATTCTCTGCAAGTGTTTGCAGTTTGGGGGCCATTTGTTGATGTTTTACACAATTTCTGGCATAGATTGATTCTATTTTCTGTATCTTTATTTGTTAAAAACTTGCTTCTTCAAATTGATGAAGTTAGATTCATTTTATATGTTATTTTCTGAGACTTTAAAAAGATGGAGATGTTAGATCAGTTTAATTTAGTTAAAAGGATCAATATTCCATTAATTATAGGGATACCAAATTTATGTAGTATTTAAGATTCAGAGACAAATGAACTATAATTATTGTCAGAGGTTTAAAAAGCTGGAATTCATCTCATAGAGTAATTTAGCTTTATTTTGTCTCCTAGAACCTTAATGGAATTAAACTAGATGTTTAAGCCTCATTATTTTTCAACAAATAAACATTGTTATTTTCCAATAACTTCATTTAGCCTTGCTATAGACTGCAATACCAAACTCGCCTCCAGTCCTTTCAAAACATTTCCTTAATTAATTCAAATCTGTTTTGTTCCTTCTGTAAAATGTCTTTGAATATAATGTGCTGTTCTGCTTCCAGGATTTTGTTGCTATTGTCTCTAGAAAGAGACTATGATCTTAACTTTGCCAGCAGAGGGCACATACACATATCCTTCTTTGTTTCTCCTAATCTCCAAAGAAGAAATTAAAAAAAAAAAAAAAAAAAGCCACCTTTGAGGTTCTATAATATCCTACCTTATTTGAACAGAGTCTAACTTAAAAATAAAACACCACCATGACCACAGTAAGATTTTTGTCTTAAAAGTCTAATGATTGAATGAAAAGCAAAAGACACTCAGATACCACTGTCACTGAGCCAGGACATTCGTTTAATATATCTATACTTGCTCTATAAAATTTGACTAGGAATTTTACCACTCCTTTTGTTCTGATCATATTTTGGTCTGGCCTTTCTGCTTTTGGTATACAGTTCTGGACCTAGAATTAGCAAAAGAGTAGTCAACTGATATTTTTTACATGTTTATTTATTTGTAGAATTAGCAAAAACTCTAAAACTAATAATCTATGTTTTATTTTTTATTTTTTTTAATTTTTTTTTCAACGTTTATTTATTTTTGGGACAGAGGGAGACAGAGCATGAATGGGGGAGGGGCAGAGAGAGAGGGAGACACAGAATCGGAAACAGGCTCCAGGCTCTGAGCCATCAGCCCAGAGCCTGACGCGGGGCTCGAACCCACGGACCGCGAGATCGTGACCTGGCTGAAGTCGGACGCTTAACCGACTGCGCCACCCAGGCGCCCCTAATAATCTATGTTTTAACCTAAAGTTAATATACATATGCAGAATATTGAATTTAATTGGACAGCTATTCAAATATTTCTGAGAGAACATTTTTAAAGAAAAATAAATTGGAATGGAATCATAAATACTAGTCTTCTGACCACTTTGAAATGCGCACAGCTGAAATGAGCATAGAAGAGCATCTATAATTTCAATATTATGCATATGCATCATGTAATTATATAATTGCAGATATGTTGTGCCTGCACACATCAAAAGGTTGTGCTTTTAAAATAGAGAAATAATGTTGAAATGCAGAAGTCAAAGATTCATGTGTTAGTATCTATTTCCAGCAACATAAATTTTAAGTATTTTGTATAAGCCACTGTACAGCCTCAGGTATAGCAAAACCAATCCAAACAACTCAGAAATGGAAGTTCAAATGTATATCACCTTTTAAAAAATTCTAGTGACTGAGGTCAAGATGACTGATAGTCTTACAGGTTCTTCCAAACGTTAGTGTTTTGGGAACAAGCGTCACCATGATAGACAAATACAATATGATTTCACTCATATGTGGAATTTAAGAAACAAATAAACATGGTGGGGTGGGGGGGGAGAGGGAGACACAGAATCTGAAACAGGTTCCAGGCTCTGAGCTGTCAGCACAGAGCCTGATGTGGGGCTCAAACTCTGAATGGCAAGATCATGACCTGAACTGAAGTAGGACACTTAACCAGACTGAGCCACCCAGGCACATGCTGAGCCCAACTTGGGGCTTGATCCTGAGATGATCCTGGGATCATGACCTGAGTCAAAATCAAGAGTCAGAGCAGATACTTAACTGACTGAAACATGCAGGTACCCCAAGAAACAGTTTCTTAACTATAGAGAACAAACTGATGATTATTGGAGGAGAGGTGGTTGGGGGGGGTGGTTAAATAGGGTATTAAGGAGGGTACTTGTGATGAGCACCAGGTGTTGTATATAAGTAATGAATCCCTAAATTCTACACCAGAAAGCATTCTTCTACTGCATGTTAAGTAACTGGAACTTAAATTAAAATTTGAAGAAGAAAAAAAAAAAGTCGTCATGATATTTTCTTATTAAGTTGTATAAATCAGTACACTTTGGGCTTACTTAAAACATAAATCATATAAATGCTAAATACAGAAAAATAATAATAATGTAAATACAGAGTTCAGTTCAAGGCTCAGATTCGGCTATTTAAAAAATATTTTAGCAAAAGATAATTAAAGTAATTCTTGTAAGAGGGGAGACAAAGTTCCAGACAAAAGAGGCAAAAGCACTCCGAGAATATTTCAGTTCATAAGGAGTTTTTTTTTTTTCCAGTCTTTTCCAATTGGGAATAAATTCCAACACTCCTTCCATAAGGAGTTCTTTTTTGTTTTTTGTTTTTTCCACACATAAAGTCTTTTCCAATAAAGCCCAATTCCAATTGCAACACTAATTGTAAGCCAGTGCGATTCCTACTAACGATACCAAGTGTTTTGTTGAATCTCAAATTCTTAAGCAATTAAAATTTTGACAGTTTTTAAGTTTATATATTTATGTACAGCTTTTGTTAACATATACTACTACATATACTACACATACAGTTATAGGTAATCATTATAATTGTTGACTTTTGAAAAGATCTAGGGTACTGAAACCCATACTATTTTTTGTCTTTGTCTTTCTCTTTAGTAAGATACGAACTTTAAACTGTCTTAAAACATCGAATCTGTCTCACATCCAGGATCTGGAATGCTGAGTAGGAAAGAGAGAGAGAAATCATAAGAACACAGGATAATCAGGAAGGTTGAGTACCTCACAAAGAAACAGATTGTGCACACTGAGTACATAGGTCATGCATTGCTTCCTACTTATCCAACAAACATCAGGCTCAAACCATGCTTCTCTGGTATCACAGCTTGCTTTTTCTCTCTTTGATCTCTTCTTTTGCTTTCTCCTTTTCTTTTTTTCTCTCTCCTCTCTTTCATATTTCTTTACCAAATTGGATTTCAGTATCACACTTTGCTGAATTTATGTCTAATACCTTAGGCATATTTCATTTTACTTTATAACCTGATCAGTAACGTTGAAAATTAATATGATAACTCTATAGCATGCATTGAGCAACAAGGCCTAAGGGGAGATATAGGATCAGAACCAGTGCTCCTAAGTTTTAGAAATTTATATTAAGGAACTGGATAAAGCAATAACCCTTCTTTTAGTCTCAGTTTACCTCAGTTCCTAAAACCAAACAACACAAACAAAACCTTGCTCATATGTCTATGGCCTAGTTTAAATTGGTTCTATAACGTTTTTGATTTTTAATTTATACTACTCTGGCTTATACAGATATTTTCAAATGTGCAACAATTGACTTCTCCCTTAGTAATAAGGAAGTAGAAAGAAACTTGTGGTTCCTTAAGGTATGAACTTACTGGGGTTTTCCATCATGTGATTCATCCTGAAATAAAGAAAGGGGACTTGAACATAAACATTGATTACTGCACCAATTCAGTGAATACATTTATCATTTTTGCCATTAAATTTATTTTTTAAATTACTATTCACATTTCTTTTTGACCTCTCAGGTTGTGTGAACCAACAATTTAAAGTGGTTTATAAAAGTGGTTGATAAATCAAGTCAAAGAATACCTTCACCTGAAAGATCTTGAAAAAAAGAATACTTTCTTTAGTTGACTGGGTAACTTTTCTATTAAGCTTATTATTTGGAGTATTACTCATCTTTGAAGGGAGTGAATAACCTGAACATATGTTTATTTTTATCCTATCTCGAATCCGCCTTGGTGCAAACTAAACCTGTTATACTCAAGTGCTTGTTTGGTAGCTGCTCTGGGATGATTTGGTTCTCATGATTAAATAATACAATATGTTATAATTACAATGTGATAAAAATCTTTACAAGAGATGACATGAATAAATGGGATCAGTTTATTACTTTCCTTCCTAAACAATGGTCAAATAAGAAAAATATGATGAGAATGGGATTGTGATAAGCACACAAATACCAAATTCCTTCTGTTAAAGTCCTCCATTTAATGACTTTCAGAGTACATTGCATACACATGGGAGAGGAAGTGCTGGCTCCCTTGACAAGAAGTTTTGTTTTAAAAAAAGTAAATCTTTATAGTTAAAGAAATGGAACTGGATGAAACGGAAACAGGCATAGTGAAGGTAACCGGCTATAGATGAACTTTCTGATGGCCACCAGGTTCATGGAGGTCTGCCATTTAAACGATAGTGTATCTTGGAGCACCTGGGTGGCTCAGTCAATTAAGCTTCTGACCCTTGGTTTCAGCTCAGGTCATGATTCTAAGGTTCACGTGATAGAGCCCTGCAACAGACTCTGTGTTGACATCACAGAGCCTGCTTGGAATTCTCTATCTCCTTCTCTCTCTGCCCTTCCCCCTGCTCTTGCTCTCTCTCAAAATAAATAAACTTAAAAAAAAAAAAAGTATATCTTGAGACAATGTTACTAGTGGTGGATTGGAGGTGTGATGATAGAATCTAAGTAGGTGGTTGCTAGCAAGTTGGAAAAAAAAAGGAGATCATATTCAGTAGCTAAAATGTGCTAATACCAAATTAGATGCTTAGTCAATATAACCACCTCTGCATGTGGTAAGTGCTTATACCTCAGAGAAGCAGTTAATTATCTCTCCTCAATTTACCAGCCTCCACTTGAAGCCCAACTTTAGCCATATAGTTAATGCCATATTTGAGGAAGATGTGGGTTTTTTCCCCTTTATGAAACAGAATCAATCTATTTCTTCTCCAGAGAGTGATATTTAATCACCCCTGTGTTATTAGGCTTATGATTGGGATTATGATTATTATTCTCACTTGCCTTGGAGGCTCTGTGGTTTCAAAGCCTTTATAACAAATCTCATACTCATGTAGAAAGGTCCACAGATCACCAGTTCTCTAGCACCCTTTATCTAAGTGGATTTTGAGGAAACTTTTAGATATTTCTTAACAGTGCATGGTCTTAAATTGTTTTTATTCTATACAGGGTAGATGCAGGCCACACATAAACACATTTCAATGTTTATACATCTGAGTAAATCTTATAAACTTGATATCTAAAAATAACATGCTGGTCAAGATTGCAGGTCATTTTTTATATCCTCCTGAATTTATTTGAATTCTAAACACTGATGGAAAATTTTTAAAAGAAGATGAATAATATTGTCTGATGTCTAAGAATTTATGTATACTTTCTTTTAGGGAAATCCATGTGCTTTACAGGCAATAAAAAATGTCAGTATTCCAAGGTTCCTATTTGCTGAATCACTATTGAAAGAATAATGTGTCAAATGAAGTATAGATGGAAATTTCTTAAGCTTTTGTCAGTAAACAGTTTTTCTTGGATACGTCTTAGTATCTTTTTAGGTTTTTTTTTTATTATGTAACAATTTAATTAGTATTTGTTTCAGCACCTATAAGACACTGTGCCAGTGAATTTAGGCATTTGGGGATATTAATATCTCAGTATTAATCACATTATGCTAGGTAGGTATTTTACATATATCTCATTTTTCTTCAAATAATCCCACAAGATTAATATTACTATTATCTCTATTTGTTGATGGGAAAATTGAGAGGTTAACTAATTCACCAAAGTCACAGAGCTTACAAATGATTTACCCCAGATTTTAACAGAAGTAGTATAACTCCAGTGGCTTTACTCTTTTTAGTTTTAAACACGAATCTATTCCCATCCCTTATCCAGTGAAAAAGATTTCCAATTTCTACTTTAAAAAAAGACTTAGAATTATAATAAAGCAAAACTAAACCAAAACAAACACAAAACTTGAACCACTGCTGGTGTAACTTATTTATTATGCGGTCTTTGGTAAGTAGTTTAAAAGTCATTTACTTGTGCCAAAAACAAACAACAGCCAGAAAACACACACACCCTTCATGTTATTTGGGTAATATAATATAGAGCAAAAGTCGGCATTAGCAAGAACCAGGACTGGCTACATTAATTTGTGGTACCCAGGTCAAAATGGAAGTATGGAGTTCTTTATGCAAAAGTTTTTAAACACGTTAAGATAGAAACAGCTGAGTGTTAAAGCAAATGAGACTGCCTAGGTAACATGCTCAGTGAAGCCAGTCCTGGCAAGAAAGCAGCATTGATCATTAAGACCCTGTGTTGCATTATTTACATTTGGAGGTCTTTCCAATAGCAGAGTGACCTGTGAGCCAAAAGAGAGTCCTTGGAGACACAAAGGGCTGTGAAGACAGACTTTTAAGGTTGTGCCACTCCAAATAACCTCCTTCATTTTCTTTCTTTCTTGTTTTTGTTTGTATTTGTATGCCTCAAAAATTTACCTGAATCTAGGGATTTCAAAGGGCAGTACAACTACTATAAACACTAAATCTTGTTTCTTGTGCTAACTCCTTCCTGCCCCAAGGAGATTAAAAGTTGGTTTCTAATATCATACCTAGAATGTTACACATATAAGATGGTCAGAACTTTACAAATCTTCAAGGGTTGTGACTTTATAAATAGCAAATGTGTTTCAGCTTTTCTTTTATATGGCGGTTTTGTGGATAACATGCACAAATTAGCTAATTAAAACAGGTAAGATGGTATTTGTGGAATTATGCATTGCAAGGAACACTGAATTCAATGACTTCTAAGATCCCCACTACAGTCATAAGATTCTGTGCCTCTAACAGAGTAGAATGTTATCTGCCTGCGATGAGAACCAAGAATAGCACTCCCGTGACAAAAAGATGTTGAGTACATGATAATGTCCTTGATTCTAGAATATGAATGGGCAGATAGACTATCCCAATTTCCTCCAAAGGAGGGAGAAAAGATGGAGATAAAAATATATTTATTGCTGACAAGGTAGTAAATGTGCTTTGACCTGCTGCCTGTCCTTCCCTCTCCCAATTAAACCAACACCCCTCGTCATACCTAGGGCAGGTGAACAAATGCTGCTTTCCCCCAGAGGAAAAAAAAATTAGGGAAAAAACAAGACAACATTTTTCTGCTTCCTGCAGAGAAGCTGAAATGAAACAGAAAAACTAGAAAGAGCTGAGAGGGCACTTGTTTTCCCTGAGAAAGAAGAAGGAAGCATTTAGATCTGATTTATACCTCTGATATAAACATATACGTATCTATATGTAAACAACATAGACTTGGGTCTTGTTTTCTTTTGAGAGAGAGAGAGAGCATGAGTAGGGGAGGGGCACAGAAAGGAGAGAATCCCAAGCAGGCTCAGTCCTGTCAGCACTGAGCTGATGCAGGGCCCGAACTCCTGAACCATGAGATCATGCATGACCTGAGCTGAAACCAAGAGTCAGACGCTTAACTAACTGAGCAACCCAGGGTTTTGTTTTCTAATAAAGTCTGACAATCTGTCCTTTAATTGATGTATTTACCACTGACATTTAAAGTAAGTATTGAAACGGTTTGATTATTATCTACCATATTTCTTACTGTTTTTCTATTTGTTGCACTACTTTGTTCCAGTGTTTGTCTCTTTTTCTGCCTGTTTTTATTTTAACTGAGCATTTTCTATGATTCTATTTTCTCTCCCTCCTTAGCAAGTCCATCACACTGCTTTCTTACTTTTTTTCAGTAGTTGTCCCAGAGTTTACAATATACATTTGCAACTAATCCAAGTGTAATTTCAAATGTCACTACACTGCTCCACAGATAGAGCATATACCTTATAATAACAAAATAATTCTAATACCTCATCCCTGTCCTTAATATCATTGTTGCCACTCATTTCACTTATACATGGCATAACCATATATTATATGTAAGGCATATACATACACATAATTGAACACATAATAGTCAAATATATTGTTGCAACTATTTTGAACAAACCATTATCTGTATGTCAATTATGAGTAGGAAAAATAGAAGTTTTATTTTACCTTCATTTATACTTTCTTCAATGTTCCTCTTTTTTAATGTAGATCTGAGTTTCCAAACTGCATCATTTTCCTTCTTTCTGATGAGCTTCTTTTAGTATCTCTTGCAATGTAGTTCTACTGGCAACAAATTCTGTCAATTTTTGTCTGAGAGTATCTCTCTTTCGCTTTTGAAGGAGAGTTTTTTGAGACTTAAAATTCTTAACACTTTAAATATTTCACTCCACTCTCTTCATGCTTGCATGGGTTGTGAAGAGAACTCAGATGTTTTCTATTTTTTGCCCCTTTATAGGTAAAGGGGGGGGGTGTGACTTCTTTCAGATTTTTTTTGTTACCTTGATTTTTCTCCATTTTGAAGATGAATACCCAGGTGTAATTTATTTGGCATTTATTCTACTTGGCATTTTCTGGAATTCCTGCATCTATGGTTTCATGTCTGACATTAATTTGGGGGAGAGTCTCAGTTGTTATTCTTCAAATAATCCTTACGTTCTTATCTCTCATTTCCCTTTTTTTTTCATTCCCATTATATGTGTTTTACACCTTTTATTGTGATCAGTTATTGAATACTCTGTCCTATCTTTTCCTTTTATTTTTTTCTCTTTCTTTTCAGTTTTTGCAGTCTCTGTTTAAGTATCCTTAAGCCCAGAGATTCTTTCCAGGGTTGTGTCCAATATTCTAATGAGCCCATCAAAGACAGTCTTCTTTTCTGTTACCATGTTTTTATCTTAAACATTTCTTTTTGGCTCTTTCTTAGAATTTTCCATCTTTCTGCCTACATTACCTATCTGTTCTTACATGTGGTCTACTTTGTCTATGAAAACTTAGAATATTAATCAGATTTTTTAAATTTTTTATTACATTTATTTAGTTTTGAGGGACAGAGTGAGACAGAGCACGAGCGGGGGAGGGGCAGAGAGAGAAGGAGACACAGAATCCGAAGCAGGTTCCAGGCTCTGAGCAAAGGTTCAGTACAGAGCCTGACGTGGGGCTCGAACCCAGAAACCATGAGATCATGACCTGAGCCAAAATCGCACACTTAACTGACTGAGCCACCCAGGTGCCCCTAAAATATCAATCAGATTTTTAAAAATTACTGCTCTGGTAATTCCAACATTTCTGCTGTTTGTCCAGTTTCTTCAAACTGTGTTTTTTTGTCTTTTAGTATATAATCTTCTTTTGCTAGCTGGACATGAGGTACCAGTTAAAAGGAACTGGGGTAATTAGGTCAAGAGTGGAGGAGAAGAAATATTCTTTAGTCTTATGATTGGTTTGCAGTATTTTAGTGAGCCTGTGCCTTTAAAACTATGGTCTATGAACTTCACAAGTACTCTCAGTTTTTTTCACTCCCGAAAGTGAGCCAGGATGTCTGGAAGTGGCTGGCGTTGGATAGTTTCCTTTGTCCGGGTGAGTTGGTTTCTGATAAAATGCCAGTAAGTTAGGCTCTGGTAAAATAGTGTCTTGAGGGAAGGCCTTGCTAAGAAGAACGTAATGCCCTGATGTATTTCAGAATTGTGCCTTTCCCCTTCCCCTACCGGAGGCATGTGGGGATTTTTCTCTAATCTTCACTGTGAGAACCCAAGAGAGCTATGGGAGCTAAAACTCACAAAGGTGTGACAACTCTCTGATGGCTGAGTGCCCCTGGAGTTTTCAACTCAAAGAAATGTCCAGTCTGCACCTCCAGCATTTCCATGATTATAGGAGAGGTTTTCCTACCCCAGCATTGATTCCTGCAAAGGTTTTTTACTCAGGGATGCCTACTTCGCTGAGTTGTGATTCTTTATATCCAGCCTGTCCGTTTCTTTAATTTTGGAGGCAGTGGTTTGCTCTGTGACCTCACTTCTCACAAATCTAAGAAGAGATGTTGATTTTTCGGTTTGTTCAGCTTTTTACTTGTTAGGACACAGTGACAACCTCCAACCTCCTTACTTGTGGCACAGAGAAGCAGAAGTCTAAAAGTAGTTTTAACCCACAGAACAGGCTTATTATGGCAAACATTTAAAATAAAAGAAATTGAGGGGCGCCTGGGTGGCGCAGTCGGTTAAGCGTCCGACTTCAGCCAGGTCACGATCTCGCGGTCCGTGAGTTCGAGCCCCGCGTCAGGCTCTGGGCTGATGGCTCAGAGCCTGGAGCCTGTTTCCAATTCTGTGTCTCCCTCTCTCTCTGCCCCTCCCCCATTCATGCTCTGTCTCTCTCTGTCCCAAAAATAAATAAACTTTGAAAATAAAATAAAAGAAATTGGGGGCGCCTGGGTGGCGCAGTCGGTTAAGCGTCCGACTTCAGCCAGGTCACGATCTCGCGGTCCGTGAGTTCGAGCCCCGCGTCAGGCTCTGGGCTGATGGCTCGGAGCCTGGAGCCTGTTTCCGATTCTGTGTCTCCCTCTCTCTCTGCCCCTCCCCCGTTCATGCTCTGTCTCTCTCTGTCCCAAAAATAAATAAACGTTGAAAAAAAAATTTTTAAAAAAAAAATAAAAGAAATTGGAAAACAGATGTTTAAAACCAAATAGCGCAGTGCCACCCCAAGTTCAAAATCTTGAGATTTCATTTTCAGTTGAACGTCATCTGCATTTTCTAATTTGCTTTGTTATCAGGTTTACTGTGTCAGTATATGAATATATTGCAACATGAAAATCTAAAATGTCCCCCCCTCATTATTATTTAAACTGCTTTTCTTTAACCAAATAATCAATCAAACATATGATCCTAATTGATTCTAGAGCATATTGATTAAAATAATTTTCAATAATTTTTATTAAAAGACTATAGGGCTATAATTTCTAAGGTCCGAGGTCTCTTTTTCCAAGAATTTAACAAACATTTTTACTTTATGCTCAAGTTACAATTAAAAGTGCTAAAAGCCAAGGAATGATTTATTTATATTCATTAAAATTTTTAAAAACCTAGAAAAAATTAATAAGTATTTATCAAAGCATGCCTCTGAATTATACACTATAGTAAACTATAATTTACATGATAAATTTATATTCAACTTTAAAAAGTATCACCTAGTAATTTACATAAAACAAAATTTTTTAAATCGAAGTAACTTGCACACAGCAAAGGTGTGTTTCACTGTCCTTTTCCCTTACTTTCTTCTAGGAAACCATAAAAAAAGTGCTTACGAGAGATAGCAATGGTAAGGATTTTTTCTTGTTTTGTCAAGAAAAAGGTAAGATCATTTCCTACTCTCATTCATATATAGTTATGTACATAAATACATACAACCAATAAAGCAGCAGTGTTTTCTGTTTTCTATAATTTACTTATTATTAAATACTTGGTCTTCATTGAAAGACATTCTTTTGTTTTAAGAGGGCTGGGTCAGAGCGCCTCGGTGGCTCAGTAGGTTAAACATCCAACCCTTGATTTTAGCTCAGGGTTCATGGGGCTCCGTGCTGACAGTGCAGAACCTGCTTGGGATTCTCTCACTGTCCCTCTCTCTCTGCCCCCTCCCTACTCACTCTCTTTCACCCTCTCTCTTAAAATATATAAACTTAAAAAACACTAACAAAATTTTAAAAAGAGGGTTGGGTCAAGTAGTTTTAGGTATTTTCAGTAATAGTTTTCAACACCATACAGTTCTCTGAAGGGAAGCCATGCACACAACTGATTATAAGCATGAAACACATAAAGAAGAGAGTATGTGTCATCATCATCATGAAAAACCTCTTGAAGGGCAATGATGAGTCTATAAAATATGAGAAAAGCAGAGTTGCTACTCTCTAGTAACATGGCAGTGAATAACAGAGGTTGTGCTTTAGAAAAAAAAAAGCCTTGATGGGTGACTTGGAATTCTTGATACAAATTCAAGTAGGTCTGGTGGCTCTTAAAGGCTCATGTGAAATGGCAGGAAAACTATAATTCCATTATCTGGGAAAATCCTCTTTAAATTAAGTAGAACACTGTGCTTTGGTTTATTCTTTACTCAATCATTTTCAGCTTCTGAAAGGAGGGAAGAAGGGTAGGATGCAAAAGAGATAAAATACATAGGTCTTTTGTCCTTCCCTCACTAATTCTTCAGGCAGCTCACACTAATGCATTTATATCTTTGTCATTGGCCTCATACGCATCCACGAAAATTCTAAATCTTCCTGATAATCTTAATTAGGGGCTCTTAAAAAATAATCGCCATTTTAGGGGCACCTGGCTGGCTCAGTTGGTTGAGCTTCTGACTTCGGCTCTGGTCACAGTCTCTTGGTTCATGAGCTCGAGCCCCACATTGGGTTCCCTATTGTCAGAGCAGAGCCTGCTTTGGATCTTCTGTCAGTCCCTCTCTCTGCCCCTCCCCTACTTGCACTTTCTCAAAAATAAATAAATATTTAAAAAAAAAATAATCCCCATTTTAACATCCATCCAACTGAAGCTTCTAATAGTAAGTATGCAAACAAAACTTACTTAACAAATATTTCTATACATGAAAAGAGAAAAATGGTTTGTAAAAGGAAAGCTGAAAACTTCTTAATGACAAGGAAATTTTTTTAATGTTCATTTCATTTTGAGAGTGAGAAAGAACATGTGCACATGGGGGAGGGACAGAGAGAGAGAGAGAGAGAGAGAGAGAGAAGAAAACTGGACTCAGGGCTTGATCTCATAACTGTGAGACCCTGACCTGAGCCAAGATGCAGAATTCAACGCTTAACCTGCTGAGCCACACAGATGCCCCAACAAGCAAATTTTATATAGAGGGTACATTAAGGCAGAAATTTCTAGGTACTTTGAATTATTTATAAAGTCATTGCATGGTTGGGGCGCCTGGGTGGCTCAGTCGGTTAAGCGGCCGACTTCGGCTCAGGTCATGATCTCACGGTCTGTGAGTTCAAGCCCCGCGTCAGGCTCTGTGCTGACCGCTCAGAGCCTGGAGCCTGTTTCAGATTCTGTGTCTCCCTCTCTCTCTGACCCTCCCCTCGTTCATGCTCTGTCTCTCTCTGTCTCAAAACTAAATAAACGTTAAAAAAGAAAATTAAAAAAATAAATAAATAAAGTTATTGCATGGAATAGTTGCAGGATGAGTTGAATAATGGAAGTAATCAAAGAAAAATAGGCCAAAAAATATTTTTGGAAAAGGCAAAGAGGAAACATAAAATTTTGCAAACAAATGTAAATTAAAAAGTCAGATTTTCAACATATTCAGATTTATAATTTTGAGTAAGAAAAATATATATTTCTAATAGGAGAATAGAAGGAAAAATTCAATAGATAAATAGATGATAGATCGATAGATAGATAGAATGGTCATTTATAGTCAAGTTTCCTGCAATGATAAAAGAACAATTTAGTGATTGAAGTCTAAACTATTTAATACTTCTTATTAGTGACCAAAACATGCATTCATGTTAGGTTACCAAGAAGAAAAGTAATTATTGGTTTTCAATACCTATAAAGTGATAGTATTAATAGGATAACCACCTTGCTGGAATTAAATAGTCCCTGCTTCTCTCTTTGATTTGAAACAATGGACAAATAACTAAGACTTTTTTCCATACAATTTATCCATTATAAAAGTTGATAATATTGACTTTCTTACAGAAGCTATGAAAATTAATAAGATACTAATCCTGATTTAAGGTTGAGATAGATTTCAGAAAAATGTCACATTACTTAGTATAATGAGGAGCAAAATGCTGGTCCTATAAAGGAAGCAAAATTACCTTTGCTCAGCTGAATGCAAAACCACTGACCGATATAGCATCTAAAAACTTCCCCCAATCTCATACATCTGTGGAATTGTCATTTTTTTTTAATTTTTTTTAACTTTTTTTTTTTTTTTTTTGAGACAGAGAGAGACAGAGCATGAACGGGGGAGGGTCGGAGAGAGGGGGAGACACAGAATCTGAAACAGCTCCAGGCTCTGAGCGGTCAGCACAGAGCCCGATGAGGGGCTTGAACCCTCGGACCGCGAGATCATGACCTGAGCCGAAGTCGGCCGCTTAATCAACTGAGCCACCCAGGCGCCCCTGGAATTGTTATTTTCTAAAAGAAATTCCCTGTATAATTTTTTCATTTTCTTAGAAGATAAAGTAAATTAGAACTAAAGCACATGCAGAGCTATTTAATGAGTAATAACCACATACCTTCAACTAAGCATTCCTTATCACAAAAGACATTATTACATTATTACCTGTAGTCTCGTGTATGCCTAATTGCTCTAATACCATTTAATATATCACTGCCAGTGGTTATTGACAAGTAAATAACCATTGTGCATCATTTTCTTTTAAATAAATAATTAAACATATAAATAAATAATGATAAAACATCAAACACCTACCTGGCACATAGCAAGCACTCAAAGTGACGGCTATTATATTTGCAAGGCACTGTTCTGAGTAAGCTATTAAATTCTAAGAAATATTTACATATACTCTCTTTTGAATCTTCCAATAATCCTCTTTGGGAAGTGTTTTATTATTACTAGTTTATAGATGAGTAAACTAAAACATAGGGAAGTCAAGTAACTTAACTAATGTATTAGGGTTCTTCAGAGTGACAAAACCAATAGGAGGTGTATGGCAAGAGAGAGATTTATTATGAGGAGTTGAGTCACATGATTCTGGAGGCGAAGAAGTCCCATGACCTGCTACCTGCAAGCTGGAGACCTAGGAAAGATGATGATGTAACTCAGTCCAAGTCCAAAAGTATGAGAACCAGGGAAGCCAATGGTGTATGTCCTAATCTGAGGTCAAGAGAACATGACATGAGATGTTCAAGCTCACCTGTGAGGCAAAAAAAAAAAAGGGGAAAATTCCTCCTTTCTTCATCTTTTGTTCTATTCAGGCCCTCAACAGATTGGATGATGCCCGACCACGCTGGGGAAAACAATCTACTTTACTGAGTTCACTGATTCAAATGCTAACCTCACTGAAAACACCCTCACAGCCACCCCCAGAAATAACATTTAATCTGAGTATCCTGTAGCCAGTTAAAGTAACTAATAAAATTGGGGCACCTGGATGGGTTAGTCAATTAAGCATCTGACTCTTGATTTCAGCTCAGGTCATGATCTCACAGTTCTTGAGTTTCAGCCCCACATCAGGCTCTGCACTGCTGATGGCACAGGACCTGCTTGGGATTCTCTGTCTCCCTCTCTCTGCCCCTCCCTTCTCATGTTCTTTTTCTCTCTCTCTCTCTCTCAAAAATAAATAAATATTTTTAAAAATTGATACATAAAATTAATCATCAGAACCAAAGTCTCCCAAATAACTGGCAGAGTTAACATTTGGACCCATGTACTCTTTTTACAAAGTTTGGGCTCTTAAACCCTATGTTCAACTGCCTTTGGCATGTATAACATATAGTATGATTCAACATCTTAATGTAATCTGTTAATTTCTAAGATTTAGCAAATGTTAAATATGCAAATTAGGAAAACATTAATAATACATGAGCTATGTAATGTTTTCAGAAATAACAGGCTCAGTTTGATGTTTATTAAATATTATTTAAAATGTTATTCAATATTTTATTATATATTTACAAACTGAGTAATTCAAACTATCTTTACGTATGTAAGAGAATTACAATTTACTAAATGTTTGAGCAGATTTGAATAACATTTTTATGAAAAAATAACCTCCATGATTGGAATAAAATACTAGCAGGAAAACCAATTTTTATGAGCCTTTTTTGGATAGATTTTTATGTGGAAAACATTTGAAAAATATGACATAGAGCTTGATGTCCCTCCCCCAAACTGCCCTCTTATAGATGTTCCCTTCTATTAGGTGCTAGAACTCTGAGGAACAATTTAAAACTAATTTTAGCCTAAACATATTATTTAGAATTTGTAAACTACCTCAAACATTGTAAGTTGCAAATCTATATTATAGAAAAAGGAAACAGTTACACAGACATTATTTATTACAGCTTGCAAAAGTATTTGCCTTATACTTGCAAATATTTGTTTTGTTATTCTGACAAACCATTTTTTTTAATGTTTACTTATTTACTTTTGAGAGAGAGAGAGCGCAAGGGGGTGAGGGGCAGAGAAGGAGACACAATATCTGAAGCAGGGTCCAGGCCTTGAGCTACCAGCACAGAGCCCAACATGGGGCTCGAACTCACAAACTGTGAGATCATGACCTGAGCCGAAGTCAGTCATTTTAACCAACTTAACCACCCAGGCACCCCTGACAAACCAATTTGGGCTGTCTCTATTACTGACTATAGTGTACCATTTTGGACCATTTTCACAAAACATAGCATCTCCATTTTTATGTGCTGGTTTTATTATATCTTCTCTTTGGCCCATATTTTTTTTTTCTTTTCTCTGTTAATGCTGGTAAAATAAATATAGCACACCCAAATAATTTTTTAAGACAATCATCTAACTGGATATGAAAAAAAAAAAAGACCCTTTAGTGCTGAATTAACTCATCTTGACTTGCCCAGCAATCTGGTTGGGGTTGGGCATCTCTAGCCTATAAACCATCCCACAACTGTGCATTGAGTATCTACTCTGAGCTAGGAAATGGAACAGTCAAGCCAATATTTTTGTGATCTGTTTCTAGCAAGTTTTGTATTGCCATAGAAATTCTAGGTTTCATAGCTACTACAGAGAGCTAGATGAAGATCAGTTGTGTGAAGGAATAGAGAGGAACTCCTGAATGGGGTTAAGAGAGGTGAATATGGACAGACAACATGTCTGTGCAGATGGGGGAAATGAAACACAAATAAGTGACACCTTGCATAGTATCTATACAGTTAGAATATTAAGGTCATGCCTATTATAATGCATTTATTAAACAGCTACTAAGTGCCCTTTATTTCCCCAGCAGACGCTATGCGATATCAAGCGCATACAATTTTGTTTGTGAAATGGTTTCCTTGGAAACATGCAATCTTGACAACTGATTTGAATTTAAATTCATGAATACAATCTAACCATACTTCTTTAACAAATTCTCTTTCCCAATCTTTATCCAGTTATTAGCTTTTTATAATCCAGTGTTTATGTAAACCTTAGCACATTTTTTTTTTATGGCAACCGAATTACAGGAAACAGTATGGCCTTATAGTCAGATAATGTGATCTCAAACTTAGCTTCCCCATTTTGTAGTTTTGTGACCTCAAGTAAGTAAAGTAATCCTCATCTCAAAAATATAGATAATAACAGTTACCCCCTCTGGTTGTTATTAGAATTAATAAGAAGACACATGTAGTGAGCCCAGGAAGCGTCAGTCCCTCCCCTACCTAAATATTTCAACATGAATTCAAGATGTACTGATTGATATTTTATATATTTTGAAATACACATTTTCTTGGAGCAGCAGCCCAAGAAATAAATGATGTGAGAAAAATCCAGAAGGAAATGCAGGGCAGTCAGAGAGCAGTCAGCTTTCTATTCTGGGATCAGCAAGAGGCAGCCAGTAATAGTCTCTTCCACATTGTGTTTTTGCTGAAGAAATACTTAGCATAAAAATTGTCTGGATTAAGGCAGATACAGGGCTTCCCTTAGGTTGCTATTGGGCAGAACCATTTGAGTGGACTTGGAAGCCCCAAATTCTAAGGAGATTAAGCTAGTGGAAATAGACCTGATCGGGCACTGGTTATCTCCTTGTATCCAGTAAGACAAGCCTTATTCACAGTAATGCAATTTCTGATGATGTCCATTTTTTCTAGTTTTACTTTAAATTGATTTAAGTAACAAAGTGATAATCATGAGCATGAGCCGAGTGATCTTCATATCCAGGGAAAAAATGTAAAAGCTTAGCTACAGCTGCTGTTCAACATGGGGATTTAGGGAAAATCTGTGACACATGACTTCTGAGGATGAGGTCCATCCCAAGACAGCCAGTATCTGAGCAATCACATTTTAATGCAAACACCTGTAACATTTGGAAGGGTCTTTAACATCAGCTTCTTCTGATATAGAAAATATTGAAATCAAGAGAACTCATATTTTCTTAATTTTTCCAAGTCTTTCTTAAGGCAGGAAAAACAGGAATTGTTTACTCCTTAGCATCTGTTATTTTTCCTGCCTTAAGGTCTGACTGCCTCCCTACTGCCGAATAAATAAATGTGATTTTATTGACCAGTTCATTTTCAAAGAAAGTTAAATAGGCATTAAGCAATCAATTCTCACATAGTGTTCACTTTGGTTGTCTCATTCACTCTTGTGCCTGAGAAGAGCTTGAACACAATATTCACACAAAACGTATTCATTCAGGAAATAGACAATATTACTTTATTTACTGACACTTAGCAACTTAGTAGGATTCATGAACATTGTGTCCCATCCTGGGTGCTTTTTCTTATTTCCCTTCCCTCTTTCCCTTTTTGGTTTTAATACTTAAAAAATGTTTAAGTTTATGTATTTACGTTGAAAGTGGGGAGGGGCAGAGAGAAAGGGAGAGAGAGATTCCCAAGCAGGCTTTGCACTGTCAGCCCAGAGCCCTGTGCTGGGCTCGATCTCATCTCTGAACCAAAATCAAGAGTTGGACACTTAACCAACTGAGCCACCCAGTCACCCCTAATGTTTTAAATTTTATAATGGTTAAGGTTTATTTACTTTTATATGCATTGTCTTAAATTTTTTGGAGAAAAGGTAATTCAAGATCTCACAGAGAAATTAAAATGCTTTCAGAGATGGTTACAGAGGCAAGGGAGTAACTTGCTCAAATACTGTTTCTTTTGACAGATGTCTTGCTTTCAATGATAATTGCATTTTTGACAGTCAAGGTCTTTCATTGTAAGCCCATGAGAATAAAGTTTATATTGTTAAATTCCATTTCTTTTTGATGCGAAATGCATTATGTGAGGAAAACAATGGTTTTATTTTCCATTACCTTTCTACTTTAGGATATAAAGCATTCACCTCAAAGTATCTGTATGATGAAAGATACTTAATCATTTATTAAAGACTCACTTCAAATTCTAATTCCTTTGTTTCAACAAAAATATATCATATTCCTGAATTTTCTCAGTTGAAGACATAGTATAAAATCCTAAGGAAATGGTTATACATACAAGTTGTATTATTAGCTCACTTTAAAACACAATTTTATTTTGGAAGTTATTGATAATTAAAACAGCAAGTGGCTTGATGTGCTTAGCTACCTATATTTTATTTTTCTATAGTTGTATATTTATATTCTATATTTTTATATAGAAGTATATTTTCCTCCAGAAATATATTTTTCTCCAGATCCCTAGAAAGCCAACAAATTTAGTATTACAATTCTTATCTGTAAAGAAAGAAACTATCCAAAAAAGCGTGAATAATTTTACTGTTATATGTGAGAAGTGACTAATATATTACTGAAAGAACCAATTACATATCACTGACTTCCTTATAGTTACAATTTACCTCTTTCAAAAAATGATGGCTTACCCTTTTCTAGAAATAGAAAAGGAGAAATACCAAAGACAGTGGTAGAATAAATTATCTTTATTGACTTTATTTCTAATAACAAATAAATTGGATTTGAAAGTGATTTTTTTTTCAGCATGGCATAACATTAGAATGTCTGATAATGTTGGAATATATTCATCCTAAATACCATTAAAAAGAAAAAGTAAAAATAAAGAAATTGTTCCAGGTTAACACACCAAAGTTGAGGTTAGGTGGTCATGTAAGAGGTAAAATAAACACTGGGAGAGGAAGGATTCATGTTGGGATCTATGGCTCAGGCTCCATTTAATAGACGCATGCATCTTTGGAAAACTATTTAATCCTTATGAGCGTTTAGTGTCCCCATCTGTAACTTTCTATCAGAGTTGTTTTGGAATAAATACTTCACTACTTCTATATCTAAAAAAAAAAGCAAAAATAAAAAGTCTTAAAAATTATAATATCTATGGAAATAAAAACTACTAATTTATTTGTATCATGATAATGTTCTCTTTTTACCTTTGTGTTTTTTTAAAAGTAAAATTGAAATTTTAATACTGTAGTGCACTTATTAGGTGCAATTTCCTTAGAACAATTGACTAGCTCATATCATTATGTTGTTTTATCTGCTGTCTTTCTGTAATTTTCCTTTATAAATTTAATTCCATTACTGCTCTCTAATATTGCTACTCTATTATCATAGTCCTCATTAATTCAAAATTGCTCTTACTCCTTCTTTTTTTTTTTTTTTTTTTGCTGGAGACTAATGTAAAATTGCAGTTCATTAATTATATCATTATAAAAATCCTTGTTAATTTGATTAGTTTGTGCATGTATCTTTGAACCTCCCTTTTCTTGATTTCCCCCCACACACCAATCTAGTTAAGTTTATTTCTTATTGTCTTCATCTTTTTATCTTGTAGTTTTTATGCAACTAAAATTAATTTATTTTTTAAAGACCTGGGTATATCTCTACTTAAATATATCGTAAAAAACTTGTATGCTTCAAGTGTTTAGATCAGGAGTAATCATACTAAATAGCACTCATAAAATTCCAAAGGAGATTTAAGAACTGAGAGGAGTAAAAAAAGATTTTAGAACATGACATGTACCTAAAATTCAGATTAAAACTGAAATAACATGTTGACAAAACAACAGAGAGAATACTCATCAGGAGAAGGAAAAACAAACAAACAAACAAACAAAAAACAATACACTGTGTTCAGGGTCATGAAGACCTTACAGCTAGAATATTGGCCAGATACTTTCCTTTCAAACAGATTTTTGTTGTGTTGTTGTTGCATTGTCTGTGTCTTTAGGACTTGGCACTACTTTCATCACACATAACTAAAATGAAGAGAAAACCCAACTAGAGAATTGATGACTTTTGACCACCTACTCCAACTCTCCCTCCCCCCAATCTCTGCTTCTTATAACCATAAGTCTGATCTCTTTTTCTAGGAGTTTGTTTTTATTTTTGTTTTTGTTTTTTAGCTTCCACATATAAGTGAGAGTATACTGTATCTGTCTTTCTCAGTCTGACTTACTTCATTTGGTACAATGCCTTCCAGGTTCATCCATATTGTCACAAATCATAGAATATCCTTGTTTTTTTGGCTAAATAGTATTCCATTGTGTGTGTGTGTATACGTATGTATATATCACCAACTTCTTTATCCATTTATCCATTCATGGACACTTAAGCTGTTTCCATGTCTTGACTCTTTTAAATAAGGCTGCTATAAACATGGGAGTGCAGGTATCATTTCAAGTTAGTTTCTCATTTCCTTCAGGCATTTTTCTAGTAGTCAAATTTCTGGATCATAGTAGTTCTATTTTTAATTTTTTTGAGGATTTTCCATTCTGTTTTCCATTGTAGCTGTACCAATTTACAACCCTAGCAACAGTGCACAAGGGTTCCCTTTTCTCTACAACCACACCAGCATTTCTTATCTCTTATCTTTTTGATGATGGCCATTCTAATAGGCTTGAGGTGATATCTCATTGTGATTTGAAATTGTATTTCCTTAACATCTAATAATGTTGAGCAATTTTCATGTACCTGTTGGCATTTTGTATATCTTCTTTGGAGAAATAGCTCTTCAGGCCCATTGCCAGTTTTTAATTGAGTTGTTTGTTTGTTTTTTGCTATTGCTATATTTTTTGCTCTTTTGTATACTAATGCTTATCAGATATATGGCTTGCAAATATCTTTTCCTCATTCCAGAAGTCGTCTTTTCACTCTGTTGATTGTTTCTTTTGCTATGAAGAAACTTTTTTAGTTTATTGTAGTCCCACTATAGATGTCTTATTTAAAAAATCATTACTGGGATCCATTTCAAGGAACTTATTTCTATGCTTTCTTATGAAATTTTGATTGTTTTTTTAGGAAAAAAAAAAGGTCATTAGGATTGGTTCTTAGGACTGTTTCACTATACTTAGCCAGGTACCTTGACTTTTGGAGATTCCTAGTAGATGGAAGACTATGGCAAACATGACAACTTGTCTTCTGACACTTCTGAGACTTTCCTGACAAACTTCTACTCCTAAACCTTCTATCCTTCCCACTAGTCTCTTACCAATGACCCTACCAGATAGTTTTCTCTAGATTTGGGGGCAAATTTGAAGGTTTGGGGATAAATACTTGCTCACTATCCATACCCACTTATTTTTCCTCTGCTTTATTTTAAAGATAATGTAGAGGGTTTTTTTTTTTTTCTGAAAACATAATAAAAATGTGTCTGCCACTGTAAATTCTGTGAAATAACTTGGTTCAAATGAATTATGGCAACTACTTCTTTAATATAAGCCTTAAGTAAATCTTCTTATTGTTGGAATAACCACTTTATGATTTGTTTATGCTTATATCTTTATATAGGAGTATCTTTCTAGATCTAGAAAACTCTTTTAAATGGCTATCATCCATACATGCCTATTCTACTACATTTTCTAATAAAAACTAGGATTTTAGTAGACTTTCTTCTGGCCAGCCGTTAGTGGATGAAGTCACAGTTCATGACATTTATGCTTTGTATTAGCTTCTGGGGGTCCAGTAACAGAGAAGAGAAAGTGTTGCTCTTATTATTATTGTAAATAATAACCAACATTTACATAACATTCTATAGTTTTGAATTTGCTGGCATGTGAATTACCTCATTAAATGAAACAAATGAGGAAATTCACAGTTAATAATTTCAACTCATGAATGAGATAGTTTAATTTTTTTTTTTTCTCATTACCAGACTTGAAGAACATGTCTATTAGGTTCATGTTCATTATCTGTGAGGATTCTAAATGCGTTGGAATGAGGTATTGAATTGAAGAAGAATGGCACACCGTCACGCTGTGTGATTAGAAAACAGAAAATTATTTTGGCAACAACATTAAGTAATGAGAGATTGCAGGACAGCGATAGGTAACTGAAGTAAGAAGCTAGAATCAACTAAACTTTATAAAGCAAAAAAGCATTAGAGAATTAGAATAATAAATTAAGGTATTAATACCTCTTTAGAACTTGCTTAATCTAAAAACATATCTTGAAAACATTTACACAGATAGATATGAAGATTCTATTTGAGCTGCTTAAGGAAAGATGCATGATGGAAAAAATCACTTTACCAACCAATATTAACTAAAATTAATTTGATGCTCTTTGTAATAGAAGCCTATAGTTACATATTTTCCCTTAATTCTCTAAGGTGAAATATCTGCCATGTCACCATACAATTATAATTTATTTATATTATTCCAATATCAGTAACTGAGAGATAAACCAACCTTCATGTAACTGGAAGCTATGATACCCTTTTTGAATCTTTTTACACCATCCTCAGACCCCCACCACCAGCCCTCCTTCCAATTATCAAAGAACATAAGATGGAGGGCTTAGAATTCCTTAGATAAGTTCTTAGAATACGTAAAATGAAGGATTTATTGTTAGTGGGTTTTGTTTGTTTGTTTTGGTTGGTTTTCTTTTTTTGTGTGGGGGGGGTGCTCTGAGTGAAGCGAGAAAAAAGGGAAGGAATGCTGAAGAAAATAGGAGGGGAAAAAATACATATAAATGAGATAAGGAAGAGAGAAAGATGGAAAGAGAACCAGAACAACAGCAAAAGAGTAAAGAAGGTTGCCATATATTAACATGGAAGGCTAACACATGAGTTTTGAAAATAGGAGTGCCTGGGTGGCTCAATCAGTTGAGCGCCCAACTTAGGCTCAGGTCATGATCTCAAGGTTGGTGAGTTCTGCCCCGAATCAGGTTCTGTGTTGACAGCTCAGAGCCTGGAGCCTGCTTTGGATTCTGTGTCTTCTCTCTCTCTCTCTGCCCCTCCCCCTCACGCTCTGTCTCTGTCTTTCAAAAATGAATAAACATTAAAAAAATGTTTTTTAAAAAGAAAATATCTAAGGAGATTTTAAGAAATGATATCTCATATTCAATTTAGTTTGTATTGCAGCTGTATACATTTCCAAGCCCCAAAACTTCAGTGCTCTGTTATACACACAAAGGCTTCCTATATGTGTACCTGTGTGAGCATTTGTGTGTGCGTGTAAAATAAGAAAAAGAGATAGTTAGAAACAGATAGATGTGAGGGTGCCTGGGTGGCTCAGTTGGTTGAGAACCCAACTCTTGATTTCAGCTCATATCATGATCCCAGGTTCATGGGACGGAGGCCTGTGTTGGGCTCTAGACTGAGCATGGACCCTGCTTACAATTCTCTCTCTCTGCCCCTCCCCACATCTAAAATAAAAAAATAAAATAAAATATTTTTTTAAAAAAGAAATGGATCAATGTGTGTACTTTGGAAGATGAATTTAGAATATTAGTAAAAATGAGAAGAACACTAGTACAAATTGAACAAAGTGATAAAATTAAACATTATATAATTTAGTGTTTTCCTAGGCCCAGCCCCTTATAGAAAAAGCCAGCATTCGATTTTGGGTTTTGATTCATAACAGAAAACTAGATACTATCTTCGCATAAACTTGCCCATTAAACACTAGATAAGGTTGACTGATAAGTTAGTTTTATAATGCTTAGGATGCTAAATAACTTCACCAGAATTTTTCTGAGTTCATAAGAACCAGGGCTTGTGGCTACGTATGTGTGCTTCTGCATCTGTTTTAGGCTGAGGCAGGTGGGCCTAAATAAATTCTTATGCTATCTTAGGCACCGAAGTTCACATTCAATGATTTAGTTCATATCTCTTTTAATCCAGACATGGAATCTAACTCTCTTCTTCTATATTTTTAAATATGGGGGGAGGGGGGGCACTAATAAAAAGTGGACAATTCTATCTGGGTAGTTTTAAAATTCTAATTAGAAATGCATTTTGACTGAAAGGCCTGAAAAAGCCAAATAGACCATTCCTTAATGACAGGATTTCTTCTATTTTCACAGCTTGAAGTAGAAGGAGAATAAAGAGAAGGGAAGTTACCAAGATGAAAACTAATTTGTTTATAATTACAACTGATAGGAAAATAATTCTTTTTATTTTTGCCTGCATGAATTGTCACTAGACTTCAACCAAGAAAAAATATGAAGCACCTATTAATAATTTTTGTGTTCTATGCGTGGATATGGGAATAATTACCTTTAAGTTAATTCGATTCTAGATTTAAAAACGAACAAACACACAAAATCCCATGAGTTTTCTCTTGACTATTAGGTTCTAATTGTATTCTGTATTGAGGGGAATTTCATTGCAGACAGTAGACTCCTTGCTAACTAGTTTGAACATAAGAGGATTTATTCCTGGCTCTTAAGTGGCCTACAGAATTGGGGGGAATGCTAAACAAACTGACTCATAAGTGAACTTTGAGGAATGAGTTCTAAAGTCATACAGCTTCCAGGATAGAGTCCTAAGGTCATACAGTAGAATTGGGCCATTTAGGAAACAACCGACCTTGAAATGAGGGGAAACTGTGGAAACAGGAAGTTGATGAGTAAATTAGGAAATTTCTCTTACAGTTTCTGGCTCCAAAATATATCACTATTACTAAAATATGTATGGATAAAATGGATGCCTCCTGCTCAGTTCCTCTTCATAGTCTTTCTTCCAATTCCACATCATGAGGATAGAAACATTGGTAGAAACTAAACATAGAGGAAAAACTCAGGGGAGTCTGGTAAGGGTGCCCTTAACTTTCCAGCCTCTGCACACTTAAAAGTGGAAGGAATACATTCCTGCATGAGCCAGTTCATGGTACCAGCCACATATTCATCTTGATTGTGGCCTCAGGGAGTTAGTAGGGTAATATATTCTATTAATTAAAATATTTAGAATAACCAGTACTTATGAATAAAACATGAGAATAAAATTTGAAAACCCTTACTAACATTAGGGAAGAATAGCATGTAAACTTGAATAACATGGATTTATAGTTCTCAATTAGTGTTGTACATTCTCTACAGGGACATTTGGGAATGTGTGGGAATATTGTTGGTTATCATAATGACTGGGGAATGCTATGGGCATTTGGTGAACAGGGGCTAGAAGAGGTATATGGAACACTTAATAAAATTTGGCACAATAAAGAATTACCCTACCTTAAGTACCAATGGCCTCTCACCTCAGAAATACAGGTAGTCTCCAAATAATTTTCATAGTGTACATTATCATCAGAAAAATTTGCTGAGTTGAATTAATCTGTTTTGGGTTTTTTTCTACTCTCTTAGGAAAGGGTATGCACCCAGATGAATGTTATCATGGACATAGATTCAAAAAAAGCAGCATGAATGAAAGGGATTAACATTTTATGAACAAAAGAATCATTTGATTTTACCAAGTAGTGATCCTCAAAGTATGTTAACCCTACCCGTAGCATTGAATCACCTGGGAACTTTGTTAGAAAGGAAAATCTCTGGCCCCAGGCTGACTGAATCAGAAATTCTGTAGTTGGGGCCAGCAAATGTATATAATAACAAAATTTCCAGGTCATTTTGATATAATCCAAGCGTTGACAACTACTAGAATAAAAACATTAAGGAGTGAATGTTGTAAAGTTTGGCATGTGTAGGGAATTTGACTTTTCATCTGCAATGAGTGTGATCACAGGAGAAAAAAAAATTGTGTGAAATTGGCCAGCATTGGGAAAATCTTTGGTCCCTCTAATAATGGTTTTTCCTGGAGTGCCTGGGTGGCTCAGTGGGTTAAGCATCCAACTTCGGCTCAGGTCATGATCTCACTGTCTGTGTCTCTCACAGAGCCCCGTGTGGCTCTGTGCTGACTGCTCAGAGCCTGGAGTCTGCTTCGGATTCTGTGTCTCTGCCCCTCCCCAGCTCGGGCTCTGTCTCTCTCTTGTTGTATCCAAAATAAATACACATTAAAAAAATTTTTTTTAAATAATGATTTTTCCTAGGCATGATGTCCAAGAAGACAGAGGAAAATAGATTTAAGACATGACCCACACTAGGGAATGACACCAAAGTAAACCCAGAAATGGGATGTGTAGTCCTTCTATGGCTGCAGTAAAAAATAACCCTAAACTAAAGGGCATGGCTTTATTATCTCACAGCTTCTGTAAATTGGAATTCTGACATGGATCTCACCAGACTAAAATCAAGATGTCATTAGGGCAGCATTCCCTACTGAGGGCTCTAGACGGGAATCTACTTCCAAGCTCATTCATGTTGCTGGCCAAATTCATTTCCTCGAGGTTGTAGGACTGAGATCTTCACTTCTTGCTGGCTGTCAGCAGTTGGCCACCCTTCAACTCCCAGAGGCCTCCCTCTAGTCCATGCATACAGCTACCTACATCAAATCTTTCTCACTCTTGGACTGTTTGACTTCCCCTGTTGATGTTCCTATTCTGCCTTCTAGCCAGAGGAAATTCTCTGCTTTTAAGGGATCATATGGTTAGATTGGTTCCACCTGGACAATCTAGGTTAATCTCCTTATTTTAAGGTACATAAGTTTAACTTTTTTTGTTTGTTTTGTTTTGTTTTTTTGAGAGAGACAGAGTCAGAATGTGGGCGGGGAATAGGCAGAGAGAGAGGGAATCACAGAATCTGAAGCAGGCTCCGGGCTCCAAGCTGTCAGCACAGAGTCCGATGCGGGGCTCAAACTCACGAACCATTAGATCATGCCCTGAGCCAAAGTCGGACACTTAACCGATGGAGCCACCAAGGCGCCCCTAAGGTATATAACTTTAAATAAATCTGCAAACTCCTTTTTGCCAGGTAACAATATATTCACAGGCTCCAGGATTAGGGCATGGACAGCTTTGGAAAGCCATGATAAGGGAGGAATTCATTCATTCATACCTTCAGCTACAGCATTAACTGTGTCAGGCTCTGGAGTGTAAAAAAAATAATTCCATAGTTACCTATTTCAAGGATGTTACCATCTACACTATGTAGAAGTAGATGAAGGAATCAGAGACAGTCACTCTATCCTACTGATGAGAAAATATTAATAGTGATATTAAATGATAACAGGAATCTCAAGCAGCAAAATAGTAGGTAATTTCCATTCAGGTAGGAAACCTAGTAGCAGCTAAGTCCCCAGACCTGATGAGGAACAGGTGACAGTGACTCCCAATCATTATATCAGAAGAGAGTTCTAGTCCCTCAAAGGGGACTGAGGCATCGTGAGTGAAACTTCTGAGAACCTAGAAATAAATAAATTATTTTAAATGTTCATTTATTTTTCAGAGAGACAGAGAGAGAGACAGAGTGCAAGCTGTGTGGGTGGAGGAGCAGAGAGGGAGATACAGAATCTGAAACAGGCTCCAGGCTCTAAGCGGTCAGCACAGAGCCCGACGCGGGGCTTGAGCCCATGAACCATGAGATCATGACCTGAGCTGAAGTCAGTCGCCTAACTGCTTGAACCACCCAGGCACCCCATGAGAACCTAGAAATTGAGATCAAGGTAGAAACAGGGACAGAACTCAAACCTATGGTAGAAAAAAGAAGGATTACTGGGATTTAGGGGAACCATGCACATACACAGGGTAGTTCTGGGTATTCTTTCTCACTGGGACAAAGGAGAGGTGGGGAAACACCTGAGAAGAACAGTGGATCATCAATGGGCCACTAGAAACCCAGTGTTTAGAAGAAAGATAAGCTTATATCCAAACACCTGCCACAAGGTTCTAGAGCAAGAAAGGGCTGGAAACTATATCAAGAGGCCATGAACTCACAGAATATGGCAGTCCTTAATTACATTCTATCCAGATTTGGTGATTCTCTGTCAAACTCGAAGTTTTTCTCCATATTTTAGATAAAAGGTATAAAGGTCAGTAAAACGGTATGTCCAGTAATAATGAAAACTAAGAATTTAAGGTTTGGAAGCAGATTCATGTCATATGGGCCAATAGCAATTTGTTGTTGAATTCAGCAGTCTTTAAGATACTATGGGCGTGAATACATAATTTTATTTTCCTTCCTTCTTTTTTTTTCATTTTAACATAGATTGTATTAATGTTTTTTACAATAATGCATTAAGAGAAAATTATTAGGAGAGTAGGATCTTTAAATGCTTTTAATCGTTACTGAATTGAACAGAGTGATATGAGATGTGTCAAGCCCACATAACTTATTTTTTGTCCTGCTCAGCACATTTTGCTTCCTAAATACAGTGCATATATTTCTTCCCCCCAAGAAATAGGACATTTTGCATGAAAACAAAGAGAAACTAAGTGATTTTCAAAAGATTATTTTTTCAGTGAGGAAATAACAGCTAGAATGCCACTATACAATTCTTTATCTCCCAATGTTCCTCTCTCATTAAAGTAAAAATACAGAGGAAAGAGATAAAAGATTTATCATATTTATATAGGCAAATTTTTACTACCAGTATAAAATTGAGAAAAAAGAGACAGCCAAAGCAGGCCTTTTGGGAGAGCCTCTGATTCAGGAAGCATTGAGCATTCTGTCTACTTCTGAGAACTAAAAATAAAAGAGATGAGTTGATAGCGGAGATCAAAACGTTCTGCATGTGGGAATGACTTGCCTTCAAGATTTTTAAAAGTCACATTTATCAGAGTTTTGAGACTTTTTTCCCTAATGAATGAAATTGGCTTTTAAAGAGCCATTGTCATGTGTATATGTTGATTATTGCTTGTATTTTAATTTTATATTAAGAATACCACTAGAGGAGCGGGTGGGGAGCTTGTAACCATCTAACCCGATTCAGGTAACTGAAAAGTCAACCCTCAGCGGGGCATTATCCAACCCTGAAGGTGAGGCTCAGCTTTCCATGTCTTTGGGGATCGGATCTCACTTCCAGTTGTGTTCATGGTCTCCATGCGTTGTGCAGAGCTAGTGGTATCAGGCTGTTCCGATGCCATGTTTAATTGTATATGTTCACATTATGGTTTTATTGCCAATCAGCTTCTGAAGCATTATGATATTATTGGGCAGCACAAGACCATGGATAATTGGGACAGTTTATGCCTGGATCTTGGGCTCATGCCAGATGTAACCTTACATAAATTACTTTTCCTTTGATTCGGCAAGTACTGCAATATGTGTTGGCTTGTGGCAGAGCTAACTGCAGGTGGCTTCAACATGCAATGTAGGATCCATAGAATTTGTTGTATTTTTCTGTAAATCTTAAGTAGCTTAACTTTTACGTCATAAAACCAAAGAGAAGAGAAACTTCTAAAAATTGTTACAAAGCACTTGTGCTAAACAGTGTATATTGCTATGGAAATTGTAGCTAATGATCACTATTGGGATTGAGCTTAATAGAGGAACTAAAAAAACCTCACTCCAGGCAATAACTCCACTGTGTTCTTTTAATTGTGCTAATATTATACAGAGGAAGTAAGCACAGATTTAAAGATGGAATGTTTTATTCAACAGCTTCACTAACATGATTCTCTTGGGTCTTCTCATTTGAGATTGCCTCTGCTAATTGCTTTAACATTTTCCAACAAGTATATTACTGAGACAAGAATGCCCAGTGTCCAACCCATGGATGCTTTGGGGCAGGTGAGCCACAGCTGCATGCGACATAAAATCACAGCTGGAATATACTGCTCTTTTTTGTCTAATTCTAAATATTTTAAATGCTCAAACAAGAAAATAAGTCCACTCTAGTTCTCTAGAAAAACTGTCTAACATTTCCTACTTTCCTACACTTTTAGATGAAAACCTGAGAAGTTACATTATAGTTTTGCTAGTATTAATGATTATTATTACTTCTGCAACATGTAAATTATGGGAAGTCTACCTTTCATTTAAATGTTGATTTAGCGGGGCGCCTGGGTGGCGCAGTCGGTTAAGCGTCCGACTTCAGCCAGGTCACGATCTCGCGGTCCGTGAGTTCGAGCCCCGCGTCGGGCTCTGGGCTGATGGCTCAGAGCCTGGAGCCTGTTTCCGATTCTGTGTCTCCCTCTCTCTCTGCCCCTCCCCCGTTCATGCTCTGTCTCTCTCTGTCCCAAAAAATAAATAAACGTTGAAAAAAAAAATTAAAAAAAAAAATAAATAAAAATAAATGTTGATTTAGGGGCACCTGAGTGGCTCAGTCGGTTAAGCATCCACCTCAGCTCAGCTCATGATCTCACGGTTTGTGAGTTTGAGCCCCGTGACTGGCTCTCTACTGACAGCTCAGAGCCTGGAGCCTGCTTTGGATTCTGTGTCTCCCTCTGTCTGCCCTCCCCTGCTTGCACTCTGTCTCCCACTCTATCTCAAAAATAAATAAACATTAAAAAAATTGTTTTAAATAAATAAATGTAGATCTAATCCATTTAGTTGATCTACAGTCATATATGTCCACTATGTTATAAACCAGAATACAATAATTTTGGCAAAATTAAGGTATAGGTTACACATGTTGTCTCCAATATGGTAAAGCCATGTCTGAATAGAATTTATTCTGAATCTGAAAAAACAAAAGGTAGGTGGAAATTATAAGACATGCACATTTAATGAGACAATATAAAGCTTTGCTACTTTTTGATTTATAGAAAAATTACAGGGAGAAACACTAAATGAATTAAGCCATTTCATTAAATAATAAACTGATTTATAATAATTTTTGTCAAATACACTTGATCAGAGACCTGTCCACAATTCTTTTCTCTGAGGAATTATAACAAAGAATCCAGACAGAAAAGTTGATTTTATTTACCTTCAGAAAAAGAAAAGTATTTAATCCATGGAAAAGTTATTTCCCTTGATATTTGTCTGTTTCCATTTTTATTCCCACTTGATCTCTTTACTTCTATGAGCTATTCTTTCACTGTCCTATTTTTCTATTTCTTAACAGGAAAAGGCTCCTGGAAATAACAAGTAACATTTTCAAGTGGATATAAAAGTCTTAGCTTCCTATTAGATAATAAAGGCATTCTTGTTTCAAAATTCTATAAATAAATGATATTATGTTAATTTTCACTCAGTATGAAGGCTGGAATAAAAAGGCGAGATCTTGTTAAAGATTGTGCCACCACTAATGCACGGAGTAGATAATCCACTGAGAAATGTTGTTTAAAAAAATTAAAAAGCAAGTTTCTATATTTCAAAATATTAATGAGTGCCCTTTACACAGTGCAGCTGACATAAATTTGTGAATTTCCTATTTACTAAGTCATCTCCCTACCTTTTCTGCCAAATATAACGCACATATATTTCTAGCATCAACCTGCCATTGCATTGGTACTGATAAGTATCAGTTGTTTGCAAATAGAATCATTTTCCATTATAAAAGGCAAAGATCCACCTCTCAATCTCTCTCTCTTTCTCTCTCTTTCTCTTAAATGACAAGTGTCTTTTACTCAATCAATTTCCTTGGAATATATCACTGTTACAGGCTGAAATTTATATATTGAAGTTCTAACCCCCTAAGTGATGGTATTTGGAAATGGAGCCTTGGGGAGGTAATTAGAGTTAGACTGAGGTCATGAGGTTAGGGCCCTCATAATGGAATTAGTGCTTTTATGAGAAAAGACACAAGAGAGCTGTGTTTCTTCTCTGGAGCCCCCCTCCCCCCATGCCCACCCTGCCTGCCTTGTGGTGGGACAGAAAGAAAACAGCAGTCTGCAAGCCAGGAAGAGAGTTCTACCAGAAGCTGACCATGTTGGAGCACCCTGATCTTGGACTTCCAGACTCCAGAAATGTGAAAAATAAATGTTTTTTGTTCATAAGCCACACAGTCTATGGTATTTTCTTATAGCAGTCCAGAAGGACTGAGATACAGCCTAAACTTACACAATGATAGTGTTCCTTTTTATTGAAAATAGATGTGATAACAACATATTTAATACAAGCAGCTTTCTTGACTATACTTCACCTGCAAAGGGCATGTTTACAACCATAATTCAATGACTCAGTGCTTTCATTCTTCTGTGTATTTACTCAGCATTAATGTTTTACCATGAGACAATGTGCTTTGCAAGTATTGCAGTTTTAATACTATAATACTCAAGAAGACACAGACTCCTGCATAGCTATTTTGAAAGGTGGCAAAGGGCAAAATTTCTAAGGAGGCTGGCTGTAAGAAATACTCGACCTCGGGGCACCTGCGTGGTTCAGTCTGTTAAGCTTCCGTCTCCAGCTCAGGTCATGATCTCAAGGTTCGTGAGTTTGAGTCCCACATCCGGCTCTGTCCTGACAGCTCAGAGCCTGGAGCCTGCTTCAGATTCTGTGTCTCCCTCTCTTCTGCCCCTCTCCAACTTGCACTCTGTCTCTCTCTCAAAAATAAATAAACATTAAAAAAATTAAAAGAAAAAAAAGAAATACTGGGCCTGGAAATTTGCTTATTTCTAGATGGCAGAAGATACCATGCAAAACAATATTTTTAATAAATTGTAGCCCATTCTTTTCATTAATATTATAAGTTGTTTATTACCTTCCAAATTGGCTATAATATTCATTACTAAGTGGTATAATAAATAGAAACAATGAAACAAACAAGTTGCCTAATAAAGATAATTATTTGCATCTAGAGAATTTACTATACTTCTATGCATTGCCTTTCTTGAGTTGAGCAACATTTACCTCCCCATAGCTGAAACAAGCTAGCAATTTTTTAATCAGAGGAAACTAGCGATTTTACTATTTCAATTGGATTTTAATATATAGTCTTTTGTTGTCGTTGTTGTTTTTGGTTTTTTTGGCCACAAAGCCCGGGGTCCTAAGCTGTGTTGTCATGGGCATGATCATGGAGTGGGGCAAAAATAACAATGCTCTCATATATATGCAACTCTTTCTGCATTTTTTTAGAATATTGCAATGAACTTCATGTTATTATCCTTGAGAAATATAACTAGGCTAATTGACTACACAGAACAAATTAGTGTGAACCTCATTTATTTTATACAGTCATGAAAAATTGAAAATGTCTCTTTTAATTATCTGACACAGAAAGGACTAAAAGTATTACTAGGGAATTTTTAATGTGACATATAACCCACTGCTATTTACAAAAAAAGTTAATGTTTATTTATTTTTGAGAGAGAGAGCTGGGCAGGGGCAGAAAGAGAGGGAGACACAGAATCCAAAGCAGGCTCCAGGCTCAGAGCTATCAGCACAGAGCCCGATGCAGGGCTTGAACCCACAAACCATGAGATAATGACCTGAGCCAAAATCGGACACTCAACAGACTCAGCCACCCAGGAGCCCCTACCCACTGATATTTTAATTAATATTAAATTTGTATATCATATATATACATATTATATATACATATATGTTAAATAGAATGTTGGCTAATAATAAATGCTATAAAAATATCAGTTTATTCATTATAATTTGATATAATTTAATTCTAACAGCTAAATATGTCTGGTTTATTGAATTTTATGTTTCAAAAAAGTGTTTTCATAGAAAACCCTTTATCAAGTCTATGTTGAAATTCAACAATTTCTGGATAATCTAATCATAAAAAATAATTTTCCTTTTTTAGATAGTTATTATTATCTCTAATAATGACATAATCTAATAAATATAGAAATCAAATAATCATTATTGTTTTGTCCTTAATTAACAGTAAAATTACAGTGAAAGAGGAAAAACAGTAAATTCATGGAATTCTGAATCACGGACATATTTTAAGAATTATGGTTTTATTATGTTCACATGGATTTCAAAGATAGAGGGGGTATAGCTCAGGGGCAGAGCATTTGACTGTAAAGATAGGTTAAGAAAGTGATACCAAATAAATGTCCTGAGAAAAACTCACTTAATACATAAGAGAGAGTGATTTATATAATATCCCATTTATCATTTCTTAGTTATTGTTAATACTATCTAAATTTTATTCTCTTAAACAGGATAGATGTGATTCTTGCTAACAATATTACTGAGGCTTATTTTTTTTTAAGCTAGCTGTATTGCCAGAGGTTAGAAATAAGCTCTAAGGGAAGAAAAATAGACCCTTGAAATTCCACTCTCAACACCAGCTCCTTGTGACAGCATAAATGAGAACATATTATTCTTGCTTCCCTAAGAATAAAAGAAATTTTCTGGCAACTTAAGTCAAGAACTTAAAAGGTATATACTCGATACACGTAAAAGCTATAATTTAGGTAATATGTACAATTTCTAGTCAAATCCTAGGAAAGTTACTGTGATTAATTTAAATATTGCCTAGAATATATAAATGACATCCACGTTAACAGTTATGAGAGCCACCATTTTATTTATCTTTCCTGAGAATTTTGAAATTGACACAAGGAGCCTATATAAGGCTTGACACTGCCTACCGCATATTTTCTCCCTAAGACTTAGGTGAGAGATGCATTCATTCATTCAAAGATTTAACGAAAGCTTGCTTTATGCCAGTTATGAAGCTAGGTGCTGAGCATACGATTAAACACAGATACGGTCCTAATCCTCAAGACACCTAGAATTGAATGGAAGAGCTGGATACCAAACAATTTCTAATACAAATAAATAACTAGAGTTGTTATAATGCTATGGAGCAAACAAAAAAAATGAAGCACGAATGGCAGTAAGATGATTGCTTGGATGGGTTGTCAGGAATGGACAGGTTGGATGGGTTTCAGGAATACTTTGTAATGATCTTGTCCTTTCACTTAAACCTTTGGTCATATTTCATACCACCATTAACTGCCACCTCTTTTCTCTCTGTCCACATTTGTCTATCATTCCCAAACTTTACCCTAATTTTAGTTCTAATTTTAACCCTAAATCTGTTTTACCTGGACTACCGCCATGGCCGTCTAATGTTCTTCAGTTTTCCACTTCTTATCCTTCTATCATCTTTTCTTCACAAAATAGTCAGGTCAACCCCATTGACTGAAGTCCTCAGGGGCTTTTGGTTAAATTTGGTTAAATTTAGAATTAATACATTTAGAATAAATTAATAAATTTAGAATAAAATTCAAATCCTGGCGATATGACTGCTTTTGATGCACTTTCAGTATTTTGTTTTGTTTTGTTTTGTTTTGTTTACCTGAAGATGGGCTTATCCACCATAAAATAAAAGCAGCTCACATGTGGTTAAGAGATACATGCCCTCATCTGAAAGCTATGGTCCTAGATGAAGTTTCACACCTTGCTCTTTCTCCCTTCAGTTTACCAGTCATCTTGGCAGACTTTTAGCCAAAGACGAAAGAAAATCTGTAGGTCACTGACAGGCTTTATTTGGTTTTCCAAATTGCCACTATTTTCTGATTTTCTGTTTTTCAAATTAATTTTAACTCATGAACACCTAGGCAAATATTATTGTCATGGTGGCATATATTTGATACGAATTTCTATTTATCTATCTACATATCTATCTCTCATTCTGGCATCTCTCCAGTTAATATATCTAGATACAAAACAATATCTATCCATATGGATATCTATAATTAAAGGAACAACGTGGTGCTTAATTTGGACATTCTAGTGTTTCTATTAAAATATATTTTCAAAACTACAGGGAGGGTGCCTGGGTGGCTCAGTTGGTTAAGCACCCAACTCTTGATTTCGACCCAGGTCATGATCTCATAGTCCATGAGATCAAGCCCAGCATCAGGCTCTGTGCTGACAGCATGGAGCCTGCTTGGGATTCTCCCTCTCTCCCTCTTTCTCTGCCCCATACCCACACTCACATACACTCTCTCTCAAAATAAGTAAATAAACTTAAAAAAAAAAAAAGGTACGCATGGAAGAATCAAAAATTAGAGGGGCACCTGGGTGGCTTAGTCAGTTGAGCATCCTGCTTAAGCGCAGGTCATGATCTTGTGGTTCAGGAGTTTAAGCCTTGCCTTGGGCTCACTGCTGTCAGGGTGGAGCCCTTTTTGGATCCTGTCCCCACTCTCTGCCCCTCCCCCTCTCATGCTCTGTCTCAAAAAAAAAAAAAAAAAAAAAAAAGAAATGAGTTTAGTACCATACCTGCCAACAAATTTCTATATGCCTTCAGCCAATTCTTATAATTTCTCTATCTCCTCAATTTGCTCTTTTATAAAGGAAAGGCATCAAAAGTCCCCTTCCATTTCTAAATTCCTTTGACTCCAGAAAGTAGTTTTCAAATTTATGAAATGTAATTCCTTTAAGAGGAAGAGTATTTTCATGAATGCTGATAGTATATTTAAATTATTTTATTTTAATGTTAACTAGATGTGTGTAAATAAAAATATGGATTAAAACTCCTTTTTCATGTAGCTCTTACACATTTTAAAAGTGAAAATAATTAACAAATTGAACATAAATTAAGCTATAACTTTTATAAAAATGGATACAAGAATATAAATTTAATAGGCTAGGTAACATTATTTTATTTATACTGTTGGATTTAATCATTGGAAGATATATTTGCTGATTTTATGCCTCATTTTTTATTTTTATTTTTATGATTTTGATCATGTGCACTGTGATATGTGAACTTAGTTTTTATTCTTTTTTTTAAAATTGAAACTATATAACCATATATAGGAAAAATGACCAAGTCAAACACAATTAAGATCAATTGTATTATATTTTTTCTGAAAGAATGAGTTAGAATTGGAATGGTTCACCTGGACCCCAGAACAGAGAATCTGCCAGGGTTTGGTCATGTTTTTCCATTTAGCAATATTCAGAAGAAAGAAATCTTAAAAGGACATCATGAAGCCAGCCACTAGAGAGTATACTTGTTCTGGAGCACAAATAATTTCCTAAGCTTTACCTGTGACTTAAATGAAATGGACCCTAATACCATCCATCTCTCTTTTTTTCTGATCATATTCACAAAACAATATCTTAATTACTAACTTAGAATTGCTGGTACCTTTATAACACTGAGGAGGAAATTCTCTGAACAACACACACAGATATTTTAATGATTGGAAAAATATATTCCCCAATAAAATGTAATCTGTGAGGACATAAAATTGTTTTTCTTCTTTGACTTTATTGAGATGTAATTGACACATAACATATACGTATATAATATAATGATTTGATACATATACATACTGCAGAATGATTATTCCCATAAGGCTAACCAACACTTTAATTACCTCACACAATTACCTTGTGTGTGTGTGTGTGTGTGTGTGTGTGTGTGTGTGGTAACAACACTTAAGATTTATTCTCTCAGCAACTTTTAAATATATAATACGGTGGTATTAACCATAATCACTATACTGTACATTAGAACCTCAGAATTTATTCATCTTATAACTGGCAGTTTGTGCCCTTGACCAACATATCCCCAGTCCCTGGCAACCACCATTCTACTCTCTATTTCTGTGAGTTTGGATTTTTAGATTCCATATAAAAGTGAGATCATGGGGCGCCTGGGTGGCGCAGTCGGTTAAGCGTCCGACTTCAGCCAGGTCACGATCTCGCAGTCCGTGAGTTCGAGCCCCGCGTCGGGCTCTGGGCTGATGGCTCAGAGCCTGGAGCCTGTTTCTGACTCTGTGTCTCCCTCTCTCTCTGCCCCTCCCCCGTTCATGCTCTGTCTCTCTCTGTCCCAAAAAAATAAATAAACGTTAAAAAAAAAAAAAAGTGAGATCATAACGTATTTGTTTTGTCTGGCTTATTTCACTTGGTATAATGCCCTCAGAGTCCACCCATATTGTCATAAAAGACAGGATTTCCTTCCCCTTTGTGGCTGAACAGTATATATGCATACACACCATATCTTCTTTACCCATTCATCCATTGATGGATATTTAGGTTGTTTCCATACCCTGACCACTGTGAATAATGCTGCAATGAACATGGGGGGTGTATATATTTCTTTAAGATAGTGATTTAATTTCCTCCCAATATATGCCCAGAAGTGGATTGTTAGATATCATAGTTCTATTTTTAATTTTTTTCAGGAAACTTTATACCGTTTTCCACAGAAGTCAACTTGATGGAGGAGTGGGCCAGCACTGGCGTCTGTGGTGAAGTTGAGTGCCCATTTCACTCTCCTCCCACCAGAAGAGGAGGTCTGCCAGGGCTTGAAAGAGTGGTGATGGGGGTAATGTGAAGCAATTTCCTATCCTCATCGTCAGTGAGCCTCTTCCCACCTCCGTGCTTCATCCAGGTGCTATAATCCTGCACCTGGGATCTTAGCTCTTATGAAGGTATTTTCACATGGTATGGAAAGTTACTCAAATTGATGCTTGTTTGTTTGTTCTTCACACTAAAGCTGGGTGTGGTGGTGGTTAATGTCTTTTCCCTATATTTATTCTTTTTCTTTTGTTCTTTTTTTTCTTTCATAAGGAGGGAACTACCCTGAGTAACTCTGCTAGCCTTCCTCTACCCTCACATTAACTCTGCCTGGGGAAGCAGTGATTTATTTTAATTAGGAGTTTGCAATGAGAAACTAGGCATGCTGTTCACCTACTTCCACCACTCTTTCTTTCCCAAGGAAGCATCCATTGACTTTACCTCGGCCTTACCTTTTACGTGGTACCTTCACCACGTCCCAAATCCATGGAGCAGGGCTACACTTATCCTGCTAAATGATGATGGAAATTAAGTACCTCTATTCCAACTTTATGTTTCATCAAAGAGGCCAAACTGTTTTTCTGTGACCTGAACTGTGAAAGGGAGGCTCACTTGCTTAAAAATTTCTCTTTTAGGAGTAGCAAATGAAATTCCAAGGTTCTGAAAAGTAGAAATAGAGAGTAAGGATTCATTAATGGATTTCTGACGATTTTGTTGTTGTTGCCTTTTAAGAACCATTTGTTAAAACAGAGATGGCTTTTGGGAAATAAAGTATCTTAATCTTCTCTAATCCTGTATGTGTGTATGTGCATTATTACAATGCCAAATTCTATTAACAAATATTTAAATTTGTTAAAAAATGATATACAGGTTAAATCGCTGAAGGGTAGAGTACCAGAAGAAGGAGGTGGGATTAGGTTCTGCAAATTGGGGATCTAAGATCTTCATTAGAGGTAAATATTTCCTGCTCTCCACCATCTAGGCCCCTTACAGGATAACATTTCCTGTGGCCCTAATAGTTTAGTGAACTATGTGCCTGAATGGAAATAATGTGTGCCACTTTTATGTCACAGCATAAAAGGCCCTCTGTTGTCCACTTTCCTTTTGACACGGTAATACAACGTTTCAGAAGGTGGCTACTCTGCTCTGGATCTCCCAGACAATCTCAAAGGACATGTACTTTGAAAGACAAATAAGCCTTTGTTTTCAGCCACTGTGATTTTGAGTTTATTATGCAGCATAACATAGTCTAACCTGTATTAATATATCTAATTTCATAATTTTAAGACCTAACTTTTCTATAAGATATGAATGTTTAGTCTATATGTACTAAATTTCTTACAGAAATATAGAATGATGAACCTACTTTATATGTCTTTTAACAATTTAAAAATATTTTTGGGGTGCCTGGGTGGCTCAGTCGGTTGAGCATCCAACTTCAGCTCAGGTCATGATCTCATAGTTCATGGGTTTGAGCCCCACATCGGGTTCTGTGCTGACAGCTCAGATCCTGGAGCCTGCTTAGGATTCTGAGTCTCCCTCTCTCTCTGCCCCTCCCCTGCTCGCGCTCTGCCTCTCTCTCAAAAATAAATAAACAATAAAAAACTAATAATATTTTTATATACACATCTTACTTATTTTATAAAATAGTCCTCTTAAAAAATATGACAAAGTGTTGCTATTGCTATTATTTATGAATTAAATAATTGAAGTTAAGAATGGTTATATTAGTTTACTATTTAATGGTAGAACCAAGACTTAGATACTTGGATATAGTATAATTTGTTCTATCTTTCTGTCCACCACTCTCCTTCTACAAAATCATCATAAGCATTATGAAGGCCAAAAGGCCTAAGTCGTATGCAATCACCAGTCAATGGACCAGATCCTATAATAGGAAGTGATATTAACTAAAAGAGAAACAACTTTCATTAGGATGAAATCCATGACCACTGAGGACCTTAATTAGAGAGTCAAGATCCCTGCATGTAGTAAAGTATGTAGTCACTTATTTTGTGCAGGAGGGAAGTAGTAGCAAATAATGCATATTTTGAATAACTTATTTATTAACCAATTATGGAAAAAACATTAAAAATGTTAGTTAAATAAGTCCCTCAAAATGGAATGATGTATTCTCTTGAAGTTAGAAGTATGGAAATCAGTCTACTGCAGTAAAATTAAGGAAGCTAGATTTTTAATTTTTATTGAAACAACTACTATTTACAGAAACTCTTTGCATTTCTGTGAATTCTGAGAGAATTCTTGAAAACTAGTAAATAATTATTGATTAGAAAGGGGCAGTTAAGAGGAATAAGAAAAGCGTAATGTACTTATTATCAAAAGGTAGGAGGAGGGAGCAAAACCACAAATATAATGACTCCTGGGCATTGACATTTATCATGCTCTCAATATCATATAAATTTTGCCTAAATGGATGCTTAAGACTTGGTATTCATAGGAAATGCTTCCAGAATTTGGAGAAAAATCTTCTACCTTTGTCTTCAGAAGGAACCTTTCAAATGTTTGTAGAAATACAGTGATACTTCTGTAGGTAAATCTCTCACTGTCTTTACATCTAGCCAGGTGTGAATCACAAAACCTGCATGTGTGACTTCCATACACTGGAAATGAGAAATAATTGAAGTTATTAAATGTAAACTCTCTTTAGAGAACCACTTTAACATTCTTCCCTTCAAAGACAATCTTAGTTTTTTGTTATTGGCCAACCTTATTTTTTTTAATAAAATATTCTACTTCTATAGAATATCTCAATTTTAATATAAGTTTAAGACTCAAGGTAAAATGGTATCTCATTCACCAGATTTTTGTAGTAAGTATGAATTATGCACATGGACCATTTAAATATTTACGTTTCCTCATAGAACTTAGAGTATAGCCTTGCACCAAAAAAAAAGCTATTCAAAAGTTTTCAATTTAATTTTTCTATGCCTTCAATGACCCATGTATATACATATACAGAGTAGGAAAGGGACCAAGAAAGGATTTTTTCATGCCAGAAATGTATACCGTAGGAACCAAGGGAAAGCCCTGTCCCTACATCTGTTCCTTAGGAATCAAAAATGGAATAGCTGATACTTTCACGGTTTAGGGGGTAAAGAATAGGATTTTTCCAACATCAGCAAGAGCAAGCTGTAATAATATATAACTCTGATGTTAGCCAGATGTCCCATTTCCCAGCTATTAAGGTCTCCTTCAGTACAGCTGATTACTTAGATTTTTTTTTTTTAAGTTAGGTATTGAACAACTGTGATAACCTACATCCTTTGAGGCTGATGGGACTGAAATCCTCTAGATGTTAGAGATCTTCTCAGGTATGGTCAGGAGTGAGAAGGAACAACTCCATAATCTGGTGCAATTGCACTTTTTAATAATGTTTATGGTTTATGTAAATTTTCCATTAAGGGCCAGAGGCTTATAGATATAATTAAAAAAGACAACATTATTGGGGCGCCTGCATGGCTCAGTTGGTTGAACAACTGAATCTTGATTTCGGCTCAGCTCATGATCATGGGTTTGTGGGATCGGGTCCCATATTGGGCTCTGCCCTGAACGTGGAGCTTGTTTGTGATTCTCTTTCTCTCTCTCTCTCTCTCTCCCTCTCTCTCTCTCTCCCTCTCCCCCTCTCCTTCCCTCCACCCCTCTCACCCAGTTGTGCACTTGTGCTCTCTCTCTAAAATTTAAAAAAAAAATTACTAAGACAAGATCTGAAAGCTTTCCTCTGGTGGGAGAAAGCTTTAGCCAGCCTACATAGAATTTTTATTCTACCCTGCAAAAACAATTAGTATATGCTGGAGTGTGCCCGTATATTAGACTGTAGGCCACACAGATATGTTTAAAGAATTGAGCTTAAGTACATCAACGTGCCAATAGGAATTCTAGCCTACCTCACACAGTGTCAATCACTAAGAGGAGACCCAGGAGGAGGCTGTAGCCCAGGAACAAAAGGGAGTAAGAACATTGAGTAAAAAGAAAGTGTATTTACAAGTTAACAAAAGATCTGCTTGATTCAAATATTGCAAATACCATTATTCATTTTATTGTAATAGCTCTAATACATTTATTTTCATTATTTACCAATGGGTCAGGGAAATGTTAAGATAATTTAAAAACTCTGAACAAGTATTTCAGAAGTTGTTAGGTTTTGTAGATACTCTGAGAGTGAATTCGAAATGGTAACCAGCTTCTCAAACTTTTAATTCATCTTTCTTTCCAGGAGGCAATAACACTTTTAGTAATGAAATACATGAATTCTTAGTTTTTCTTCTTCTCACAATAGATGTGGGTTTTGTCTTCCTTTGTTGCCAGTTATTAGAAGCAATAAAATATCATCAGCATCCCAAAGTTCACCATGGTCATCAATGGCAAAGCTACCATAAACTTCTCTTAATAAAAATCAATTGTTCAATTTTCCATATCAGTGAACAAGAACACTCACCCAGAAAATGAAATTTATGTATAATCTATCCATCTAGATGAAATGGCATCACAGTCATAATGAAAGCAAAGAACTCTGGACAAGGAATATGAAGATCTGGGTTTCACTCTTCTCTGCCATTTACACTATATGTGGGACCATAAGGAAATGTAGAATCAAGTCTCCTTGTCCACAGTGTTAGAACTAAGGTCTTTTCTGGTCCTATGAACTATAAAATTCTGTGAACTATGAGGGCTATGGGGCTACCTAATGCAATCTTAGTCAGCAGAGGTTAAAGTCATTAAGGGTCTAAAGCCTTTTATTTAATTCATTTGGCAGAATACAACTTAGACAGAGGGGGCAATAACTGTATCACTTGGAAATTTCCAGATATGAGCTCAGAAGCCACATTGCCTAAGAAGGAAATACTACACAAAGTGTCAGGAGTAAAATTGATAATGTGCAACTTCTCTGCTATCTTCCCCTTGCAATAATCCTAAGTAGTTCAGGTAGTCAAGGAAATAAAGCTATAATTTGGATCTAAAAGGCTGGAGAATATCACAGAATTGTCATCTTCTAGAATACATGTTATTTCCAATAAAACCCTTTTTCTTAGGAGAAAGGAATGAAATCATTTGGGATGCTAGCCTCTTTGTTATATTACCACACCTTTGAAAAGCATCTCAAGGTCACGAAAATGTCAAGAAGGAGGAATGGAAATAAGATACCAGAATTGATGGCTAGAGACATCAAAATACATTTTCTTTTTGAAAAAGCAAACTTTTGGGGGATGTTTAAAGAGACATTGATCAATTTACATTATAACCAGCTTATTTATGACTGGTAAGAACTACCATCTACCAATGACTTTGTCAGGAAACATTAGCTGCATTTAATCCTAATAATTTTATGTGGTAACTATCATTACCACTACCCCCAATTTTGGAAATGAAGAAGTGGAGAGAATTTAAATAGCCTGCCAAAGGCCACAGAGTTAATAAGTGCTGGAGGGGGAGTAAAATTTTCTATCAGATGCCAAAGTTCATGCTATCATAGTACCAACCTACTTTCTGGGAGGTGAGTATAATGTTTGATACCATAATACATGTTTATTTATTCCCATAGTTATGTTGACATTTTCAAATTAAAATAAATAACTTTCTGCCAATTCATATTGCTGTTAGGATATTACAGGTTATGGTGAGACACTCCCCAACAGATTCTGCACTGACAGCTTGGAGTCTGGTCGGGATTCTATCTCTCCTTCTCTCTCTGCCCCTCCCCCACTCACTCTCTCTCAGAATAATTTAAAAAAATGTTTAAATAGTTTAAAGACTTCTATAATTTTTACATGTGATTTAACTATCCTATGGGTATAAAAACTATTTAGTAGAATGGTATGTTACTTGCTAACATATTCTGGGCACTTCATTGTAGCCTAAGTCATCTATTCACTTGTTCTAAGGGATTTTCTCTGTCCTCTAATCTGACCCACCTAAAGTATGTGTCAACCAGGGATTTAATTGAATTTGTAATTTTCAAACTTATTTCAAAATTCTGTCAGTATTAGGCGCGCCTGGGTGGCTCAGTTAGTTGAGCACCCAACTCTTGATTTTGGCTCAGGTCATGATCCTGGGGTCGTAAGATCAAGCCCCATGTTGGGCTCCATGCTGAGTATGGAGCCTGCTTGGGATTCTCTCTCTCTCTCTCCCTCTCTCTCTCTCTCTCACTCTCACTCTTTCCCTCTTGGCCCCTCCCCCACTCATACTCTCTCTCTATCTCTAAAATAAAATAAAATATTTTTAAACATTCCATTGCGGGGTGCTTGGGTGGCTCAGTCAGTTAAGCATCCAACTTCTGTTTAGGTCACGATGTTGCGGTTTGTGGGTTTGCGCCCAGCATCGGGCTTTGTGCTGTCAGTGCAGAGCCCACTTCAGATCTTCTGTCTCCCTCCCTTTCTGCCCTTATCCCACTCTCATAAGAATACTCTCTCAAAAATATGTAAACATTAAAAAAACCTGTTAATATTAGTGATTATACCCCTTTAATATGGTATGGTAAAGAAGGTAAGTTCAGTAGTCAGTTTTGAGTGATATTAAAAACTCCAGGTTTGGGGGAGAAGAAGGACTCTGCCTAGACTGCTTGTGCTTCTCTGCACAGGCATTTACTCTTCTTTCCTACCAGCCATCTCTGGAGAGAAAGCCAATCAAAGCTCTGCACGCTGAAACCTGAGGGACTCAGACCAACAGCAGAGGCCTCCTTTGAGGGCTGCCTAATTCATTGTGTCTTTACTCTTTTGTCCTCCTCCAAGCTCCACCCTTCCCTTTCTCCATCACTCCTCTCACTTAAAGGAGCCACAGATGGAAAAGGCATGACTCGTGATGCTCTGCAGCTATCAGCTCATGTATGCCACATTCAAAGGGACCCTTCATTCTACCCTGCTAACACTGTGCTTCATTCAAACACTGCAATGACTGGAGGGAGCCTACTGCTTCCTCACCCACTCCCCACAACCTTATTCTCTATTTGTTGCTCACTGTTCAGTCAGGCAATTCCACATAAATGTCAGTGTGTTCTTACAGGTGCAGAATATGTTATGCTATTCCATAGTAAATTAGCCCTGCTAGCCACTGGTAGCTATTTACTTTTACTGAAGAGAAAAATGATAGAGACACATATACACAGGCAAATATGCACCCTGGTGGAAGCTCTGAGGGAAATAAAACAAAAAGAGGAAGAAAAATGAGAGCAGTTCTAGAAGTGGCACTTGATACAGAAAGTGAAGTATCAGCTTCACATGCTCATAAAGGGAGGAAGATGGCTTATTTCAGAATTCTAAAAGCCAGGGAATCTTCACTTAGCTTGCTGGTTTGCTGATCAGTGAAGAATATGACTAGAAATGCACTTGAGTTTGACTGAAACTCATTTCCTGAGAGGATCTGGAAGCCAAGACGTTTCCTGCTGGGTAACACTTCATGATGTTCCCTATACTTTCTTTGCCTGCTTTGAATCGATTGCGACCAGTAATTTTATATTGAAAACAAATGCCATTTGGTGATTTACAGGTATTATTCAAACGAAAAGCATATCCAAATTTTTTTTTTTAATTTTTGGGGGTCCCTGGGTGGCTCAGTGGGTTAAGCATCCGAGTTCAGCTCAGGTCATGATCTTGTTTGTGAGTTCGAGCCCCACGTCAGGCTCTGTGCTGACAGCGCAGAGCCTGGAGCCTGCCCCAGATCTTGTGTCTCCCTCTCTCTCTGCCCCTCCCCACTCATGCTCTGTCTCTCTCTCTCTCTCTCTCTCTCTCTCTCAAAAATAAATAAACATTAAAGAACTATATTGTTTGCATTTTCCAATTTGGCATTGACAACACACAATCAATAGAACATATTAAAGAACATACACCTTGGGGCCCCTGGGTGGCTCATTCCCTTAAGCATCTGACTCTTCATTTGGCTCAGGTCATGATCTCATGGTTCATGAGTTGGAGCCCTGTATCAGGCTCCGCACTAACAGTGGAGGCTGCTTGGGATTCTGTCTCTCTCTCCCTCCCCCAGTTGCTTCTATCTCTCTCTCTCAAAGAGAAGTAAGTAAGTAAATAAATAAATAAACTTTAAAGAACATCTCTAAACATCTAAAAACATCTCTACCTTTTTATAAAATTTAGAAATGTTATCTGATTTTTATTACTTTGAAATGTTTTTCACATTTATGTCACAGTGTCTGACATCTTTTACATGTCCTCTCTTCCAAAAAGTCAAGAAACAAATGAAGAATAAAAAGTGAGGGATTATATCTATAATCTAGACATATTTTGACTCTCAGGTGGTTCTATATCAGCAAAAACAAACAAACAAAACTCACCCAGGTTTATAACATAGTTTGAAAATATTTAGAATTATTATTTCATTGTAATCTCATGTAAGTGCAAACTTTTATTACTTCATCGTGCAGAATTTCATGTGAAAAAACTATGCAGGAACTGGCTTGGCCATTGCCATGGGGCTACTCAGTGGGTGAATGGACACAGAACCATAGAAAAAGCAAATTCCTTGGAATATATTAGATCCTTTTTGTCTCCCCTTCTCTTCCCTGGAGGTAGAAAATCTGTAATTCCGGTGGCTGATCATAAAAGAGAAGGAGATAAGTTAATACAAGATGTTTTCTCAGTAAATAGAACTGTGTGCTCACATCACTAACGATGAAGCTTTTCATAAAGAATGAAAGGTCTAAGACTCTTAATTCCATCCGGAGGTTCAGATTAATTACCCTTTCAGTCAAGGTCACTGACAGTGTAAAGAATTTCCAGGCCCCCTAGAGCCAAGTGTTATCTTTCTCATACAGCAACCATGGATGCTTAAGTAAATCAATACATGGCAATTAGCAGGTAATAGGCATGATTTTTAAGTAGAAATAAGATATGATGATCTGGCTGTAGTACACATCTGGCTAGCCATAAGTGAACAGCTGCTGCTATCTTGTTTTTTGTAATAAAAGAGCTCTTTCAGTATAAAGAGAAGGGCGAGTATCGAAAAACGGAAAAAAAAATCAGGATAAGAAATTTTCAAATCATGCTGCTTTAAAAAAAATTGGTGGGATTTTATATATTCTTGGGATGACATACTTCTATAAAAGAGTGATTCTGTTTATCATATTTTTTTTTAATTTTCTAGTATAGACTTTACCTTTTAAAGTATTTTTAAGCTTACAGAAAAACTGAGCAAAAAGTATAGAGTTCTCATATACTTTACCCCTACACACCCATGTACACACACACACACACAGAGTCTCACCATTATTAACATTCCCCATTAGTGTGGCACCTTTGTTACAATTCATGAATCAATATTGATACAATTATTAACTAAGGTTAATACTTTACTCTGTGTTGTACAGCTCTACAGGTTTTCACAAATGCATAATGTCATGTGTCTGCCATTATAGTTTCATACAGAATACTTTCACTACATTAAAAATTCCCAGTACTCCACCCTGTGTCTCTAGATAAGGTTCTGTAATATTGTATTTCTATGTATGAAACCCTAATGTGATTGTATTTACACCACAAAATTCTGTTTTATAGGTATTTCAAGATTGATTTAGTAGCTAGAATAGTGTGATTTTTCTTCCTAGGATATCTTTGACATTTTTTCATTATATATGATTTCTATAAATTTTTCTTGGGTACTACTATAAGAAAGTAAGAATGTAATACTTTGTCCTTAACTCAAAGAATTTGTAATTTAATTCAAATTAATAAATGAACAAATGAAAAGTTAAATAATACAAGGCAAAGGATGGCAGGCTAGAAAGCAATAGGATAAAGTGCTGGATGAATGATGTGGATAGAATTGGGGAGTGTTCAATAGAGCAATCAGAGACAAGGGCATGAGGTGAAGAGAAAGGCTTAGTGGGTTCTCAGGATCTGGAAGAGGAGTAGGATATAGACAGTCAAATAGAGTGAAGGGCAGTCAAGGCAGGTGAAAGAGCTTGGTCAAAGGCTCTGTAAAGGGCAAATTTGTGTTGTACTTCTAGGCTGATCTTGAGGTACAGGCAGTTTTTGGGGCTATATTTGGTCCCACCTGCAAAATGCCTTTGCCCACATTTCTCACTGGGAACTTGGTAATTTACTGGTGGCATTTCATGACAGTAAGACCTCTCTTCTCTGCTTCCAGGACTTACTGTCTTTGCCTTCTCAGCTCTCCTCATTTCAGCCCTAGAAAATATCTTCCTAGTTTAGGGGTGCCTGGGTGTCTCAGTTGGTGAAGTGTCCACTCTTGATCTCAGCTCAGGTTGTGATCTCACAGTTCACAGGATCAAGCTCTGCACTGGACTCCTGCTTGGGGTTCTCTTTTCCTCTCTCTCCAACCCTCCCCTGCTTGGGATCTCTCTCTCTCTCTCTCTCTCTCTCTCTCTCTCTCAAAATAAATAAATAAACTTAAAAGAAAGAAAATATCTTCCTAGTTTAGAGAAAGCCTTTTCACTTTGTATTACTACACTCAGGAATTCCAACGTGGGCTTACACTTTCATGGGGGGAAAAATGCTAAAAGGAGAAATAAATATCTTTTTTTTTTCCCTAGCCTGGCTCAAATGCACTCTAAGGCAAAGAAATCCAAAGATCTTCATACTTGGGGTGGGTGAGAGCAAAATGAAGAAAGGGAGAATAGAGTGAGAAAATTAAAACAAAACTTTGGTTAATATTTCAAAATCCAAATAAACAACCTAACCTTACACCAAAGGCAGCTAGAAAAAGAAGAACAAACAAAACCTGACCCCAGTATAAGGAAATAATAAATATTGAAGCAGACATAAACTATATAGAAGCTAAAAAACAAACAAACAAACAAACAATAGAACAGATCAAAGAAACCAGGAGCTGGTTCTTTGGAAAGATCAACAAGATTGATAAACCTCTAGCCAGACTCATCAAAAACAAGAGAGAGAGAGAGAGAGAGAGAGAGAGAGAGAGGACTCAAATAAACAAAATCACTAATAAAAGAGGAGAAATAACCAACAACACGGAAATATAAACAATTGTAACAGAATATTAAGAAAACCTATATGCCAACACATTGGACAACCAACAAGAAGTGGATAAATTCCTAGAAACATATAACCTAACAAAACTAAAGCTGTAAGAAATAGAAAATCTGAACAGATCAATTGGCAACAAAGAAATTGAATCAGTTATCAAAAACTCCCAAAAAGCAAAAGTCTAGGGGCAGATGGCTTCTCAAGTGAATTCTCCCAAACATTTAAAGGAGAGTTAATACCTATTCTTCTCATACTGTTCCAAAAAAGTAGAAGGGAAAGGAAAACTTCTAAATTCACTCTATGAGGCCAGTATCACCCTGATACCCAAGCCAGATAGAAAAAGACATCACAGAAAAAGAAAACTACATGCCAATATTTCTCATGAATACAGATACAAAAATCCTCAACAAAATATTAGAAAACTAAATCCAACAACACATTAAAAAAAAAAAAAATCATACACTACAGTCAAGTGGGATTTATTCCCAGGATGCAAGGGTGGTACAGTGTTTGCAAAACAATCAACATGATACTTCATATCAATAAGAGAAAGGATAAAAACCATGTGCTCATTTCAATACATGTGGAAAAAGCATTTGACAAAATATAGCATCCCAACGAAGTAACCCCCCCATCCTGCAAAGTAGGTCTAGAGGGAACATAGCTCATAGCTTAACATAATAAAGACCTTATGTGAAAAACCCACACCTGTCATCATACTCAATGGTGAAAATGTTGAGAGCTTCTCTCTTAAGGTAAGGAACAAGAAAAAGATGTCCACCCTCACTACTTTTATTCAACATAGTACTGGAAGCCCTAGCTACAGGATTTTAAAGAAATAAAAGGGGCGCCTGGGTGGCTCAGTTGGTTAAACATCCAGCTTTGGCTCAGGTCATGATCTCACAGTTCGTGAGTTCAAACCCCACATCAGGCTCTGTGCTGATAGCTCAGAGCCTGGAGCCTGCTTCAGATTTGTGTCTCCCTCTCTCTCTGCCCCTCCCCTGCTCACATTCTGTCTCTCCCTCTCAAAAATAAATAAACATTTAAAAATAAATAAATAAAATAAAAGACATTCAAATTGGTAAAGAAAAAGTAAAACTCTCACTATTTTCACATGTCATGATACTCTCTTTATAAAACCTGAAAGACTCCATCAAAAAACTACTAGAACTGATATTCAGTAAAATCCCAGGATGCAAAATCAATGTACAGAAATTTGTTACATTTCTATACACAAATAATGAAGCAGCAGAAAGAGAAATTAAGAAAATCCCATTTACAGTTGCACCAAAAATAATAAAACATTTAGGAATAAACTTAACCAAAGACATGAAAGACCTATACTCTGAAAACTATAAACACCAATGAAAGAAATTCAAGATGATGCAAAGAAATGGAAAGACATTCCATGTTCATTGGTTGGAAGAACAAATATTGTTAAAATGTCTATACTATCCAATTCAATCTACACATTTAATGCAATCCCTATGAAAAAAAAAACAATGGCATTTTTCACAGAACTAGAAGAATCTTAAATTTTGTGTGGAACCACAATGACATCAAATAGCAAAAGCAATCTTGAAAAAGAAAAGCAAAACTGGAGGTATCACAATTCCAGACTTCAAGATATATTACAAAGCAGTAGTAATTAAAATAGTATGGTACTGGCACAAAAACAGACACACAGATCAATGGAATATAATAGAAATCCCAGAAACAAACTCAAAATTTTGTGGTCAATCTTCAACAAAGGAGGAAGAATGAATATCCAATGGGAAAAGTATAGTCTCTTCAACAAATGGTGCTAGGAAAACTGGAAAGCAACTTGCCAAAGAATAAAATTGGACCACTTTCTTTCACCATACACAAAAAACAAACTCAGAAAGGATTAAAGACCTAAATGTGAGACTGGAAACCATAAAAATCCTAGAAGAGAGCACAGGCAGTAACCTCTTTGACATTAGTAGCAACATTTTTCCAGATATGCCTCCTGAGGCAAGGGAAATAAAAGCAAAAATAAACTATTGGTACCACATTAAAATAAAAAGTTTCTGCATGGTGAAGCAAACAATCAAGAAAACTAAAAGGTTACTTACTGAATTGAAGAAGATATTTGCAAATGACATACCCAATCAAGGGGCGGCTTCCAAAATATATAAAGAACTGATATCGGGGCGCCTGAGTGGCCCAGTCGGTTAAGCGACTGACTTTGGCTCAGATTATAATCTCAGGGCTCATGGGTTCGAATCCTGCGTCGGGCTCTGTGCTGATAGCTCCGAGCCTTGAGCTTGCTTCGGATTCTGTGTCTCCCTTTCTCTCTGTTCCTCCCCTGCTCACGCTCTGTCTCTCTCTCTCAAAAATAATAAACATTTTAAAAAATTTTTTTAAAAGAACTGATACAACTCAACATCCAAAAAACAAATAATCCAATTAAGAAATGGGCAGACGAGAGGTCACCTATAGGGCTCAATTGGTATAGCATGCAAATTTTGTTCTCAAGGTCATGAGTTCCAGCCCCACTTTAAGCCATAGAGCTTTCTTAAAAAAATAAATAAAAAAAAGGTAGGGGTGCCTGGGTGGCTCCATTGGTTAAGCCTCCAACTTCAGCTCAGGTCATGATTTCATGGTTTCTGAGTTCAAGCCCCCCATTGGGTTCTCTGCTGTCCTTGCAGAGCCCACTTTGGATCCTCAGTCTCCTTCTCTCTCTGCCCCAACTCCTCCTCTCTCTCTCTCTCTCTCTCTCTCTCTCTCTCTCTCTCTCTCAAAAACAAATAAACTTTTAAAAAAATGGGCAGAAGAGATGAACAGACATTTCTCCAAAGAAACAGAAAGATGGCCAACAAACACATGCAAAGATACTCAACATTACTCATCATCAGGGAAACACAAATCAAAACTACAGTGAGATAGCATCTCACACCTGTCAGAATGGCTAAAATCAAAAACATAAGAAACAACAAGTGTTGGTAAGGAAGTGGAGAAAAAGGAACCTTCTTGCACTCTTGGTGGAAATGCAAACTGGTGTATCCATTCTGGAAAACATTTCTTCAAAAAATTAAAAATAGAATTATATTGTGATCCAGTAATCACACTACTGGCTATTTACCCAAAATATACAAAAACACTAAGTCAAAGGGATATATGCACCCCTATGTTTATAGCAGCATTATTTATAATAGGCAAACTATGGAAGCAGCCCAAGTGTCCATATATAATACATAGTATTCAGCCATACAAAAGAATGGAATCTTGCCATTTGCAACAACGTAGATAGAGCTAAAGAGTATAATGTTAAACAAAATAAGTTAGTCAGAGAAAGACAAATACCATATGATCTCACTCATATATGGAAATTAAGAAACAAACGAACAAAGGGGAGAAAAAGAGAGAAACAAACCAAGAAACAGACTCCTAACTATAGAGAACAAACTGATGGTTAGCAGAGGAGAGATGAGTAGGGAAATGTGTAAAATATGTGAGGGGGATTAAGGAGAGCACATGTTGTGATGAGCACTGGGTAGTGTATAGAATTGTCACTATATTGTACATGTGAAACTAATATAACACTGTATGTTAGCTATACTGCAAATAAAGTAAAAAAATAATACAATACAATACAAAATCCCTCCTGTGCTAACATAAAAAAATTGATAGTTACTAGAGAGTGGGGGGGGGGGGGAGATAAAAAAAAAAATTCAAGAACCTCATCTTACCACAGAAGTGACCAGACTCAGGTATCTCAAACTTATTTCAAAATTAGTTTCAGAACTAGAATGTCTGATATTACTAAGATAAATCCTTTCTGATGTTGAGAGCAATTTCTAATGATAAGGGCTGAGGACTGAGGAATGAATGAATGAGTGAATGAATGGTATTAATAGCCTTCAACCACCAGGCAGAATAAGAAACAGGACAGGTTTAACTAGGAGGCCCCAGGACTGGCAAGTTGGTTTCAGAGGGATTCAGCCAGTAAGACTTGCTGTCTAGGGAGACAGATTAGAATTCTTCGGGATGTCTGGGGCCATTAGTTCAAGAAGCAAGTTTTAAGTCAGGGAAGTAGCTTATATTGAGATAAAAACAAGTATCCTAAGTCTACATGAGCACTTTGTAACATGTAGAACTTAAACAATTTGGTAAAAATATGTGTCAACGACACAAGCTCTGCTCCTTGATAAAAACATTCCCTGTTCTATGTAAGTGAGTCAGGTAAGAGAGCCCCAGAAGTTGGCGTTTGTTATGCCAAGGCGGAGAATTCAGATGTGTTAGGGGTGAATCTGGGGTGGGAGAGCAGAGATTAGGGAGAGGCTAATTAAAGGGAAACTATTTCTCTACTCACAGCACTTTTGACACCAAATGTGTAGGTTTTTCACATCAAACAATCCCCCAATTCTCTGTAAATACCCACTGGGTATTCTACAATTTAATTCATCCTGACACCCCCAGAGTTAGCGCAGGCTCCACATGATAAGAGCTTAGTCCCACAAGACCGCCCCCTACTTCAGACAGTAATTCCAAGTAGTGGTTCCCAGATTACTCACATTCTGCCCAACTCGGCTACAAATTTGGTGTCCTCAAGACCCCCTCATCTCTGACAATTTGCTCACAAAATGATTCAAAAACTCAGGGTAACGTTTACTTGTGTTTAACTGGTTCATTATAAAGTATACAGATGAACAGACAGATGAAGAGGTATATAGGGTCAGGTCCAGAAGGGTGCAAACCACAAAAGCTTCTGTTCCCATGGAGGTGGAATACAGAAATTCTCCTAGCACGTGGATGCGTTCACCAACCTGGAAGTTCTCTGAACCCTGTCATTCAGGGATTTTATGGAGACTTCATCAGGCAGGCATGATGGATTATTAACTCATTTTCCTCCCCAAATGGCGGGTGGGTGTGGGGGAGTGAAGCTGAAAGTTACAAATCTGTAATCATGGTTTGGTCTTTCTGGTGATTAGTCCCCATCCAGGAGCACACCAAGAGTCACTTCATTAGAGCAAAAGATATTCCTGTAACACAGGAAATTCCAAGGGATTTAGGAGCTCTGTGTCAGCAATTGAATCAGCGGGCAAAAGACCTAATATTAGAACAAAAGATGCCCTAGCACCCCTGTCACACAGGAAATTACAAAATTGGGGGCAGAGCTCAAATATATATATCTCTTACTGTGTCACAGTGCTTTGTTAAATACCATATTTGTCTGAATTAAAGAAAATCCTCATTGTTTTTTAATAGTTTCATTTACACTCAGAAATGTGGTCTTCTGCCTGAGACAGTGTCTGAAACAGTGGCCTGCACACTGCTTAAAACAGTGGTCACTTAAATATCTGACAAATAAATATATTAAATCCATGATTTAAATGTGGGTTTAACTAATGGAGGAGTCATGGTTCATTAATAGTTTTTTGTTGCTGTTTCATTGTTTTTGGATTTTTTAGTAGATTAAAACAACACACATTTATTTTTTCTCACAGTTTCTGTGGGTCAGAGTCCAGGTATGGCTTGGTGGTCCTTTGCTGTGGGTGTCATTAAGGTAACAAGCAAGGTCTGAGTGGGCTGCCTTGTTTTTAGGAGCTCAACTTCTTCTTCCAAGCTGAGGTAGCTGTAGGCAGAATTCAATTCCTTGCAGTTGTAGGACTGGGGTCCTCATTTTCTTGTTCTTGTCAGTTGGGGTCCCCTCTCATCTCCTAGAAGCGACCACAGCCCCGTTCATAACATGGCAGCTTATTTCTTAAAGGTGCTCAGGATAATTTTTCTTTAAGGCTTTTGTCTGATTAAGTCATACTTGCCTAGGATAATGTCCCTTTTGATTAACTCAAAATCAACTAATTTGGGACCTTAATCACATCTACAAAATCCTTGTACCTTTGTCATATTCTCATCACGACATTTTAGAATTCAGCCTGGACCAAGGAAAAAGTTGTTCAAAGTTCCTCTCTGATGTCAGCATGTAGAAAATAATATGATATTATTATCATTTCTAATCTTTCATCTAAATTGAGATATTCCAAACGTAAAACATTTTCAAATTTTGATCAGATAACCAGGTATCACAGAATCATTGAAATATTAGAGAATACATAGAAAAAATACATTAGTTCACTTCCTCCCATCTACAAACATAATTTGTTCTCCATTGTCCAAATAATTTTTTCAGAAATATAAGCATTCACTATTAAATGGAAATATTTACAAATGCTTGAAATTAGAGATTAATTGAACTTTATTGACATTATCACAGAAACTCAAACAAAATCAGGTCAACTAAACAAGTTTACTTGTATCACAACCTCTTTTTTCAGATCTGAAGAGAACATGATGAATGTAGTAGCATCATTCAGGTCACACTCAGCTTTTTTTTTTTTTTTTTTTTTTTTTTTTGCAAATGCTACTTGAATGAACATTTTGATCTGCGAAAAGGCAAGATTAGCTCTTTTCTTGATTTCATTTTTATTTTTTGAAGTGTTCATATGTTAGGTAGAATATATTTCATGGCCACACTTTTAAACCATTCTTCAGGTGGGGTATTTTATTTTTCCATGGTGGAGGAGGGAGTGATTTATGCTGGTTTTAATACTCTCTTTAAATTTTTATATGCTCAACCTGCAAAGAATGAACTTTGAGCAAATGAAAGTATGTCAGTGGGGAAACTCACAGTGATTGTTCTCTGCTGGAAGGATTAAATAAATGTAGAGTTCCAAGCAGGCTTAGGCAATGAACTGTAAAATACTAAGAGAATGCGAGAGTAAAATAATCTATCTTCCATCACCAACTGATTGTGTTGCCAGTGCCATGCTCTGGAAATAGCACTGGGGTTACCTTTTTTTTTCTCTGCCACTCCAGCAGCTGAGAGTTGGAGCCCTCTGTACCCACAACTAGTGACAAATCAGGGCACTTCTCCCTGTTAGTAACAGGAGAGGCATGTAACCTAAGAGCCTGGCCACTGTTGGTTAGCTCTTTCAACGTGAGAGGTGACTTACAACTTATCATACCTGCCTCATGAGTTTGTTCCTGAGAATCTAACAGAGAAGATTCACAGAAGTGTTTTGTAAGCAATAATTTATTTAAGTGTTATTTATGTGTAATATTGTCTTAGAAAGCACACAAACATATATACATGTATATACTTATGTAATATACATACATATACTTACATATGCATACACACACAGTAAGAATCTAAATCCATTCCTTCTCTTCACAGCAAAACCATTTTTAAAAACCGTTGCCTGACAATAATTTTGTGAACTTGTATAGTGTATTTCCTTTTATGTACTCTGAAAATTTTCATATTAAAATTAAATTAAATCTGTAACACTCCAGAAACTGAACTAAGGTCTTTAATAGCTTAATGCCTCATTTATTTCTCAAAACAACCATGAGACATAGGTATCATTATCTTAATTAACAAATGAGAAAATTAAATGCCAGAGGCTTTTATTAAATTTTTAATAATCATAGTCTAGATTTAGACATGAGAAAAGAAACACTAGAGGAAGGATATACAGCTTTGGATTTATGGTAGTCAAAACCACAGGCTGATGACTGAGATAAATGTAAGAATTTAATCAATAAGTAGGTGTTATTATCCTCATCAGTAGATGAGAAAATTGTAGGTTAGGAATTTTAATAATTTTTCCAAATTGAAGATGAAAACCAAGATTCTAACCTAGATAGGCTTCAACTAAAACTTGTAGTGCTTAGGGTACCTGGGTGGCTCAGTCAGTTAAGTGGTTAAGTGACCTAACTGACCTCAGCTCAGGTCATGATCTCACTTCTCATGGGTTTGAGCTCCGCATCAGGCTCTGTGCTGACGGCTCAGAACCTGGAGCCTGCTTTGGATCCTGTGTCTCCCTCTCTCTCTGCCCCTACCTCGTTCACGCTTTGTCTCTGTCTCTCCCTCAAAAATAAATAAACACTAAAAAATTTTAAAAAGAAATTGTGTTTACAGTCATTTGTTTATTCAAAATATTTCTAGAGGAACTTCTTCAGATGATGAATTAAAAAAAAAAAAACAAAAGAAACCAAATATTTCTAGAAGACCTTCTAAGATACAGACTTTGTGAGCAAAATTGCCATAATTACTGGTACCATGGAGTTTACAGCTGAGTAGGAGAAAAAGAAATTTATTTAGTAATCAGATAATTAAATGTAACTGACATCATTCAAGTCTCTGTAAAATATTTCCCTAGAGAAATATGCCCCATCTCTGCTTCCCTATCTCTGCTAATGGTGTGTGCTTCTCCCCCTGATGGTCTCTAGCACACTACCCTGTTAGAATTTTCTCATAGCACTTATTTGTTGTTGACTTGTGTTTTTGTTTATGTATTACATATATCCCACTAGAATAGAAGCTCTTGATAGCAGGCATCTTTTCTGACTAATTGACTGTTGTTCCCCAGTGGCTGGAATCATGCCTGCTTCTTTTATAATTTAGTCATTCAATAAATATTTGTTAAAAGAAGAGAGGAAGGAAGAAGGGCTCCTGAGGAGAAGTATAGAGTACTAGGAGTATGTATTTTATCTGACAGGAGATCAGAGATATTTGAGGAAGTTATACTTGAATTGCAAATCTGAAGAATGAATGAGGTTCTAAAGGAGTAGAGTGTGTGTGTGTGTGTGTGTGTGTGTGTCTGTGCGTGTGTGTGTGTGTGTGTGTGTGTGTGTGTGTGTTTGGTGGGGCAGGGGGCAGCAGGGAGTTTCAAGAACAGGCAGGAAGAGTATTCAAAGGCCTGTGGTAGGACAGGACCTGCCAAATATGAAGACAGGAAAGAAAGCCAACAGGGCAATTTAAGTGTAACATGTGGTGGGAGAAGTAGGTTGGGCCAAGAGCCTTGCAGCAATTTTGACTTCACTTGAAGATCGATGAGCCGTTCAAATATTTTAACCAAAAAGGAAGTATAATGGTGTTTGCATGTGATGTGCAGAAAAAGAGAAAAGAAACAGTGGTTGCAGAGATCCCAGTTCGGAGTCTCTGCAATGGTCTAGAAATTAGGTTGAAGGGGAGTTGGATGACCTTTAATGGTGGTAATAAGAAAAGTTGTTGAAATCATGAGCTCCTTAGAAGAGAAAACTATTCAGAGCCTGTGGTAGAGGGAAAACGAAAGGCAGAGAATATGAGGATGGAAGGGGTGGCTCCAGGTGTCTGGCCTGAACAGTAGAATGGATAGTAATGCCATCTTCGATAGGGATCATGGCAGAGGAGCAGGGAGGGGCTGGCTTGTACCTCTAGCCACCACCCCACCCCCCACCCCCCCGCCGCCTTTCAAAGAAGAGTTTCAAAGAAGGAAGAAGGAAAACTGGAAATGGGTAAATATTGGACTAAGTACATCCAGCACCTAAAACATGAAAGTAGAATTGGATCTCATTTTGTAATATGAAAAGGACTACAAAACCCACAGCACAAAGGAGGTCTGTGTCTTTTCTTTTGATGTGCCTGTGTAGTGAAACTGCAATTAGTGGTAATAGGAGTTGCATGTGTAGCTCAAAGGGACTTGATGCAAGTTTGCAGCAGGGTACAAAATGGTACAAGTAAAACCCAGTTCTGATTACCAACATTTAATTTTACTGTCTCCTTTAGATAGCATAACTTTTCCATTATCAGAATCCCTCCAACCCATTACATCACAAATGCAATTATAAATACATTATAAATTAATCCAGGCTGATGAAATCAAATGCAGCAAATTGATTCTAAGTGAAGGAGGGGGTTGGAAAGTAAATGGTGGTCAAGTTGCATATGAAATATTACCTCTCTTATTCTTATGGTTCCAAAGGAGGATACATGATTACCCTTAAAGACAAATATTCTGTTCTGATATAGAAGCTTTTTTTTTAGGTTCTGATTTTAATATGCTAGATTTTTCTCAGGCAATAAGCAATCCCTTAAATTTTGCAAACTGGCATTCATTCATCTGTTCTATAATGGTTTCTGCAGTATTTTCCTAGAATTAACCTGCTTTTAACACTCTTGCTTAGCTTTGTGTAAAATTTGCATACATGCAAACAGGCATTGAACACAGTTGAAGATTTGTAATCATTTAAATTGGTATGCATATCATATGTGTATATAATAGATGTATAAATATGTTACTAAACCAGATGGTTCTCCACACTGAGAATTTATTTATATACACACAATATCAGAGTACACAAATAAAGCTTTTTAGTTATAAGCAAATTTGTTAAGTATATCACAGTATTTATCCTATTTCTCTTCTTTAAAAAGTATTTGATCATTTTACATTTTAAGTTAAATTTCCTTCATTGATTCAGTTTCTATTCTCTTTTACATTTTATATATTTTTTAAAGTTTATTTTAAGAGACAGAGAGAGCACAAGTAGGGGAGGAGCAGAGAAAGAGGGAGAGAGAGAAGCCTAAGTAGGCTCTGAACTGTCAGTGCAAAGCCCAATGTGGGGCTCCATCTCAAGAACCGTAAGATCATGACATGAGCCAAAATCAAGAGTTGGACGTTTAGCCAACTGAGCCACCTAGCTGCCCCTCTCTTCTGTATTTTAATGCCTATTTTTCTGTCACAGAATAAAGTAATAAATTTATTTTCATAATCTACAAGATTTTTCTGTTCATTATATAGTACACAATAAACTTTAATTCATATTAATAATTTTCCCAAGAATATCATGGTAAAAATGGGCATTAACTCAAACATTGCATCTCCTTTATTCCCCTCTAACTTATTAAGAAACTATTTGCTTAAATATTCAAAGTAGATCACAGATTTACTCACACCACAATTTAAACTTCAGGCAAAAATGCAGTCCCTTTATTTTGTGTACTATCAGCCTGAACTTAAAATCCCTAACTTTCTGGGTGGCAGGAGGAACGTTTTATTCAACTGTTTTTAAATTTCAGCAAAAATTTAATAGTCTATGTCCTGAGTACACTCTTTAGATAAAAATTCTCAGGTTTTCAGTCACTCGACTGACCTCCTCCCACCTCTCTAAGACAGCAGTTCATAAAAAGAGAAAATGGTGCTCAGACCTGCTGTGGTTTCTGGGTTCTGCTCTGCTGCTGTGTACCCGATGGCTGTGTAACATGTTGTTGAATGTTTTTGTCAGTGATCATGAAGACAGGCTCCCATCTCCTTCTCAGTCTTTACAAAATAGTAGCCAGCTAAAATCCTTAACTTTTTGGTGAGTAAGTGTGTAGAAAGACGAGATCCTGAAGGTAGAAGCTGCGTGAAAATGGAGAGGTGTGATAGATGGAAACTGCCAACTTTCCGCTACCAAATCTGCAAATCTGCCTTCATCCACACCTGGCTTTTTTCATACTGTTGTTTCAGTGCAGCATATATTAGAATCACCCGGAAGGCTTGTTAAACCCCAGATTTCTGAGTCCCAACATAGAATTTCTGATTCAGAGAGTCTTGAATGGGGCCTGATATAATTTACATGGCTGACATTCTCAAGTGATGCTAATGCTGCTGGTCTAGGCAAGTGATCATGCACAAAAAGCCAGTTTAACAAGGCAAACTTAAAAAAAAAATTTGTTTTAATGTTTATTTATTTTTGAGAAAGAGAGAAACAGAGTGTGAGCAGGGGAGGGGCAGAGAGAAAGAGAGAGACACAGAATCCGAAACAGGCTCCAGGTTCTGAGCTGTCAGCACAGAGATTGACTCGGGGCTCCAATCCATAGTGGGCGAGATCATGACCTGAGCCAAAGTCTGAAGTCACTTAACTGACTGAGCCACCCATGCGTCCCTAACAAGGCAAACTTAAAAAAAAAAAAAAAGTTTCTTTACACTAAAAACCATATTGAGAAAAATGTGCAAAATATTCAAATGGTAATTACATGTCTTTCTCTTGGTGTTTGCATTTTGTAAGAGATATCATGTAAAGTGACATAGGTACCTGTCACTGTCAAAGTTAAATCAAGGGAAAATTTATAGGTCAATTGCTTTTACTATCCTATTGAATTTAGGGTACAGTCTTTGGTGAGAATATTATTCTTTGTTATCAGTTTCTTTAATGAAATTTTCTTGTTATGCTATTTATCCTTTTTTTTTTTTTTTCTCCAGCCATTATATGTCTCCCGAACTGTGGTTTGGCTGTTTGAAAACTGGAATAAAGATAGGTTACATAGAGCTGAAATTCTCCAAGAATTCATCAAATAATTTAAACTATAATATATTTCACAATAATTTAATGATATTATCAAGTATATACAACCCAAATTGAAATACTTAACTTCTAATCACAGCTTCACTTGAAATTGATAAACAGGGGTGCCTGGGTGGCTCAACGGTTGAGCATCTGACTTTGGCTCAGGTGATGATCTCATGGTTCATGAGTTCAAGCCCCGCGTTAGGCTTGCCACTGTTGGCACAATGCCAGCTTCTGATCCCGTCCCCCTCTCTTTCCCTCCCCTGTTCATTCTCTCTCTCTCAAAAATAAATAAACATTAAAAAAAGAAAATGATAAACAAACTTGGTTTATATGTCAATACTTCACACTCTATGATTTGGAAACATTATTTTCTTTTTTTCTTTCTTTTTCTTTTTTTTTTTTTTCAACGTTTATTTATTTTTGGGACAGAGAGAGACAGAGCATGAACGGGGGAGGGGCAGAGAGAGAGGGAGACACAGAATCGGAAACAGGCTCCAGGCTCTGAGCCACAGCCCAGAGCCTGACGCGGGGCTCGAACTCACGAACCGCGAGATCGTGACCTGGCTGAAGTCGGACGCTTAACCGACTGCGCCACCCAGGCGCCCCGGAAACATTATTTTCTAAAAACTTTTTTTTTTTCCAAGTTTGTCTCTTCAGGTATTTGATCAAAAAGTTTTAGAGAATCCTCCACAATTATTTTCTAGAGAATGACAGCATACATCAATGTAAAAATTACTGTGAACAGTCCTACAGTGAATAAATTCAATTAATGTATTCACTCACAAATTTTGAATCCCTGATTTAGAAAGTACATTTTGTATTTGGAAAGCTCTCAACCTCTATGGAGTCTAATCTGGGAATTGACATCAAAACAGAAAGTGAAAAAATGTGTTTGTATTTCATATTGGTATATATATTTGCTTGAATATGTTGCCAACTGCACTAAACTTTAGCATGAAGAGTATTAAGCCCCTGGCAAGATTTCATTCAGGTGACAGTGTTTCTTTCTTTTTCTTTTTAAATTTTTTTAATGTTTATTTATTTTTGAGGAGAGACAGAGCGTGAGTAGGAGAGGGGCACAGAGAGAGCAAAACACAGAATCCAAAGCAGGCTCCAGACTCTGAGCTGTCAGCACAAAGCCCGATGCAGGGCTCAAACCCACAAGCTGGGAAATCATGACCTGAGCCAAAGTCGGACATTTAACTGACTGAGCCATCCAGGTGCCCCAGGTGACAGTGTTTGTAAATTTACTCCTTTGATTGTTATATGTCAAGCATATTAAACAAATGAAGGACCAATTGCTGAAAAATTAGTCACAGTTCATTAAGTTCAGGATTAAACACATTGAGTAATTCAGAAACAATGGAATTTTTATACTAGGATGAAAAATTAAGAAATTTGCTATATTAAGTGAAGTATCCACGCCTTTATATTCTTGGCAGAAAACAGGTAAACTTTAAACCAGTAATATTTTATAAACATAGATAACTGATTTAGTGTTTGAAATTTATTTTTTAAATGAACTCAGTTTATTCATATACTATACTAGTATATTGTGGAATAAGCTTTATAAGAAATGAAGGGATTGTATGAAATAAAGTCAAGGTCAGGAGCACCTGGGGGCTCAGTCAGTCAAGCATCCAACTCTTGATTTCAGCTCAGGTCATGATCTCATGGTTCATGAGTTCAAGCCCTGCATCAAGCTCTGCCCTGACAGTGTGGAGCCTGCTTGTGATTCTTTCTCCCTCTCTCTCTCTGCCCCTCCCCTACTTGCGCACTATCTCTCCCTCTAAAAATAAATAAATAAGCTTTAAAAAAAATTTTTTTAAATAATGACAAGTCAGATAAAGAAAGGATTTGATCATAAAGTTTTTCAGGCAATGTGTTATAACTTTCTACAGAAAAAACAAAAAATGCACTAAACATCTCTTTAGGTTATTTCTATGTGCTTTAGATTGTTTCTATGTGCTTTTCATATAAAAATATGCCAGAAGCTCATTTTCATTTAAAAAGAAATGGTTGCATTAGATGTGACAAACTTTTAAGATCTGATATAATTTTTTTAGGCACCTGGAGTCCATTGATTGAATGGCAAGAAAATGCACCACCTTCTCTTTTATTTTAATAGCCAAATACTAAACTTCATTGGGAAGTGGCCCTATATCTCTCAGTTCTATTAGAACAAATAAAGGTCATCTTTAGGTAACAATATTTTGAGAATCCACTTAATATCTATGCCAGTGATGGAGTGCTACTTATGCTTGAGTTCTGCAACTAATGATAAGATAAAAATCAAAACTTGTTTTTATGTAGGTGTTAGATGTCTTTTAGACAGTTAGTGATTACTTCCAGGTATCACTGAGGCACAGTGAGCTGAAGATTCTCTTGACCCATATTCTCACACAACTTACACTCCCTCCTCTACACTCTAAAAGGCCCAAATTATTCCAGGAAGGTTGGGATTTTTGTGGAACATCTAATTACAATTTAGATGGAATCTGAACAAATTGATAAGACAAAGGGAGGCAGGTAGAAAAGAAAGCATAATCTGTATTACTGTATTTATTACTTTACTACAAGTTGGAGAATGTATTTAGCACAAGGACTGAATGAACTCCCTAGCTAAACTCCAAATTTGAACAGACCTAAGCACCTAGTTCTGGATAAGACTTATGGATTGGAAGTAGTGAGGAGAATCTATGCTATCTACAGACACCTGCCTCCCAAAGGAAAAAATGGGATGAGCTTATTTAAGCAGAGCATGCTTAATTTAGTTTTTTCAGATTGACCAGCTAGGTGAATCTCACTCTTTCCTTTGGGACACAATGAATTCGGTTGTCTCAATGTGGAAAGAGACAGGAGGAGTGTGGATGAAGTATTCTCTCCTAACAATGTTATCTGAATGATATTCAGGGAGGTAACTATGATGTCATTGAACATATATCAACTCCTGAAGCAAGGGACCCCGGTGAGAATTTGGTTCTACCACTGAGATGCTATTTCACCTTCAGGAAACCACCCAACCTCCAGTTTTATCATTTGTAGATTAATTACAACATACCTACCTTTTAAAGTTATTTTAAAGGTTAAAACAAATAATGCATATCAAAATGTATGGAATGGGGAAAAGAGAAAATATTATTATTATATTATTAAATGGTATAGGTCAGTCAAGAGTGATTGAGCACTGTGCTAAGGATTGGAAATGTAAAGATGAATAAGATACAGTCTCTGACCTTGAGTCTCATGTAAAAAACAAAAATATGAACAGACCATTTCAGGGAAAAGGGCAGGAATGAGAAATAGCCTGAATACTTACGGGTGCATTGAGGTATTATTCATTAAAAGCTCATGGGAATGTTTAAGTTACAAATTTTAATATAGATCATATGAATCCATAGAATAAAGAGCAACTAAGCTTTATGCCCTTGGCTTTCTTTCTATACTTACTTGCTCCTCTGACATTTATATGAACATAAATTCTATGAAGGCAAACATTGTACTATCTAGGTCATGTCATGTGGTGGTAACACTGGATTTATCAACATCAGGCTGCATATTGTGAAAACCTAGGAAGCAAGTCACAAGATCAGCAAGCTTATGGAATAAGATTATCATCTAAGATAAAAGCCAAAGCCAAAAGGTTGCTCCCAGTGCAATAAGAGCTTCAAAAAAATGCAAAAGGAGGGGTGCCTGGCTGGCCCAGTTGGTAGAGCATGTGACTCGTGATCTTTGGGGTCATGAGTTCAAGCCATACATTGATCATAGAGCTTACTTTAAAGATAAATAAATAAGCCTTAAAAAATGCAAAAGGAAAAATTTATGCAATAGTCCAGGGCAAAACCAAATAGGGATTAAAAATCACACACAAAAAAGATACAGGAATTATAGATTTATACAGAAGAAAGTTAGTTTATTGAACTGAGATAGTCCAATCCCTCTCACTTCCTAAACAGAGGCAGGTGTCATATACAGGCAGCTGAAAATACTCTTTGGCTTACTGTTTTCAAAATTCTCTTATTTTCAAAAAGTGTAATAAAATATACATAACATAAAGTTTACCATTTTAACCATTTTAAAGAGTACAATTTGGTGACATTAAGTACATTCATGATGTCATGCAACAATTACCACTAACCATTTTTAGAATTTTTCATTATATGAAACAGAAAGTCTGTGTCCATTAAATAATAATTCCCTGTTCTTCCCTTCCTTTAGTCCCTAGTTACTTCTATTCTACTTTTCTCTATGCATTTGTCTATTCTTTTTTTTTTAAGTTTATCTATTTATTTTTGAGAGAGAGAGAGGGAGGGAGAGGCAGAAAGAAAATCCCAAGGAGGCTCCTCACTCTCAGCACAGAGCCCTACATGGGGCTCGAAGTCACTAAGGGTGAGATCATGAGCTGAACTGAAATCAAGAGTCAGGACTCTTAACCGGCTGAGCCACCCAGGTGTCCCTGAATTTGTCTATTCTAAATACCTAACATAATGGAGTCATGTTTGTGTTTTGACTTATTTCATTTGGTGTAGTAGTTATGATATGCATGTTGTAGCAGGGATCAGAATTTCATCCCTTTTTAAGGCTGAGTAAAATTCCATTGTATGGGTATACACCACTCTTTTTAAAAAAAAACCACATTCATTTGGGGGTGTCTGGGTGGCTCAGTTCGTTAAGCATCCCACCCTTGATTTCAGCTCAGGTCATGATCTCACAGTTCATGATATCAAGCCCCACATTGGGCTCCATGCTAATAGAAGCGAGCCTGCTTGAGATCCTCTCTCTTTCCTTCTTTCTCTGTCCCTCTCCTTCTTGAATGTGCTTGTTCTCTCCCTCAAAATAAATAAAATAAACTTTAAAATAAAGAAGCTGTTCTGTTTAAAAACAACAACAACAACATTTGGGGCCCCTGGGTGGCTCGGTCGGTTAAGGCTCCAACTTCAGCTCAGGTCATGATCTCGTGGTTTGTGAGTTCGAGTCTTGTGTTGGGCTCTGTGCTGACAGCTGAGCCTGGAGCCTGCTTTGGATTCTTTGTCTCCCTCTCTCTCTGCCCCTCCCCCACTCGTGCTCTTTCTCTCTCTGCCTCTCAAAAATAAATAAACGGTAAAAAAAAAAATTCATTTGTTGACAGACATCTTGGTTGTTTCCACCTCTGGGCTATTGTGAATAATGCTGCTTCTATGAACACTGGTGTACAAACACCTGCTGAGTGCTTGGTTTCATTTTTGGGGGGAATGCACTCAGAAGTGGAACAGCTGAATTATATGGCAACTATGTTTAATTTGGGGGGGAACTACCAGAATGTTTTTCACCATAGCTGTACTACTCTACATTCCCATCAGGAATGCATGAGAGTTGCAATTTCTCCACATCCTCCTTATCACTTGTTATTTCTCTTTCTGTTTGTTTCTTTGTTTATTAATTACAGCCATTCCAATGGATGTGAAGTGATAGCTCATTATGGTTTTGATTTGCATTTCCCTAATGACTAACATTACTGAGCATCTTTTCATGTGTTTATTGGCCATTTGTATATCTTCCTTGGAGAAATGTCTATTCAAATTCCTTGCCTATTTTTGAATTGGGTTGTTTGTTTTTTTGTTGTTGTTGTTGAAGTATAGGAGTTCTTTCTATATTCTGAATTCCCATCCCTGTCAGTTATAGGATTTGCAAATATTTTCCTCATTCTATAGATTATCTTCTCACTCTCTTCATAGTGTCCTTTGATGCACAAATGTTTTAATTTGGATGAAGTCCAACTGATCTATTATTTCTGTTGTTGCCTGTACGTTTGGTGTCATATCCAAGAAATCTTTGTCAGCCTACTTTTAAAAGAAAGAAAACAGTAAGTAGAAACTAGAATGATGCCCAATTAGCTTTCACAATATTATTCATTATTTTTATCTTTCACTTTACTAAGTAAAATTTTTTAAATGATATGGAGAAAAATCACTAAACTTAGCTAAATGTATTTTTGTTATTGCATGTAGAATTGTTATTAAAACTATCAAAATCTCTAATAAAAATATACCTAACATTGTCACTATGCTATTCCAAATAAAAAAGACAAACTCTTTCTTCCCATTGCAAACTTGAAAAATAATATTTTTATGAAATTCATGAAATGCTATAGTGCTTAGTTTGTAGTGATACATGAAAATGACTGGTTTTATTACTGATGGGGAAAATTGGCAAATATCTTGTGTTTCTTCTCAAATCTCAGCGTAATTTAAAGGTTAATTGTGCATCACAAACACAGAGTATTTATATTGGAGAGTTGCTTTCTTTATATTGCTATTGATCTAAATCCACATGAAGAAAAAAGGCATTAATTTGAGGGTAAGAGGTGTCAGAAATGATTCACAGATTTCATGGAGTGTCAGGAAATGGACATCACTATTAGTAGCTTTTATGAATACTAAGGGTGAAATTCTGAAGGAACTAGGCTACAAAACAATCATTTCACAGAAGCAAATATTGACATAAAACAAATATGTTTTGTTCTTAAACGAAATGTAAAGATGAATCATGGAGATTATTCAGTTATCACTGCTATGAGCACCATGGTCCAACCAAAGCTGTCTTCCAAGGGTATTAAAGCCTCCTTTTGTGCTCTAAAAGAACTCTAAATTCCTGAAGGAAGAACCTGAAATAAGCTGGACTCACCCTCATAAACAGAATGCAAAAGTCGCCCATCTGTTATAGATGAATGACCTTCGTATTTACATACCCAAAAGTACCTGCTTAGAAAGCCATCTGGATAGTGTTACACTATTCTTGTTTGCCAGAATTTGTATTAAGAGGGCTAGAAGCCACCAATAAAAAACAACTCAGTTCAAATAGGAGATGTGGGGGAAAGAATATAGATTTGTATGTTTTTACCAACAAAATCAGAGCACATAACAAGAATGAATGTTTCTTTTTTTTTTTTTTTTTAATTTTTTTTTTCAACGTTTATTTATTTTTGGGACAGAGAGAGACAGAGCATGAACAGGGGAGGGGCAGAGAGAGAGGGAGACACAGAATTGGAAACAGGCTCCAGGCTCTGAGCCATCAGCCCAGAGCCCGACGCGGGGCTCGAACTCACGGACCGCGAGATGGTGACCTGGCTGAAGTCGGACGCTCAACCGACTGCGCCACCCAGGCGCCCCAAGAATGAATGTTTCAACATGAAAGAAAATTTTGATTGTACTGCTGCTGGTCATCATAATAGAAGTAAATATCTGATGCAACAATAGACACAGATAACAATGTTGAAATGTGGGATTGGATGGCAGGGGAAGCAGAGGCATCCTTTATATAATTTTAAAAACCACCGATTTCAGGGGTACCTGGATGCCTTAGTGGGAAGAGTGTGTGACTCGATCTCGAGGTGGTGAGTTCAAGACCCATGTTGGATGTAGAGCTTACTAAAACAAACAAACAAACAAACAAACAAGAAACCTTGAGAAAAACACATCGGTTTCAGTTCAAATACATAGTTGGATAGCACAAAAGAAAATATTTTTTAGAGTTCCTTCATTGATCTTCAAATGTATGCGATCTGAGTAAAGAAAATAGATTAAAACCAAATATATAGGAATCTTTATTATTTCTTTCTGCAACGTTACTGACAGTTGCTCCTTAGATGAAGAGCAAACTATTTCCTTTAACATTTTATTTCTCCAAAAATATCTCCCTCGTTCTCTATCAATTAATAGGAGCCCAGGTCACCTCATCCCAGCCTATTGCTGCCTTCTTCAGATACATCCAAGAAGTCGCCAAGTAATATGTACATTTTCGTGAAAGCACCAACTTCCAGGCATTTTTCTTTTATAGTGTTTGTAATTGCGAGAATATTTTTCCCGGCACCTCAGCATGGTTGTGGATTTTATTGTATTCAAAATGACATCTAGTCCCAGTCATAATCTGACTTGCAGCAGGGCAGAGCAGGAGATGGATGGTATCCAAGGATGGTGATTATTCATAACTGCTGTGCTAAGAAACAATAAAGAAATACTTCTTCCACCACTCAAAACATGACACTTTGTTAACTCAAAATGATTTTGTGTTTTGAAACCGTTTCTTCTATATAAATTTGATTTTGGGGGCGCCTGGGTGGCTCAGTCAGTTAATCGACTTCGGCTCAGGTCATGATCTCACAGCTCCTGAGTTGAAGCCCCGCATAGGGCTCTGTGCTGACAGCTCAGAGCCTGAAGCCTGCTTCGGATTCTGTGTCTCCTTCTCTCTGACCCTCCTCTGCCCCTGCTTACACACTCTCTCTCTGTTCTCTCTCTCGCTTTAAAAATAAATAAATAAATAAATAAATAAATAAAAATAAACCTTATGTAAATATTATTTTCTGGTGGCTCATCAAATTTCAGTTTCTATAATATTTCCAAAATTCAGGTAGATAGCAGGGTACTAGCTTTGGACTTTCGAAAACAAAACAAAAAGAAAAGGTTAAAAAAAATAGATATAAAGGAAATAAAATGACAGCTTAAATAAAAATGATAGTTTACTATTTGTAGAGAAATTAAAATTCTCCATGAGATATCCTTATACATGATACAAAAATATATAAATCACTGTCAAATACCACACACAAAAAAGTTCAGTGCGGTTAAGTACAGCACTTCACATGTTGTTCCATTTTTTTGACCTGTATTATCTCTAGACTGGGAAAATAGCAGCAATATCAACTTTATACGTGATCCAAGTAATATTCTGACACTTTGGGGGGTTAAGCCAAACCAGGGGGCTTATCAAAGTGTTGGAACACGTTACCTTAACATTGCCATTATCTGAAGGACCAGGACAAATGCTAATCTACTTCATTAATGACTAATACTAAGCTGTGCAGGCATCGCATAACTGCACAATAATGTAAAAGGTCTTCCTGACTCAAAGGCATATTTATTCTGGGAGGGTTTGAATTTTTGGTTGAGGGGAGACGGTTTGGTTGTTGGCCAGGTTGAGGTCACAGGATAAGATTAGGTATTTGGAAGGAATGCACATCTTGTTTTCATTATCGAAAAGGTACAAAAACAAGCTTTAAAAAGACATGAAGACCAGAAAACAGACAGCTAGCTTGACTCCAACCCTTACCACCTACATGTTTTCCCTTACCCATTCATTTTCAAGACAAAATCTTGGGAGTATTTTATGAAGTGTAATCATGCTTTATTCAAATATAATCTTTTTGTCCTTACCTTCTGGACAGAGGGGTGGTTGAGCCAGAGTTTGAGTTAAAGGTTTTTTCCTGAGTCTTTGGAAGTCATCCAAATTTGTTTGTCAGCTGCCAGTTTGTGGGCGTTTATCTAACGATGGGGTGGTCACAGCTGATTCTCATGTCACACGTGAAATCTATGATAAGCTAGAAAATCATTTAGTGTCTTGGAAAACTCACTAAATTTACAAAGGTATTCATCATTGCCTTGATATTGACTTACATTTTAATGTTTACCATGATAATATAGTTTATCAGTTAAAAATAAAAATTGGCAATGCTGGTGCTACTTTCGTAAAGTTCTTTGGTGCATATTATACTCTATGAAATAGGTTTTTTTTTTTTAAGTTTATTTATTTTTAGAGAGACAGTGCACAAAAGTGGGGAAGGGGCAGAAAGGAGAGAATCCAAAGAGAGAATCCCCTGACATGGGACTTAATCTCGCAAACCATGAGATCATGACCTGAGCTAAAATCAAGAGTCATACACTTAACCAACTGAGCCAACCAGGCACCCCTCTATGAAGGAGTTTCAAAGATAGATATTTATTAATGGTCTTGATCATGTATTAGACAGAAATACTTTTTAGGATTAGCACTACAAAAAAGAAAATTATTTCTTTCAAAAGGCCAATTAGTTGGGATCTAAAAAAATGTTTTATTCCTAATTCAACATTGCATATTTTATTCCTATCTGCCTTGAAAAGAGAGGATCTTGGAAATTTTTGTGTTGGAATTTAGTATTTGCGTGCAAAAGCAATGTCCTCTATGTATCAAATATGGAATTTATTATTTTGAGGATACATTTTAATATAAGGATAAAAATGTCATCACAAAACGTAGTATATCACGATAAAATGCATCTACTATCAAGTGTTTATTTTTTTCATCAACTCAACATTTTTTTTTGAATGTCTACCAAATTCCAGACACTCTTCTGGGTGCTGGAATTTATAAACACTGAAAAACAAAAGAAAAAAAAAGCCAAAATCCCTTCCCTTGTGATGAGACAACACTAAGAACGATAAATAAAATACATAGTATGTTAGTGATAAATGATCATTAAAGCAGAGGCAAGAGGGTAAGGAAAGTTACACGTGGATAACAATCTCAGGGATCAGTGGTGATTCAAACAGGATGCATGGAATTCCTCACTGAAAAGGTGGATGGAATCTGAGTAAGGACCAGGAGGAGGTAAGGGCACAAGGCTTGTGATTTCTAGAGGAGAAGCCTTCCAGACAGAGGGATACTCCAAGGACAAATGCCCTAAGGCAGTACTACACTTGGCATCAGCGGGGTGGAACAGAGTGAGCTAGAAGGAGAGCCAGGACGAGGAAGTCAGAGAAGTTGGAGAAGCCAGAGATGGCAAATCTTGTTCATCATCAGGAAACCACTGAAGGTGTTTGAGCAGAGGAATAATATTACTTGACCTACATTTAACATGATTGCTCTATATGCTTTGTTGTGAGTAAACTGCTCCAGACAGAGCAGGGAAACCAGTTAGAGTATTCCAAAAATTAATAATATTTTATTAGGATATAAGATTTACACATATAAATTTAATAGAAAATAATGCGAAGAAGGATATAATTTTGCTACTACATAATTATTCTTTTAATCATCTTTAATGGATTGCCAAGCACTATCAAAGTTGTTTCATATTTCTTTTCTTTCCCTAAATTTACAACTTCTATTGGACTTTACTCTGTAGCAACCAGGAAAAAAAGGTCTCCAACTTCACAAAAAATGTTTATTCATTTATTACTTTAACAAAAATGTATAAAGCACCAATATGTTCCAGGCATAAAGATAGTCACTAAAGATAGGAAGATGAATAACAAGCAGCTTTTTTTTTTTAAATTCTTACAGTCTCATGAGCAAAACAGAAATACGAAAAGATATATGTAATACATTTAGAAGCACAATGCCAGAGATATGTCCAGGGCACTGCTAAAGCGCAGTCAAGTGTATAGATAGTAAGGATACGTATTTTAGTCTTGTAAATCACGATGAAGTTCCCGAGTATTGTCCCAAGTAGACTTTACTCTCCTCAAACTCTGATCCTTACACTTTTAGACATAAATAAAGCCATTCACCTAGGAAATAGTTTTCAGAGACATTAGAGAATTTAATTTTCTCTTAGATACCCAGTATTCATTTCACAATGTTTCAAACATATGAACCACTTCAAAATGTCTATTCACATATATTCAATTTCATTTTTTTCTTCTTGTCCTCATGTCATTACTACCACTTGTAAAAACAGAAATTTTTCACTGAAGTCTGTGTACATCAATCCATCAGTTTATCTCTGGAAATCATCCAATCTTGTCTTTATAATACCAGTTGGCTGCTTTCTCATAATGTGATAATTACAGCTGGTTCTTATGTCACTTATGAAACTCTATGAGAAACTGGAATATCATGCAATATATTGGAGGAAAAGAAATGACATTTGCAATTTCACTTATTAGTAGAGGTGTATTGGTTCACCAAAAAGAAGAAACACGGGACTAACATAATTTTTTTGTCTCTATCAGAGAAATGCCATAGACATAATGAGTTTGATTTCATCATGGTATTTGACAGATATCCCATGTGAATCTGGTTTGGCAATTGTATACAACTGTGTTAATAACAATCAATTTGCAGGGAAATAGTTTTAATTCTATGCCACAAAATGTTGATTTGATTTTATTTGGCTTCTCCATTCTTATAAGTAATATTTATTTATTTATTTATTTTGTTTTATTGTGAAGTTAGCTAACATACAGTGTAGTCTTGCCGTCAAGAGTTGATTCCTGTAATTCATCACTTAATAAAATACTCAGTGCTCATCCCAACAAGTGCCCTCCTTAATGCCCATCACCCACCTTCCCCACCCCATCAACCCTCAGTTTGTTCTCACTTATGGTTTGCTTCCCTCTCTATAACTTTTTTTTCCTTCCCTTCCTCTATGGTCTTCTGTTAAATAATATTTAAAAGAAGCTAATTCAAAATACCTGCCACATACACCAACTGTTCAGTAATGCACATAGATGTGAACAACATTATCAAATTAAAAATGATACAGGGGCCCCTGGGTAGCTCAGTTGGTTAAGCATCTGACTTCAGTCAGGTCATGATCTTGTGGTTTGTGGGTCTGAGCCCCACGTCGGACTCTGTGCTGACAACTCAGAGCCTGGAGCTTGCTTCAGATTCTGTCTGTCTGTCTCTCTCTCTCTCTCTGCCCCTCCCCCACTCAAATTCTGTCTCTCTCTCCCTCTCTCTCTCTCTCCTTCTCTCTTTCTCTCCAAAATAAATAAACATTATTTGTTTTTTTAAATGATACAAAACTAGGAGCAAATCTTATCTAAATTAAAGTATCAGTTACCAAAATAATCTTGATAGGTTTGAACAATAGGGGAAATTCTATAGAAATAAATTGTAAACTTCATTTGTAATTAATGAAAAAAGGAGGTGATAAGATTTCTAAGCTGAAATAGCTTGCTGTTCCTCATTTACTCTTCCTGATTTCTCATCAAAATTCTTCAAAAAAGTCACAAGAAACAAAGTGGTAATATCATTGGGAACTAGTTATTCTAGTCAAGTTGTACCAGAATCCTGAAACACATTATCAGAAATGGCCATGAAGTTGGTCAGAAGAGAGTTCCAGTCACTCCATGCTGAACCTCTTTCTCAGAAACATACAGACATCAACCTTACATATTCATTTAACACATATTTATTGGACAGTCATGATGTTCTAAGAACAAGCTGAACTCTAGAGTTCAAAGGAGAGAAAGCACAGTTCTCATTGTCTAATGCAGAATATAAAAAATGATAACCAGAAATGTTAAGAGTATATTTAAGGATAGTACATGGTATCCACTGGAAGTCCTTCAAAGGGACATTGAACCAAGCTTAGAAGAGTCAGAGGAATGCTTCCAGGATACATGATCTGAAACAAAATTGGGAGCTAGCCAGAAGGTGCCGCTGAACAGTGGTACAGTGTAGTGTAGTAAAATCAGATGCAAGGATGGGGAAAGTTGGTGACGAAGTTTAAAGCTTGAGTGAGCAGCATGTGCAAAAGCTTGGAAAAAGAGAAGGACTAGACGTAGTTGGAAGAATTATCAGTAGGATTACGAGGGTGGAATAGAGACCACTGGGACAGTAATGAACAATGAGGCTAGGGTAACAATCAGAGGCCAACTCTAAAGGTGTTCTATGCCATCCCAAGAAATTTGGACTTTACATTTTATTTTGATATGAAGCCTTTAGAGGGTTTTAATCAGGCTTGACATAATGAGATTTGCATCTTATTTTATTTTTAATATAATTTATTGTCAAATTGGATTACATACAACACCCAGTGCTCATCCCAACAAGTGCCCTCCTCAATGCTAAGAGTGGAGGGTGGATTGGAGTGGGGGCAGACTGGTGTGAGAGAGACTAGTTAGGAGGATATGGAAATTCATGCTAGCAGTAATGGTGGCCTGAGCTAAGGTAATGTAGAGAAATGAAAAGCAACAAAATACTGTAAAACCTTGGTTTGTGAGCATAATTTGTTCCAGAGACAGGTTTGTAATCTAAAGCACTTGTATATCAAAGGGAATTTCAAGAACCATTGCCTCAGTTGTGATCATGTGACATTTGGCAACACGTTCTACTAATATTGCAAGACGTCACTTCTTTATCAAGTTCAAATTTATTAGAAATGTTTGCTCGTCTTGCAGAACACTCACAGACCAAGTTAATAGCAATCCAACGTTTTACTGTATATTAAAAAGATATTAAATAGAAATGACAATATTCAGAGAAAATACATTAAAAAGAAAATAACTAGATCTTGGTAATCAATTCTTATAGGATCTCAGGAAGGATTTGTTAAAATGGTATCAAGACCTTGATGTAGACAGATGAATAGACTACATCAACCTTTCAAATCAGGAAAAGTGTATTTGGAGAATGAAGGGGAGAAATCGCAAATTAAGTTTCAGATATATTCAGTGAAAATTCCTGAGGACAAGTAGAGACCTCCTCTAGTAAATTACAAATCTGGGTCTGTAATGAAGAAATGGTGTGGGGTGAAAATTAAATCTCTGGAAATGGGTGAAATCATCCAGGCTGAGCTGGAAAAGAGATGAGAAAAAGGCTGAAAGTAACACCTTGGAAAACATTTTAGGATAAAACAGGATATTAAGCTTGTATTGAGACTGAATCAGAGTAGCCAGAGAGGTAAATATAAGTCAGATGATGACAGGAAAGAAACAAAAGATTTCAAAGAATGGTATAAAGTAATAATTTATGATGAATGAGTTAATATTTGGGAAACACATAGAATAATGCCTGACCCATGGTGATTCTCTATAAAACACATTGAATGCTATTGAAAAATTAAGTTTGGGGCGCCTGGGTGGCGCAGTCGGTTAAGCGTCCGACTTCAACCAGGTCACGATCTCGTGGTCCGTTGAGTTCGAGCCCTGCGTCAGGCTCTGGGCTGATGGCTCAGAGCCTGGAGCCTGTTTCCGATTCTGTGTCTCCCTCTCTCTCTGCCCCTCCCCCGTTCATGCTCTGTCTCTCTCTGTCCCAAAAATAAATAAACGTTGAAAAAAAAATTTTTTTTAAAAAAAAGAAAAATTAAGTTTATGTAACTAAAATGTCCCTCACCACCACCAACCTGGCAATACAAGTAGAGACAACTTAGCAATGATACCATGTTTCTTCATCTCATGGGCATCTGGAAATACTTTTTGGGAATACAGGTTTTGGAATGCCCCTCTCAAATAGTTCTTGTATCTTTTAGCTCCCGTAACTTTGAGGCGTATTCCCTTGTCAGTCACTCCTACTTTGGCTCCCTCTTAACAAGGATTTTTACATAGGCCATTACCTCACTATCACCACTATTAAGTAGGGCAGCTGTGTGAATCCAGTACTCATTTCCAAATGGTCACGGGTGTACTATTCCTTGAAATGTTAAAGTATTGTTTGAACTCACCGAGAAAGATGGCTGTTTTCTCGGTGAGTTCTGGGACTCAGATGGCAGGGACTTAGCTAGAAAGAGGAAGCTGATGTTAAGTTCATAACATCAGTGAATGAAAGCAGGTGACTAGAGGCTGACAGGCAACGGTGACGAGGGATACAGAATTGCAAAGACTAAGAGCAGGAATATCAGTGGCATAGCAGGTTTGGCATAAGGGAGAAGGCAAATTATCTGGAAACCATACTGTGAATGAAGAAGAGGATAAGATGACTTCCACTCCCAACACTGAGGTGTGTAGAGCATGCAGGAATAATCATCAGTCGAGAGAATGTCTTCAGGAATGAGCCAGACTTTAGTGAAGATAGGAGTAAACTATGCTACAAGAGACATAGCATGCAGGGGAATTCACTTACTATAGAAAAACACACACAAAGGGGTATAGGAAAAACAAAACAAAACAAAACAAAACAGTGAAAGGATGGACTAGGGATAAGAACAGAACTTTGTGAGGGCACCTGACTGGCTCAGTTGGTAGAGCATGCAATTCTCGATCTTGGGTTGTGAGTTCAAAATGCACGTTGGGTGTAGAAGTTACTTAAGAAATAAATAAGAATACTCAAAACTTCATAAGATAAATAAACAACAGACCATTTGTGGTTGAAACTAAGAGAAGGTGAGCATCTAGGGGAGCTCACCCAGGAAGAAAGTGGGCCAGCGTCTTAATTTTGCGCCCAAGGGAGACAAGGACAAAATGGGCAATGACAACCTCTCCCTTCCTCAAATTATATTTTCTGAGATTGGTAGACATTCTGCACCCTCTTAGGACCTCCCAGGTTGTAACTAGGATTGTTTCCCTTGTCCATCCATAGTTACAATCGGGCAAGGTAATACCAAGAGGCTCCAAACAGATCATCTCAGGGTCACACATGTTCCTTTTGCAGAGTGGTCCATTATCTCTTGTGGGTCAGCATCATTACTCTTGCCAAGATGGTAACCATCTCAAATAAAATTAGTTACCTTGCACTTTCCATCTTAGAGTATGTTCCCTGCTTACTCAGGTACTTCCTACAGAGAATGGCAACAAGTTTTAACCTATTTTGTTCAATTTTATTTTCAACTTTTTTGGCATTTTTCCAGAGCAGAGTTTCTCATCAACATTATTAACAGTTTGGGATGGATAATTCTTTGTTCTGGTGGTGAGTGGTCTTGTGCAATGTATGATGTTTAACAGGATCCCTCACCTCTACCAGAGCTGCTAGTAGCATGCAGCATGCTTTGAGTCTAATGACCAAAATGGTTCCCAGATATTGCCAAACATCCCCTGGGGAACAACACTGTTCCAGTTGAAAACCACTAGATGGAGAGCAAACCAGTCCTAGTCAACTGAGCATTAAAGTCATGGTTTTTTCAATAAGCTTACTAGATCTTCACACAAATGTCCCTCTAGTCACTTGCTCTGGGAATCAGGCTTCTTAGTGAGGTATGCAAATTAGATGTTCTCTTTTATACCCTCTGATTCCCTGTCCCACTTGCATCAAGACAAGAAAGGTGATGTTAAGGCATTGCTGCAATGAAAACTTGAGTGGTTGATTCTATTCAAGAGCTGTATCTGAATTTACAAGGCCTTTTACATCTAGGGTTTCATTCAATCAATATATTGAGTACAATATAAGAAACCTGTCTTCCACTAAATCATTTTATAAGATTTACATTCATTTTTTATATTCCAGTTACCACAGGGGAAGTGAGACAAATTTAAGCATACAAAGGGATTATAAAACATGCTTCCCCCTGCTTCTGACCCTATGCCAACCATTCCTGGAATAATGGTGGGGAAAGGTAGACTCCCAAAGCCACAAAGCCTCACTGGCCTGGCAACAGTGACTCTTTCAGGGCTTTCTTCTATCCCCTGCTGATCTGCTCCACCCCTTTTCAGTCTGTTGATCTTACCTGATTCTCTGACAACTCAGTGCTCCAACTCCATTGTTAGGATATAGGGAGAAAAATGCTTATCTCAAATGCTTGGAAATTCAAACCTCTATCATATGGTAAAACCATTCCCACTGAGACAATTTGGTGTCCTAAGAGTTAACATTTTACCACTGTGTAAATGTTCTTAATTATAAGCTGCACACTGATTTGTTTGTATGTCATTTAGAATAAATGCTTAGATCATTCAGCTTTCAAATTTATCTCAAATTTCAAATATTCACATTAATTATAGGTAAAAACAAAAGGTGTTCATGTTATTATCAACAGCTTATCTTTTATATGTATGTCTTCCTAAATCAGATTGATTCTAAAAAATAATCCCTGAATTAAAAAAAAAAAAAGAAATTGGATGCTTTTCACAAACAGGAAATAGAGTGCAATGATTTAGAGAATAAACTTTGAAAGCAGATCTGTATTCAGTTCCATTTACTAGCTGCAGGCCTTGAGCAAGTCATTTAAATTGTTTCCTCAGCTATAAGATGGAAATAACATCATACGCGTTTCCATAGTTTATGTTCTGATTAAATAAAACAATGCATGTAAATTATTAACCATATTGCTTATCAAACAGTAAGCAATCAGTATTAGCTGTTTTTATTATAATGTAAAAATTAGTTATATAAGTCTATATGGAACAGAAATAAAAACTGAGCACTGGATACTTGAAAAATATGTATGATAAATGTACTTTGCTTTTTACTGACCTTAGTTTCTAAGTTGGGGAATTTTTGATGGTGAAACAAAGGTATGGGTTCAGAGATGGAAGAGTGAAACTTAGATTGAAGTCTGGGGGATTATTTACATTCTTGGTTGAGGAATGGCCTCTGCCTTAATGTAGACCTGGCCCTGTTTAAAGTTTGAAGTGGGATATATCTTTCTTCAGTTTTCTTAAATATAATCCTTGCCTAAACTACTGAATAAATGAAAAGGATGGGGATGAAATTACTTTATGTAAAAGCAAGTGTTTCATAGTTATATGTACAGATAATTTATAATAAAATCAGAAATACAGAAATAAAACAATAATCATATTGACTTAATATAATCTGCACTGGAAGATAAAATTAATTTCACCTAGAAGAGATGTGAGAAAGGTATAATTGATGTAATGACCTTCTCATTACTAACTTCAAATGAACCATAAATCAATGTTACACAGAAAAATGGAAAGGTCTGGTAGGAGCAATGCTTTCTTCCCAAACAATAGCCAATTCAACAGAAATAAAAAACATGCATAATATAAAAATTCATATTTGATATGTCATATTCTGTATTTTAAGATCTCCAAATTTAGATTTTCAAGTGTGATTCCTTATGTTTACTATCTGTTCAGTAGTTCTAAAAGCTATATTCATAGACAAAAATTTAAAGGAGGAAAAGAACATCATTGTGATAGTTGATAAGGCATCATAAAAATGTAGAAATAAATCTTGTCTTTCATATTTTCACGGATGTTACCCTTGGCAATCCTCAGTATTGATTGCCGATCTTGATATGTGTCCCAAATTTTTTTATAGAGGCAGAGACCCGGGAATGGTTTTGGTTTAGGAATAAGGGCTGACTAGATCCACCCCAGATCGGAATCTCTAAGAGAGGAGCAGGCCCAATTTTTCAATTCCATTATAGAATCTGAAGTGAGGAAGTTAACATCTCTCTTTATAGTGGTGTAATTCTGGTGGCAAGAGACTGCTAGGTACTGAAATTTGACAGATTGAGTTCAACGTGGACGATCATAAGAACTGGAGAGCTCAGAGCAAGAGAGTGGAGAGGACTATTGAGGTGGTATGGTTGCCTCCTGAGATGGAGTATTGATGCCAAAATGGCTTTCTTGACACTCACCACAAAGGCCATAAGTATGTCAGATCATAAAGAAGCCAGACTGAAAAAGAGATGAAACAATATTTCTCACTCAGAAACATTTTATGAAAGGTCATTCATTCAACTTCTCAAACTATGCATTTTTTTTCAGTCATCTATTCAGTTGTATTCATTAACTCACCGAATGCATCAAGCTCTCACTAGGTCCATGTAACAGATCTCTTGACTGCTTCAAATGGCTTAACCCTACACAAAGCACCAGTTGATTCAATAGTTAGCATCACAGATCGATTCTTTCCTCCAGGTTTTCCCAAAGGTTTTACAATTCTTATAGTGTCAGCAAGGGAATTATATTTGCTCAAAACTCCCAGCATTTTCCTAAGGGATTTTGGCTTCTTAGTATGATTTAAGAGGGTATTGCTGTAGATTCTCTGATTTCCAGAATTCATATGAAAGAGCTCAGGAGTACCTTTAGGGAACAGATAAGATTCTTCACAAATCTAGACGACATTTTTTTCCAGGGGCATTAAATCGGAGTTCTCATTAGAAGGAAAGTTAGGGGGCGCCTGGGTGGCGCAGTCGGTTGAGCGTCCGACTTCAGCCAGGTCACGATCTCGCGGTCCGGGAGTTCGAGCCCGCGTCAGGCTCTGGGCTGATGGCTCAGAGCCTGGAGCCTGTTTCCGATTCTGTGTCTCCCTCTCTCTCTGCCCCTCCCCCGTTCATGCTCTGTCTCTCCCTGTTCCAAAAATAAATAAACGTTGAAAAAAAAAAAAAAAAAAAAAAAAAAAAAAAGAAGGAAAGTTAGTTTAGGGCATAATGTAGGACCAATAGAGGACCAGAAAGAGTGGGATTAACATCAAGGCTAGTCTGTGACTTTCCTACCATGAAATATATGAATGAATAATAGTAGGGAAGTATTATGTGTTCTAGGGACTGTTTGGTTATAAGACCTCTAGAAAATAACTAGCTGCAAATTCTCCTGTTCCTTTGACCAGGATCCTTAGTTTGCAGTGTGCTCAGCTCAAGTGAGTGATAAATTGTTTTTGTTGTTGTTGTTTGAGGGTAGGTCTTATTCCCTTACAATGTGGTTCTTCTTCAATATTTATAACTATTTAGAAAAAAGCAAGAGAGAATAAAAAGGAAATTAAAAGTAGAGGGGCGCCTGGGTGGCGCAGTCGGTTAAGCGTCCGACTTCAGCCAGGTCATGATCTCGCGGTCCGTGAGTTCGAGCCCCGCATCAGGCTCTGGGCTGATGGCTCAGAGCCTGGAGCCTGTTTCTGATTCTGTGTCTCCCTCTCTCTCTGCTCCTCCCCCGTTCATGCTCTGTCTCTCTCTGTCCCAAAAATAAATAAACGTTGAAAAAAAAAAAAAAAAATTTAAAAGTAGAAAAGTGGGGGTACTGTGATGTATTAAAGGGCCTTATAAAGAGATGTCTTGATAGTGATTGAGAGAGAGATGGAGAGGGAGAGAGAAAGAGAGAAAAGGAGTGAGGCAGAGATAGAGGGAGAGAGGATGTCAAGAAGAGCAAGAAAACAAAGAAACATTGGGTGATAGCGAATGGGCCTGACAGTGAGGGATGGGGAAACCAATTGAGTTCTGAAAAGCACTTTTATCTGCTTTGAATTCTCAAATTTTTCCATTCAATGTGCACAGCATTACAGTTTTGCAAAATTTGTCAAGTTTGACAAATATTCCATACAAGGATGGGCAGGTACAGTAGTCAAGGTCACTTTTCCCTGCTCTAATCTGACTGCTGAAATGAGTTAGAATGCTGATAATAGAATAGAGCAGTTTCCAGGATTGACTGAAGGTCTACAATTACCACACTTTCTAACAAAGCCCTCGTTTTCTGATGTTCAGACCAGTGACAAAGAGGTTATCTTTAAATTTATCCATTCCTAACTTAAAGGAAGACTGCCATTGAATGGAAAAGCAGGTTTTCTTTTTTTAATGTATATTTAGATTACTTTCCCATTTAATATTTATGCTATGCATACATCTTTTATAAATGGAATCGAAAACCTACATACAGAATCAAAAACCTTCATAAAAAGTATTCATAATACTATGAACACTCATTAAGCTATAAAAAAATTAGAAACACAGTATTTTTGGTTTAGCATTAATAAATTCCTCATAATAAACTCTTAGTTGCTAACAGTCATATTATGTATATCATTGGCCTTTGCACTTTTGTAAAACTTTAATAAATATTATCAATTGACAATGCTAAGAACCAACCTCCACTCCATCTTGGATGTTCTCCCTTTCCTCTGTCCTTACATTACCTAACTTAACCTTACTTGAGCCCCATCCAAGTTTAGCAGGGAAGAAGCATGCATCTTCTGATTTGAGTTTGTTTCTACAGATTACTTAACCTCTTTCAACTTCATTTTTTTCATTTATGAAACATAGGCAAAATGTCTCTTATGCCTGGCTGGTATGAAGATTTAATGGAATAACATATGCTAGCTTCTTTTCTAAATTAACCACCCTGTTTTAAAGAAAATATACTCCATCTACTGCTTCTCAATGTTTAGCTCTAGTATCTTTCCATGAAGCCTGGGAAAGGAGGTAAAAAAATTTCTAGAAAAAAATGATTCTTTTCCTTTAGAATATTGATGCTAGATTATAAATTTTGTACATCAAATACCAACTGACATAAAACAGAAAAAAAAAACACTTAAATATACAATTTAAAAAGAAAGAAATGCAGAAAGAGATATTTATAGAAACTATTAATATTACTATCATTATTAATAACTGTAATTCTCTTCCACTGAAGGCAAAAAGTGACTGAAACATAAATAATGGGCTCTTCCTCCACACTCCCCACATACACACATGCATCTTCACAGGGTGACCTCAAACTCAGCTTTTGCATATGCCTTTGCAGGGGCAGAAAAATTTAACTTCTTTTCTTCTAACTTCTTTGGCTGGTCTAATAATTAAAATGATATGAAGACAGATTAACATAACAAAAAAACAAAATTTTAATAACTTCTAATCTAAGGGAAATAGAACCTAGGAGAACTGAGTGACTCCACAAAATGGCCAAAGCCATCACCTTACTTCATCAAAGACAAAAAATAACGTTGGGGATGGGGAGTCAGTTATGGGAGATTACCAGGAAAAGCACAATAAATAAGGACAATATTGTTATACAGATTTAATTCCTAGCCTTCTTTGTTGATGAGAGTTTCTAGAGATTTACTTGGTCATCACCCTCTTCCGGGTACAGTATTAGAGACATTCCTATACATGGAGATTTATCTTATCAAAAGAGTAGCTTTTACTCACCAATGTCTGCTATTTCTTAAAAACTTACCACTTTAAAATAATCAATACGCCAAAGAGACATATTTTGAGGTGGCAAAATCTGCTCCCTTTCAGTTCCTCCTTTGGAATTTCAAATAAGAAGTTTCACAATCCAGAAGCTAAGTTGACAGATTGCTCCATATCTCACTGAAGCAGTCTCAGTCTTGAGAAATCGGTCAGTTCAGTTTAACAGTTGTGTCTCATTTTAGGAAGCCGACCCAAAGTCAGGCTATATTGTGAAAGCAAGCCATCAGGGATTTAATAAGAGGCATTTCTATAGACACAAAAGAAAAAACAAAAGTTAATGTTTGGAGCAAATTATAAACCCAGGGTCTGAGTTCTGAGAACTGCCAGTTGAGAATTCTAGATGTCAGCTTCAAAGCATCTTCAGGTGAAGTGAGAGCAGGCAGTGGCAGTCTGACAGATCTTCCTGGTTTGCAGTTTGAATGTCTCTGATGTCATGGAGCCTATCAGTCCACTTTGTCAGTGGTTCCTACAGCAAAAGTTTGTCTAACCATGAGCTACTCCAAGTCCTCTAACATCAGTTTGCAGGGCTTCAGTAAAAGGCAATTTTCTCAGTGATTCCAAGTCAAAAGAGGGGAAGAAAATTGAAGTTTGGAGATTTGTAGGCATATGAGGAAACTAGAAGGATTTACAGATTAAAAAAACAAAACAAAACAAAACTCAAAAACAATTAGCATGAATAGAAATAACAGGACTAGAATCTGGTATCCACATAAGTATTACAGTTTCTACTGAAGCATGATTTTTCTCTCTGCAGGCATCCCCATTTTTACTAAAGACAATTATAAGTAAAACTAAATTTTTGCAAAATTATTCTAGTCTCAGTAAATTTGGCCTAAAGATAGATAGATAGATAGGGAGAGAGAGAGAGAGAGAGAGAGAGATTAGATAGATTTGGCCTGATTATTTACAAAGGTACAGCAGATTGAGGTGCCTGGGTGGCTCAGTCAGTTAGGCGTCTGACTTAAGCTCAGGTCATGATCTCGAAGCTTGTGAGTTTGGCCCGCATCAGCTCTGTGCTGACAGCTCGGAGCCTGGAGCCTCTTCAGATTCTGTGTCTTTCATGCTCTCTCTGCCCCTCCCCTGCTCACACTCTGTCCCTCAAAAATAAATAAACATTAAAAAAAATTCAAAGGTACAGCAGATTAAATCTCTGTTACTGCAACTTTTCTCTAATGTTTATTTTTATTTTTGAGAGAGAGAGCAAAAATAGGGGAGGGGCAGAGAGAGAGGCGGGGACAGAGAGTCTGAAGCAGGCTCTGGGCTGACAGGAGCGAGCCCAATGTGGGGCTCAATCTCAAGAACCAGGAGATCACAACCCAAGCTGAAGTTGGACACTCAACCAACTGAGTCACCCAGCCACCCCTGAAACTTTTCATTAAAAACTTCAGATAGGATTTTTAAAAGTCTGGGAAGCCAAGCCAAGGACTTGCTATCAGACCAGCCTGAAATACTTACAGATTATAGTGACTTCCTCTCTTCTCAAAGCCCCCCAGTATCTTAAGGTTCCTTCACCTGCCAGGAAGTGATGTTCCTTATTCACCCCGTAAGGTTTCTGGGAACCCCATAAGCAGGGCACCTGGCTGTGTTTCCAAACGGCTTTATTGGCTCCATAAAGTCAATCTTAGTTCCTTAAAGCTGTCTAGCATATCTGATTTTATGCACATCCTCAAATCTGACACTTCAGTCAAAGCCTTGAAAATATAACCAATTTGTGTCCTATTACAAGAACAGATTGTTATTGAACTTATGAAAATAACTAGATTGCCATGAAAATAAGAATAGTCATTGAAAGTTTCTGAATTCGGGGGTTATCAGGTAGGGAAAAAAAGATAAATGCTTCATTTTTGTTCACAAAGATATATTTTACCAAATTGCTCTAAGTCATAGGTAGCTTAAGAGAAAAGAGAAAAAGATTGCTTTTAAATCTTGAAAAACAAAATATTTTTCAAACAATCAGCAACATTTCAATATATCATTTGCAAATATCTTCTCCCATTCTGTTGGTTGCCTTTTAGTTTTGTTGATTGTTTCCTTTGCTGTGCAGAAGCTTTTTATCTTGATGAGGCCCCAACAGTTCATTTTTGCTTTTATTTCCCTTGCCTTCAGAGACGTGTCAAGTAAGAAGTTGCTGTGACTGAGGTCAGAGAGGTTCTTCCCTGTTTCCCCCTCCAGGATTTTGATGGTTTCCTGTCTCACATTTGGGTCTTTCATCCATTTTTAGTTTATTTTTGTGTATGGTGTAAGAAGGTGGTACAGTTTCATTCTTTTGCATGTTGATGTCCAGTTCTCCCAGCACCATTTGCTGAAGAGACTTTTTTCCATTGGCTACTCTTTCCTGCTTTGTCAAAGATTAGTCAGCCATACATTTGTGGGCCCCATTCTGGGTTCTCTATTCTATTCCACTGGTCTATGTGCCTGTTCTTGTGCCAATACCATAGTGTCTTGATGATTACAACTTTGTAGTAGAGGCTAAAGTCTGGGATTGTGATGCCTCCAGCTTTGGTTTCCTTTTCCAACATTACTTTGGCTATTCAGAGTCTTTTGTGGTTCCATACAAATTTGAAGATTGTTCTAGCTCTGAGAAAAATGCTGGTACTATTTTGATTGGGATTGCCTTGAATGTGTAGATTGCTTTGGGTAGTATGGACATTTTAATAATATTGTTCTTCCAGACCATGAGCAAGGAATTTTTTTCCATTTCTTTCATAAGTTTTCTATAGTTTTCAGTGTACAGGTCTTTTACCTCTTTGGTTACATTTATTCCTAGGTATTTTATGGTTCTTGGTGCAATTGTAAATGGGACCCATCCTTGATATCTCTTCCTGTTGCTTCATTATTGGTGTATAGAAATGCAAATGATTTCTATGCATTGATTTTATATCCTGATCCTTTGTTGAATTCATGTATTAGTTCTAGCAATTTTTTTAGTGGAGTCTTTCAGGTTTTCATGTATAGTATCATCTCATCTGCAAAAAGTGAAAGTTTAGCTTCTTCTTTGCCAATTTGGATGCCTTTTATGTCATTTTGTTTCAGTATCCAAAATCTATAAAGGACTTAACAAACTCAACACCCGAAAAACAAATAATCCAGGGAAGAAATGGCCAGAAGACATGAATAGACACTTCTCCAAAGAAGACATCCAGATGGCTAACAGACACCTGGAAAGATGCTCAACAACACTCATCAGCAGGGAAATACAAATCAAAACCACACTGAGATAGCACCTCACACCGGTCAGAGTGGCTGAAATTAACAACTCAGGAAACAAGAGATGTTGGTGAGGATATGGAGAAATGGGAACCCTCTTGCCACTGTTGGTGGGAATGCAAACTGGTACAACCACTCTGGAAAACAGTGTGGAGATTCCTCAAAAAAACAAAAATAGAATTATCCTTTGCCCCACTAACAGCACTACTGGGAATTTATCCAAAGGAATGCTGCTTCATAGCAGCACATGTACCCCAATGTTTATAACAACACTATCAATAATAGACAAAATATGGACAGAGCCCATATTATGTCCATCAACTGATGAATGGATAAAGAAGTTATGGTATATATACACAATGGAATACTACTCAGCAATGAAAAAGAATGATATCTTGTCATTTGCAACAATGTGAATGGAACTGGAGGGTATTATGCTAAGTGAAATAAGTCAGTCAGAGAAAGACAGATATCCTAGGTTTTCATTCATGTGTGGAATGTAACAAACTTAACAGAAGACTATGAAGGAAGGGAAGGGAAAATAGAGAGTGAGGCAAACCATAAGAAACTGTTAAATACAGAGAACAAACTGAGGGTTGATGAGGGGGTGGAGAGAAGGGGAAAATGGATGATGGGCATCAAGGAAGGCACTCGTTGGGATGAGCACTGGGTTTTGTATGTAAGTGATGAATCATGGGAATCTACTCCTGAAGCAAAGGGCACACTTTACACATTGTATGTTAGCCATCTTGACAATAAATTATACTTTTAAAAAAATCAGCAACATTTCAAACAAAAAGTCATACCAATTATAATCATCATTAGTTCTTTCAGTCCCATATAATTAATTCTTGTTGATCTTGATCTTTTGTTAGCAGTTTTGTAAATCCAATTTTTCCATTATAGTTCTGTAAATTCTTACCCAGTTTAATAGTCTGATCTTAAAAGTTACCAGAAACTGGTACTCAGTGCTCTTTCCTTGAGTTTCACTAAAGATAAAGCACTTTTGCAAAAGGATCAGAGTGAACAATAAACACAAAGGACAAAAGATTTAAAAGTGACCATTGTTAAAGATCTCATGAGAGTGCATTATAATGCAATTGACAGTGAAATTTGCTTTTTTTTGTGACACACAACACTTCAAGACAATAACTAGAATTATAAGTGACAGTGTTATACCAGAACATATCCAATTTCTAGGAATTTCACAAATTCTAGAACACATATTAATGATATTTCACCCAAATAATATCACCTAAGAAGGTTTATCATCACTTATTAGACAATGCTTCCCACATAATTTACCATAGCAAATGAGTCTAATTAGTGTAACATCTTTCTTTTCATAGGGAGATAGCACAAATATTTTCAAATGTTCCAGAGACCCTCTGGGATATCCCAAAGTTAGTCTGAGGTCAAAAAGGCTTCATTTAGAATTTGATTTTGGGAGGCTTGTCAAAAACATCAAAGATAATTATGAAAAAATAATTGACTAAATAAGACTAAATAAGATCAAAGATAATTATGAAAAAAATACTTAATTATCTATTTTTTTTTAATTTTTTTTTCAACATTTTTTATTTATTTTTGGGACAGAGAGAGACAGAGCATGAACGGGGGAGGGGCAGAGAGAGAGGGAGACACAGAATCGGAAACAGGCTCCAGGCTCGGAGCCATCAGCCCAGAGCCTGACGCGGGGCTCGAACTCACGAACCGCGAGATCGTGACCTGGCTGAAGTCGGACGCTTAACCGACTGCGCCACCCAGGCGCCCCTTAATTATCTATTTAAACAGAGTAACAATAAAAGATTTCAAAGGCAAAGACAGAAGGTCACATAGTTGTGTGGAAAAAATAGCTTTTTTAATATTGAGAAGACTCAGTTTCCCTAAGTAAAGAAAGACCTGATGATAAAGAACACAGGAAATAATTTTGATTAGTTACAAAACCTTTGCTTTCCAGGCACATTACTTAAAAGGTAAAGAAAACCTTTCATACATTCTTATCAGGAACAGACCCATAATCCAAGAAAACTGTCCTTTACACAGATGAAAGAAAATCATATTTTGGTTTTACATAAATACACTATTGCTTTAAAACTTAGTTTTATAACTCATAATAAGCTCCTTCAATTTTAGCCAAATTACACAAAGTAAGGTACTCTCTCTTTTTCTTTTCCCAAATTTCTATTTAATTTTGTCCTCTATTCTCTTTTCAATTCTGAACTAACCAGTTTTACTTTAAAATAAATCTACTTATTTTTCCTTTAACAAAAATGCATTTCCATACCTCATAACTTTTTTTTAAGTTTATTTATTTATTTTGAAAGAGAGAGAGAACCCAAGTAGAGTGGGGCAGAGAGAGGGAGGGAGAGAATCCCAAGCAGGCTCCACACTGTCAGTGCAGAGACTGATACAGGGTTGAACCCATGAACTGTGAGATCATGACCTGAGGTGAAATCAAGAGTCAGACACTTTACCGACTGAGCCACCAGGTGCCCTGTTTTTTATTTTTATTTTCCCCACACCTTTTCTTAACCCAAAACACATCCTTTCCCTACATACCCAGTCATTTCTCTTATTATTGCTAGTAGTTTTAATTACATATGAATTAGAATCTTAATGCTTAGAAACCTTAAAGTCTAGTGAAACTAAGAAGCAATTACGGGGGCACCTGGCTAGCTCAGTCAGTGGAGCATGTGACTCTTGATCTTGGGATTGTGAGTTCTAGCCCCAAGTTGAGTGTAGAGATTATTTAAAAATAAAACCTTAAAAAAAAAAGAAAATAAAAGTAAGGAATTGGGAATTGTCCATTACACCAGCATTATCTGGTCTGGCAAATTTTTCAGTACATATTATAATTTCTTGAAACATGTACCATCTTTAATAGTATATTTCAATGTGGCACAAGTCATGTCTACTAACAGACACAAATTTATCTTTAGTTCCTTTGCAATAGGAATCCAAAAGTAAATAAATCTATGTTCAGTAATTAATATGTCACTATTTTATCTTATTTGGGAATAATCTAGATATTCAATAAATTTCCCTCACTTAACTTCGTAAAACTCCAAAGTTTCAAGTTACCAGAAAGATTTTGGAAGCATTTTTTAAGTACACATACCATAAAATAATTATTGCTTAAAAAGTGGCCAAAAAATCTTATCCCACTTACTTCTATCTGAATCATTTGCTCCCAACAATTATGTTTCGATTGCTCATGAAAATTTCGTCAAACATTAGACAAAGAACTATCTCAAGCTATTTTTCTTGCTGACCAATTTTTTTAAAGTGATTTAACATGGAACTCATGAGAACTCTAAAGACATGTTTATTTTAATTAAAATAATAAACTTAAACTAGTTTCAATACTAAATAATATCCCATATCACATGAACCTGAAAAGCATTTGGGTTAGTTTCTATTATAATTTTGAGAATTTTTATGAATATTAAGTTTATATAAGTGCTTGATTGTTTAAGCCAATTAAAAGGCTTTTTACTGATTAATTTTGGAGGTAGAAAAATATCACACATCTGTAACACAGATACACAAAAACACATAGACAAACAGGGTGCCTGAGTGTGTCAGTTGGTTGAGTTTTTCACTCTTGATTTCAGCTCAGGCTATGATCCCTGAGTCCTGGGATGGTGTCGCACCGAGTGTGGAGCCTGGTTTCTCTCTCTCTCTCTCTGTCTCTCACTCAATCTCTCTCTCTCTCTCCCTCTCCTTCTGTCTCTCTCCTCCACTTGCACTCTTTCTCTCTAAAAACAAAACAAAACAAAACAAACAAACACACAAAATCCCTAAGTAAAAAACATACAAACACAGAGACCAGATAGTCACTAATATTTATGGAGAGGGTTTTTAAGCTTTGTATTTGTTCTTGACAAATAATCTTAAAGAAGCTTGATCCAGAGTTTTTGCAGTAGAACCTTTCCAGCATTTCTATTTTAAAAAGGCCTCCTTAGGGGCACCTGGCTGACTCTTGATCTCGGGGTTGTGAATTTGAACCCCATGTTGAGTGCAGAGATTACTAAATGAAAAAATAAACTTAAAAAAATAAAAAGGTCTCTTTATTACCCCAACATTTTTTTTTCCTTCCGATGAAAAATTTCTCCCTAAAGTTTGTGTTTCAAAGAATGGCTCTTAGGTCCTAGAATCGAGGGTAAAAAAAAAAAAAATCTATATCACAAAGACACGGGGGAATTATCTAAGTTTTCTCCAAGGAGTTTTGTGGTATATTTGCTTGAAAGTCTAGGATAGCCATTTATATGCTTCCTTCTTTTTCTTAATTGCAGGACAATTGTACTTACTGTGTCCTGAGTTTTTACAATATCTACAAATGTCTAAAGGCAAATAGGAAAGGGTCTCAGGAGATTGAGTTGCTTTTCACAGTTATGCTTTTGTTTTTTTAAAGAGTCAAGCTGTAAATCAAGAGTTGTTACTTATTGGGGTGCCTGGGTGGCTCAGTTGGTTAAAGCATCCAACTTCAGCTCAGGTCATGATCTTCAGTTCATGAGTTCAAGCCCTGCATCAGGCTCTGTGTTGACAGCTCAGAGCCTGGAGCCTGCTTCTGATTGTGTGTCTCCCATTCTCTCTCTGCCCCTCGTGCCCCCCCCCCCCAATAAATAAACATTAAAAAATTTTAAAAAAGAAAAGAGTTGTTACTTATTTTGTCTTCATTCCTACAAGCTATCTTCAAAGAATTAGGTAGCCTTTTCCCATTCAAACACTTAGAGATTGATTTGCCCACTTAACCACACTATTTTACATTTGCCTTTTTATATCAGTCAGAAATTTTCCGACTGAGATAGAAACCAAAAGATTTCTATGTTCTGCTGTGCAAGGGACATAAATTCTTTGTGTGGGGCATCTAGGATATATCTACAAAAGACATTGCATAGGAAGGTCTCAAACTAGCAAAGCCTGATATGGTGTCCAGTAAAATGAGCCTTATTGTCTAACCTGATACTTCTGCTAAATGTACTTCCTGGCTTTTAGCATTTGCATGAGTAATCTGTATATCCTGGGCCTAGAGATTAGGTTGGAGTGCTCTCTCTAAATCCTGTAGGGAAAAGGAATCTAAAACATGCAGATGGAGCTAGATTTTGAGAAGGGGAATTTATGTTGACTGTGGAGATGAATTTTTGTTCTAATTCCATTCTTTCATCTTATTAAGTCAGCCTCTAAGGCTAACCATTATAGTTCTCTGTATCCACTTGTGAAGCTGGTCTTTCCATAGGTATCAATAAGATGATTGCTTAGGATAAGAATGGTCTAAAATTTTATTTTTCTTTTAAATATAGCCAATCCAAAGGACCCATCATCTGACCATTGACAAGTAGGATCTTAATAATTTCAACAGCAACTCAAACGAAAAAACCTTTTTATTACTTGACCATGCACACAAGAGGGTTCCAAAAGAGCGTGCAAAAGATGCATCCCTCACAAGATCCAGAAAGTTCACTCCCAGAGTTTTCCTTGTCACCAGTTACCTCAATACCAGACCTTTACAACTCACCTGCTTATACTCAGTGACCTTTGTCCCACATTTTTCCTTAAGCTGTACTTTCCACTTTATCTCTTAACTCAGGCAGATGGAAAGCAAAACTACCCCTCAAGCAATAGCAACTGCCCTGATAAGACCTCCAGCTGGCCCAGAACACCAAGACCAGTTTGAGCATAACTCCCTGCCTCACACCTACACAGGTGTACCAGGAAGTGACCTAGAATGACCTAGAATGACCTCACTATAATACTCAAATCTGTGCCCAACGAGGAGCACAAGCCTCATTTACATAACATGATGAATGTACAGGTACATTTCCTTAAGATGCATGTGCAACCTTATGCCTGCCTCTACATATGGTGGCAAGGCTCTCCTTTGTAAATATTTATCCTAACCCTGAATAAAAGGAACCTATCCACCTTCGTCTGGGAATCACAACTTTGGAAGTTATTCCCTGTGATTATTTGCTGCAAGTAAAGTTTCCTTTATACAACAACTCACCTGCTTTAGTTTCTGTGACTCACCAAAGAGTGAATTCACTTTGGTTCAGTTACAGCATAAGAAAGTAAAGCCCTCCATTGTCACTGTTGGTAAGAATGGTATAATACAGACACTGTCTAATTTCCCACATTAACTTGAGATAGTTCCAATCACAGACTTGCTAATATGTGATATTGGGCAAGTGCTACTGATGAGGTTTTGGGGTGATGGTGGGGGTTCGGAGCTGATGGCCAAGAAAGAATTCTTGAAGATGTCTTTGGTGCAAAAAGGTGATTTTATTAAATCATGGACATAGCAGCTGTGGGTAGAAAGAGCTGCACTGGGGCTGTGAAGAGTGACTGGTTATATTCTGTGGAGTTGGGGGAGGTAAAGTCAAGAGGAAGTTTCTTAAAGGGATTTCCATATGCTAATGAAGACTCACAGATTACTAGAGGTGTAGCTATTATCAAGTTAAGATTGTTTTCCCCTTGTAGCAAAGCATTAACATTAAGACAGTAGGAAGTTCCTGGACATTAGGCTATTGATAAGGTTGTCCTTTTCTTGTAATTGTACTAAGATATTGTAAACTGATGGAGACTCTATCAATTTAACCATTTGTTTTCTGTCCTCTACTTTGTTCTTACACAGTCAGAAGTACCTGAGGAATAGCACACATATCCCACCTGAGGGTGGGAGGTGTGCTAGCTTGTACTTTGCCTTCAGTTTGCCTTATGGTCCCTCATCACTATTGGAATGGGACTTTTTCAGTACTAAAAAGACACAAAGTTGGGACAACAAAAGCCCCTTATGTACCAAGACTCCTTAAGACAAACCCCCTTGAGAGTTAGCACAGCAGGACAAAGAGAATGCTGCCTGTGACTTTGTGTCTCAGAATCTCAGTCTATTCAACTGGTCGTTAGATGCATACCATTACGTGCACCTACTGGATGTCAGAGGCCAGAGAGAATATTCTCACAGATTACAAAGCCAAGATTTCAAGGCATAGAACAAGATGAAAGAGACAAAAGAGAACAATGATCATCTCTGGGAAGAAAGGGATCAACATAGAACAAATTTTTACCAAGGTCACTATACACAGGGAACTAGTTCACACAAATATTTTCTCCTGCTAATCTAAATTTAGAAAAGGAATAAAAGGACTCTCACTTCCACTGGACTCTGCAGGCAGAAATCCATAGTAAGAATTTTTACTTTCTGTTGGCTTTTTTTCAGAGGTCTCAGGATCTCTGAACTGCAGAAGCCCCAGAACAAGGTCTCATCTGGGTTGCGAAAACTGTAAGGGAGGAAAAGTTTTCCTTGTCCCCTTCTAGGTTCTTTGGCTGGTCTAATGATTAAACTGATATTAGACAGATAAACAGAAGAGAAACAAACAAAGCTTTATGTTTTTAAAGCTTATTTGTTTTGAGAGAGAGAAGGGGGGTGGCGCACACACAGGTCGGGAGGAGCAGAGAGAGATGAAAAGAGGGAATCCCAAGCAGGCTCCATGCTGATAGCAAGGAGCCCAGTGTAGGCCACGAAGCGTGAGATCATGACCAGAACCAAAGTCAAGAGTTGAACACTCAACCTACTGAGCCACCCAGACACTCCATACAAACAAAACTTTAATAACGTACATACTTCCTACATGTAAGGGAAAGACCCAGGAGAACTGAGAAACTCTCCAAAATAGCCAAAACCATCACCTTAAATGTTGACTTTACCTAAAGACAAAAGACAATGTTGAAGATAGGGAATCAGTTATGGGAGGCTAGCAGGAAAAGCACAGTATATAAGGATAATGTCATTATACAGATTTAAGTTCTTGCCTTCTTCCTTATAAGAGTTTCTAGATATTGAGTCAACCTTCTTTTCCAGTTACAGTGAGGGAGACACCCTTCCAAAGGTCTCTTACAAAAGAGTTACCTCAAAAAAAAGAAACAAATGGAAAAAAAAAAAAAAGAGCAACTTCTACTCAGTTGTCTCAGCTTCACCATTGTCTCCTGTTTCTTAAAAATAACCAGTTTAGGGGCACCTGGGTGTCTGACTCTTGATTTTGGCTCAGGTCATGATCTTACAGTCTTGAGATCCAGCCTGGAGCCAGGCTCCATCCTGGGTGTGGAGTCTGCCTAAGACCCTCTCTCTCCTTTTCCCTCTGCTCCTTACCCACTCGTGCTCTCTCTCTCTCGCTCTCTCTCAATAAGTAAGTAAATAAACAAATAAATAAATAACCAGTTTAAAATAAGCAACACGTCAAAGAGACATATTTTGAAGTGGCAAAATCTGCTCTCCTTTACTGTGAGGAAAAAACAAGATGCTGTTGATTGTTAAACAGGTCTTATTTAAGTTCAATCCAAACCCTTAGCATTAATGCAAAAAGAGTTTTGGAATCTTTGATATTAAGAGGAACGTTCTGGGACTCCCGGGTGGTTCAGTCAGTTGAGCTTCCAACCCTTGGTTTCAGTATAGGTCATGATCTCACAGTCTATGGGTTTGAGTGCTACATCAGGCTCCATGCCACCAGTGCGGAGCCTGCTTGGGATTCTCTCCCTTTCTTTCTCTCTCTGCCCCTCACCCCCTCCCCCCTCAAATTAAATAAACTTAAAAAAAAAAAAAAAAGGAACTTTCTGCTTTTTCAAAATGTGCACATATTTTTACCAGACTGGAAAAGGGTGAACAGACATCATATATGTATTGGAAAAAAAATGAAATCATTTCAGATTCCATTGTACTCTCAGCTATACAATTTATTGTGGCATGATTTAGCACTCCTAATTTATGGTAATAGCCATAAATTCAGTCTATGTGTTCATCATGAATGTCTCTTCCTTAAGCCTTTATATTTTAAAATGTATTTTAATATTTTAGCTTTAATTTTGATGAAATTTCAACTCAATACTATGATGGTCTGTTAATTACAAATTCTTTTAGAAGGCAGCTGCTTACTTCTCTACAATTTATAGCCTTTTAAACCTACTCAGATCAGCTTTGAAATATATAATTATGCAGCTTAAAAGTCATTTGTAATGATCATACTTCTAAGATAATCTTGTATTTTAGATATGAATAGAGTAAAAATCAAACTACATCACTAAGATTATTTGGGTTCAATTTCAAAAAGCTACATTGCTCGTTCACTTTTTTACTTTCATATAGTCATCACACAGATCACACAAAGAATTTTTTTTTCCTGGAGGCCAGTCTTTAAATTCAACAGCTAGTAGTATTAAAAAATGATTGGGAGTTGGAGGGGGGGCCGAATATATGTAGAGAATATTGGACTGAACAGAAGCTCAGGCAGAGAGAAAAATACCTCCTGTGTATAACAAATAAACAGTGCATGATCTCATTTGTACCTCAAGACAAGCTACTAAGATCTCTATTGAATTAACAATGAAGCACTTTAACTGTAATGCTATGGAATTCACTGTGGCTATTTTAATATTTGTGGCAATTTTATTTGGAGTAAATATATATACCTATATAAAGAATTAGAGGTCTTTTCTATACATATTGTGTTAGTTTGGGTGGAACAGCTGCCATTTAAGATAGGGAGCTTTAAGCAAGGTATAGTGATATTTGAAAAAGGAATTATTTTTTCTTCTCCTGGCATCAAATAGAGTCAAAAGCCTTTATCTATGATAAGCAGATTTTTAAATAAAGAGTTATGAAAATGAAGGCATATGTAGGAAGCATTTTCTTTTAGATCCCTTTTCACTGTTTCAAATTGGCTTTTATTTCCCAGTCATTTCTATGATATTTACATTCAGGTAGCTGAATCAGCAAAGGGGTTATTAGAACAGACTAGTAATGGAAATGATTTGCTCAGGGATCCCTGGCAGTAAAAGCTTCAGTATAGTGGTGCAATGCTAAATGATTTGCATGCTGGTGGGGTGAGGATACTACAGCCCTGTGTTCTTTTCCCCGCTTCCCGCCTCAGTTCCTGCAGATGGAATTAGGCTCACGGAAACTTACAACTGAGATAGAGAATTATTACTTTTCAAGTAATCTCTTTAAGTTGCATGGAACAATATTTTCTTTATAAATACCCGAGAATAATCCCCTTCTTTCCTATATTATGTAAATTGTGTTGAGTTTCTAATTTTGCTAATGTCAGAGTGCATGTAGGACATTCTGGGATATTGTAAATATCTTGGATTTAAAAAAAAAAAAAGGTTTTTGTTCTAACATCAAGAATAAATATGTCAATTAAATGGAAAGTAGTCAATGATCCAGAAAAGAAAAAAAAAAAATGGAAGCATAAAATGAATTGAGCATTATTTTTCCTCTAAAGCCCTAGGCTCCAAACACATTGGCCTAGTTTCCGTTCCTCCTACCTAGGAATACAGCAAGCTTGTTTCCACCTTAGGGTCTTTGAGCTGGCTGTAGCCGGCTCCTTTTTGTTATGCAGATCTTAGTTTAAATGTACTTTCAAAGAGAGTCTTCTTCTGACACACCCCAACCAAAGTCAGCCAATTGCACAGGGTATACTTTTGATTTCTTTTCCTTATAGCATTTACCATTTCTTGAAATTATCTTATGTATTTGTTTATCCATTTGTTATCTTTCTGCCTGCCTTCCCAGTAGCATTCTTCTACCTACTCGAAAATAAACTCCAGGAAAGAAAGAACCCCACCTTCCTTGACCACTGTTTTATATCTAGCCTGGTCTTAGAACAGTGATTAAGAAATCTTGAGTGTTTAAAAAATATCTGTTGACCACTTGGAAACGTGTTATTTCTTAGCAGATGTTATGTTTAGAAAATAAAGCTAGCTACGTTCTGGTCAATTCCAAAAAAATATATAATTCATGTTTTCAACACTTATTTCTACTACAGAGGGTAATTTGGAATTATTTTACATGTATTTAGTTGCACAATAAGTTGGAAGAATTTACATATTCACTGAGTTAGCAATTTGGCTTTGGTGAAAATTAATAACAATAGATACCATATACTGAATACTTGCATATGTACTGTGCTGAGCATTTCCATTCTCTCTTATTTAATTCCCTGAAACACCCAGGGACAGTAAATATTATTACTACTGTCATTTCATATATGTGGGGATTAAGAACTAGCAAAGTAACTTACCCAAAGTTGCTCGGCTAGTAAAATGTGGAGCAAGGATTGATGTCAGTTCTGTGCAACGTGCAAAGGCAGCGATCTTAATTACAACATTATATGGCCTCTTATTGGATAAGTTGTTATGTCTAAGCGTTTTTCTTATTTGCATAGTAGAACCATATTTTTCTTTTTTTATAAGATATACCTTCTATTTAAGCAATAGTCAGCTGCAGCACCTGGGTGTCTCAGTCCGTTAAGCATCTGACTTGGGCTCAGGTCATGATTTAGCCGTACCTGAGTTTGAGCCCCGTGTCAGGCCTGGAACCTGCTTGGGATTCTGTGACTGTCTCTCTCTCTCTGCTCTTTCTCCCACTCATGCTCTGTCTCTGTCTCAAAAATAAATAAGCATTTAGTAATAGTCAGCTGCATGCTTTTTCCCCTGGTTTTTGTTATTGTTTTATTTTTTGAAGTAGACATGTAAACTATCTAATCATATTTTTTCTCTTTCAACCAAGGCTAAGGTTGTCTATAAATATAGAAGAATGTGAAGGAAAAGAATTCAAATGGTGACCCTACTTCTATGATGGCATTAGCACACTGCCTAACCAGCAAATATTCCCTGAAAACTCTGCCGGATGTATACTACCATTCTATGGGACCTTGTTCTAAGGATTTGGAGGCAGGCTTCCAGATGCTGGAAATAATGTATTCAACTGGTAGCTTAATTCTTGAAAATGGAGTTACATGCTTAACTCAAGGAGTTACAGTGTAGTCCATCTTGTGGTTGGTTTTATTTAAAAATGTATTCATTTGATTGAGACATTTGAAGGAATAAGATAGTATCCACCATATGAGTAAGACCTCTGTTGAAGGCAGCCATTGTGATTATGGTAAAGAAGAAAAAGAAATAGGAGTGTGAGGGATGGCAACAAGGAGAAGAAAAGAAAGGGGGATAACAAGGAGAAGAAGAAAGACAGGAAACTATTAAAGGCATAGTAAATAAAGGAGAAATATTTTATTTACCTTTAAAAACATTTGCTTTTTTTTTAAAGCAAGGAATCCTTTTCTGTAAAATGTATTATATAGAGTTTTTTTATACAACTATGTCTTCTGCAAAAAAATTAAAAATCCTGCAGTTACATTAAGGAAAAAAAAAAAAAAAAAACTTTAGGTAAGCTCTGTCTCTCAAAAATGTGAGGGTACTAATACTACTCTATGAGTTTTACAGAGTATTGAGCGGAAGAATGTTTAGGAACATAACTTCATGCAGATTGTTGAGGCATAACTTGCTATTGTCCTGAAAATGTAAAACCACTCTCTTTTTAAATTTATTTTTGTTAATGAACACATATTTAATATGGTAGCACATTCTATATACTTCAGCACTTATGTTGCCCTTAAAAATTTTTTTCAAGTAGTTAATCAGTGAGGCTCTAGGCATATTTTTTCTAGAACATTGAACATTAACACAACGAATGACAGATGTGCCTTCATTAGAAGAAAAAAACCAAATTGAATGGATAACACAAAAATCACAGTCTCATGCTCTGACTTGGAAAAGCAGGTGAGTCATGTTATTGCAAGTAATACAGTATTAATCTGGACATTATAATTACAAGGAAAACGTGACTTTTTATAGGTAATCTAATCCTACAGCTGTATGATCTGATTTTATCAAGATGTGGTATTTCTAACAGATCTAATTTAATGTATAATCCTTAAAATTTTAGATATGAATCATTTTTAGGCAGATTTTCATTGTTTACAGTTAAAGCTTATATGTGTTTATAGCTATAAGATATAGACCTTTAGATATTTTATAACTTTACATCTAAATTTCAAAAAGTCCAATTATCTACCTCTCATTAACTGGATCTTTAGGAAAAGAAATTTCTGAGTGTATACTTGCTCTAAGCAGTTAGTAACACTCTGACCTATATTTTGAGGCTGTCATTTATGCAGGATATGGATAAAAATAGAACTCTCAAAAAATGTATGATATATAAAAATATTGAGTGAAATATGCACATTAGCATAACCATTTGAGTTTGGGAAGAAGACTCTGATTCAATTTAAACTTGTGAATGTTCTTCAGTCTATTTCTTTCTATCTTTTATTTTTTAGTATATCTTCCAGTCTATTTTTAATTGTGTCTCCCCTAAGTAGTAGCCACAGGGTATGCACCAAACGCATAACTTAACAACTGTTCCAACATACAATGATTCCTCAAAACAGTACATTATCTTCTTCATTGAGGCACTTTAGTTGAACAAAGGATTTCAAAATAAAACAATAAAAATAATGTTTTGATGTCAGCTAAATAAAAACATTAAATAAATGAGAAGTTGACTAGAAAAATAGGTGATTTTTTCATCTATTGATTCTCAAGATAAAAAGGGAAATTATAGAACTGTAATTTTTCATCTTTATGGTTCTCAGGAATATGTGTCCACTGTGTTATTTTTCTTGACAGAGATTCTCAAATATATAGGTGGCATAAATATTTTCTTTATGTCCATGTGAATACGTCCATGTGAATCTTGAAAAACATTTAAGACTTCTGAATTAGCAATCTCATCTTATTTTAAATGAATTTAAAAAGTAAAAAAATAAAAAGTGTACATTAAAAATAGTTTTGTATATAGAATTATTGAATCATTATATTGAAATTAACATAACACTATGTTAATTATCATCAAATAAAATTAGCTTCATAAATTTAATGTTTAATAATAATACTCCCAAACACAAGATTATTTGAATATGAAAAAATCAACAAATACTTATTAAACTCAAAGAATGGAATAATTATTTTGCTGCCATGTATCTAACATAATTTATATAGTCAAGCCGAAGGTATATTTTAGAACTCAAGCCATATATAACATCTGATAGGAATCCTTCCCTGAAAACCCACCCCTTAAATTTGGGTTATTTATACCTATATTATATAATTTTAAAAATCCTGTTTTGCATCTGCTAGAGCCATCAACATACAGTTTAGTAAGTATCTGTTTATTTATTCATGTTTCCTTTTAGATTATCAGCTGTCTGGACTATATCTTTTACTTCTCTATCTCCATAGCTTACTTAGCACTCTGCCTAGTATATTGCCAATGTTTAATTAAAGTTTGTGAATATTTATTATTCACCTTTGTATCTAGTTCCTGGCACATAGTAGACACTCAATAAATATTTGTGGACTGGAGGAATAAATGAATGAATGCCATCTGCTTTTAGAATCACTGTGAAGACACATTTCTCAATTAACACATGCCTCATAAATAGTGAAATTAGAAAAAAACTTCCATAAAAATGTTTAAAGTTTATGCAAAATGGCAAAAATTTGCTTCTGTTTTTCAGAAAAGTCAGTGAAGATAATGTTGAAACCCTCTTATTCCCTTGCTGCACTTCCTGTGTGTGCTTCTGCACTGAATGTATGGTCTTGTGCTTTTATTCACTGATTCATTATTCATTTAACAAATAATATTGAGGATCAGTATGTGCAAGGCACTCCTGTAGGCACGTGGGTAGGTACAGAAATATCCCTGTTCTCATTATCTTTTATATTAGTGGGGAAAACAGACAATGAATAAGATTAATGTATACCATATATACTGTTTAGATAGAGATAAATGCTAAGGAACAATAAAACAGGCAAGAGGACTCAGAAGTGGATGTGACCATGTGTGTGGTGGTAGAATTACTATTTTAGATGTAACAGCCAGAGATGGCTTCACTGAAAGGACATTTGAGCAAAGTCTGAAAGAAGGTAAGAAGGGACTCCTGCAGGTAACCAGGAATTGATTCACAAAGGGAAATGCAACAACAAATAGTGGTGGTATGGGAGGGAAATTATGAAATGCCGGGCCTGTAGACCTTTCTGACAACTTTTACTCTCAATGTGATAAAATGCCATTGAAGAATTTTGAGAACAGTAATATGATCTGATTTAGATTTTACCATAATAACTCTGCATACTGTGCTGATAATATACTGTGAGGGACAAAGGTAAATGTAGAGATCGGTTAGAATGTTATCACAATAAGCCCGGTGAAAGATGATGGTGGCTTAAAATAAGTAAGTCATAGCTGCTGAAGTTTGGAGAAGTGGTTGAATACTTTATATGACGTGAAGATAATGTCAACAGGATTTTCTAACATACTAGAAAAGAAAAAGAGAAACTAAGAATTCCCAAAGGTCTTTAACACAAAAAACCAGAAGAATAGGGTGGACATTGAGACAGGAAAGACCACATACAGAACAGGGGTTGGAGGAACTCAGAAGGCTTTGCGTATGTTAAGCTTGAGATGTTTCTCTATAGAAGCAAGAACACAGTATGGGCAGGTAGACGTGAATTAGGAGTTCAAGGGTAAAGATAGAAATTTGGATGTCATCAGCATTCAGATGGTACCTCAACCCTAAGCCTTAATGAGCTCACCAAAACAGTGCGTATAGATAGAAAACAGGAGTTTTAAGTCTTGAGTCTTGGAACACTCTAGATTTAGAGGTCATGGAGGTCAGTTGGATCCAGCAAAGGAGACTGAGAATATATAGGGAGAGAGTTTGGAATGAAAACAGGGGACTGTGGTGTCCCAGAAGCCAAATGGAGGAAATGTCTAAAATTATGGTAATTTATGATTTAGCCATTTTTGACTCTTTTCTTTCCTCACCATCCACATCTAATCTTCAGTATTCTTTTGGTTCTTTCCACAAAATGTATCCTGTAAGTACGTGTTTCATCAGAGAAGCAGAAGTAATAACAAGTCATATGGACTAAGTCATATGGATTTATTATAGGGATTAGATCTTATTCAATTATGTGAGCTGAGAAGTCTATGGAAGTCCATTGCCACTGAATTTATTGGTGGGTTTAAAGTCACTGAGATCAACAGAACTGGCAGTTAGGAAGAAAAGCTGTGTGCATGGTGGGGTCAGCTGGGATAAACTGGAATCATAAGGATAAATTGGACTTCCAGAAGATAATCTCTACCTACATTTGTCTCCCGCCACCCCCAACCTCAACATTACATGTGATATGCACATGGTGATATGCAGAAGGACTCTTCACAATGGAGCTTCCTATACCCTTGTACATGTACACTCTGAGAGGTTAAAAGAGGAGTCCTAGCAGGAGCTGAGAAAGCTGCAGGTATAGCTGCTGCCCTAAACCAAAGAGGTAAGCTAGCAGATGAATAACAAGGAGTGCGTGCTGAAACTGCATCCGGTTCCCTTTACTAAACTTCAGCACGCATAAAGTTGCTTCTTCCACCCAGATCTCATGAAGACTTTTTCTGGCAACTCCAATGCAGGAAAGGGAATTCTGGGAAACACGGTTTCAGTTTAGCTAGATCAACACAGTACAAAGTCACTACAATCCAGAATCTACTAAAATAAAAATGAAGACTGAGAGTTAACTTTTGGAATCATTTGTTACTGTCCATAAATTGCTGCAATTAATACTGTCCATAAATTGCTGTAATTAATGTAATTAATGTATTAATGGATTATTTCCTTGAAGACCTTTTGTATTGTACTTTATATTGTATTCTAATCATTTGTTTCCATGACTGTCTCTATGGTGAGAATTTTTCCCCCCATTTTGGTTGCCAATATTTGTCTTGTTTAACAATTTCAACACAAATTTGTTGAATGATTAAGATCCCTTCAAATTTTACTTTTTTTTATAATTTTAAGCAAAGATGTGTTACAGATCTTTGCTAATAAGAACACAAGATTGGTGAGAAATTAACACAGTTAATATAGATCTTGAAATAATCCTTATCTATCATGCTAGTGAATATATTCTTCCAGTTTGCCTAGTCTGACTCTTAGTCTGTCACTTTTATTTAGTTTTCTAGGAAAAAAGTAATAAATATATAACTTGTTTAACTTTTGCTATTTATGTTGCATGACTACATGAATGATTATGCTTAATTTATCTAGTAAGTCTCTCCACCAGGACTACTTGTAGAGTTATTTCATGATGAATTTTCTTGTTTTCCTCACCTCTTTTATCATTACAGTTTTTATTCAGTATTTACTTCCTATGATTCAGCCTTATACCAGAGTCATCCAATACACCAAAATCTCATGCTATTTTTCAGATATGTGGCATTCTATTGGCTGGAACTTTCACTCAAAGACGTGACCACAGTATACGAAGGAGAAGAAAACTAATTGATAGCTGTTTATTTATTAATGAGCCAAAAATGTAAACACAGTAATACAAATCTCACTTCCAGCCTCTTGGAGACAGTTGAGTTTATTCTGAGGTTTTATATATCTTCCTAAGTCTTAACCTGTGCCGAGGTCTGAATGTTTATGCCCCCCACCCCCATTTATACACTGAAATGCTGAAGTCCAATGTGATGGTGTTAGAAGGTGGGGCTTTTGGGAGGTGCTTAGGTCATGAAGGCCCACCCTCATGGATGGGATTATGGTTCTTATAAAAAGAGACTCCACAGAGATCCTTTGTCTCTTCTACCATGTAAAGACACAGCGAGATGGCACTGGCCATGAACCAGGAATAGGTCTCTCACCAGAACACAACTGTGCTGGGACCCTGACCTCAGACTTCCCAGCCTCCAAAGGTATGAGAAATAAATTTGTCTTTTATAAACCATCTGCTAATGGTATTTTGTCCTGGAAGCCTCAATGGACTCAGACAACCTGCTCTGCTCTTGCATCAGAGCCTACCACACTGCTTCCTATGACTGAATATTATGTGTCTAGTTGCTCCAATGATTCTGCAACCATCACTTTTCCAGCCAGTTTAGAAGAAAGATAACTTACAAAATATGTTCAAAGACAAAAGACTTCTAATCGTTTGGAGGGAAACAAAGGCTTTTAAAGGAATAATGAACGGGGCGCCTGGGTGGCGCAGTCGGTTAAGCGTCCGACTTCAGCCAGGTCACGATCTCACGGTCCGTGAGTTTGAGCCCCGCATCGGGCTCTGGGCTGATGGCTCAGAGCCTGGAGCCTGTTTCCGATTCTGTGTCTCCCTCTCTCTCTGCCCCTCCCCCGTTCATGCTCTGTCTCTCTCTGTCCCAAAAATAAATAAACGTTGAAAAAAAAAAAATTTAAAAAAAAAAAAAAAAATAAAGGAATAATGAACAAGAAGCCTTCTCGAGTACATACAATTTTCAAGAAATGATAAAGAGAGTAAATCTCAAGTCTTACACACACCACACACCACCTTGTCTCACCTGAGCACACATTATTTTGCTTCAACTGGTCACTAGGGATCTAATGAGGAGTAAATCAATCAGGAGCCCACCATTGGCTTATAGTCTTATGGGAGAGATTTCTCTGGTTGGGGGAAAAAGACGAAGTTAAAGATTTGAAGCATGAGAAAGATTCAAAGCTGCTGTTGCTGGCTTGTAGAAGGAAGCAGCCATATGTCAATGGAACAGAGACCTTTGTACTACAACTTCAAGAACTGAATTTTGTCAACAACCAGAATGAGCTTGGAAGCTGATTTGTACCCAGAGCCTCCAGTGAGAACTCAGCCTAACACCTTGATTTCAGGCTTGTGACACTGAGCAGAGAACTAACCACATTTTGCAAGAATTCTGACTCATAGAACTGGGATCTAATAAATTGAATTTTATTTTAGGCTACTATGTTTGTGGTAAATTTGTTATGCAGCAGTAAAAAATGACTATAGCTTGTTTTTACTCCAAATGGCTGGCTGGAGTGGTTAGCTTTGAAGCTAGAGGGTCTAATTCCAAGATGGCTCACTTACCTGGCTCACAAATTGGTACTGGGTGCATGTGGAGTCTGTCAGATGGTACTGAGGGATGAAGGCATCAGTTCTTTTCCATAGGTCTATAGGTCCCTTACATGATCTCTATAACAAGTTATTATGATCCAAGAGCAATTGTCCCAAAAGAACAGGGAGAAGGTGAATGGAAATTTTTGAATTAACCTAGGAAATTACATAACATTGTTTTCATAATATTCTATTGGTGGAGGCCGTCCAAATGTTCTTCTCAGGTTCAGCAGAAGGGACATAATCATTACTTACTACTCAGTCAGAATGGTTTCAGCATCTCCTTGTAAGAGGTACATATGGGATAGGATATTTTGTGGCAGCCATATTTGCAACCTACAATTACATGGTGATTTAATAATTCACTATCCTAGTACCTATCTCATTGGTTAAAATGTTGACATTTGGAGAAAAAGTTGGAAGTGAAGACATTGCAAATAAAGCATTGTTACACCCCAGTAGTTGGTTTATGATGTAAAAAATGGGTTTGGATATATAACATACATGCACGTAATAAATCTCATAATGACAAAGGTCAAGAATACTTGCTATCTTAAAAAAAAAAGTTTTTTATTTATTTTGAGAGTGGGGGAGGGGGTTGTGGGCATGAGCAGAGGAGGGGCAGAGAAAGAGGGGAGAGAGAGAATCCCAAGCAGTCTCTTGGCTGTCAGTCCAGAGCCAAACACCTAGGGCTTGAACTCACCAACCATGAGATCATGACCTAAGCCAAATCCATAGTCAGGAGCTTAATCGACTGAGCCACCCATACATCCTAGAATACTTGCTATCTTTAACATTAACTTAAATTTCTAGAAAACCTCCAAGATGTTGAAGATGGGAGTTAAAATAAAAATTAAGATCTATTTGAATGTTATTGGGTTATTTTAACTTCAGTTAATATGCTTTTAACTTGAGTTACATCACTACTGATTTCTTAAACACTTATTCAATATTTAGCAATTGATACAGAGCATTAACAATAGTTACACTCCAAACATTGTATATTTTGATTTGTATGGTATGTAAAGGCTAAGAAATCAGAGAAACTGCTATTCACCCAGATATAAAATGTAGGCAACTATTCCATTACAGAGTTTACTATCTAATTTAGGTTTATTTTTTCCAGAAAATGAATAAAATTCAAGATTGTTCTTATTTACATAATATGATAGTAAGTAAATATTATAAAGCAATAAAATTAGTCCTCAGCAGATCTAGACTGAATAAAAATATACAAATTATTTCTCTTCATCTTCTACATTTGGATGATTAAAAATAATTGAATCTCATTACTGAGTGAACCAGACATAAAGGAAAAACACTTTAATTCATGACAGCATGTGCATTCATTACTGAAGTAAAAAATTTGGTCAAACAATGTATAGACTTGGCAAAATAAAAATGATTTTCATTTTGCATAATTTCATATGTCTAGAATTTCACAATATAAGAGAAGCTTTATACAAATCACAAAAACTAGGAAATGCATTTTTCACATTTTAATTACAATTCACATGTCTGTATCTCCTGCTGTGATGTTTTGTTAAAAAGAGTACTCATTTGTGAAACTGCCAGTATAGAAACTGACAGATGGTAAGACCAGTTTCCAACCTGCTTAAGTACTGGTTTAATATGGTTTAGATTATTTTATTTGCATTGTCTGTTTTTACTATATACCTAAGTAGTACAAAAGTACTATTACAGCTTTGTTACAGTTCTTCTATTATAATTAAATCTAGTTATATTATTTATATATAAACTTATTGTTATAATTTCAGATTTTATCAATACACTATTTTTAGAGATGATTTAATTGATTATTTTTCTTTAAAAAAGTGTCAGTTCTATTTTTTCTTAATGAAATTCCTACAAACACATAGATGCCTGGGGACAATCATAATAGAACAACTCAAAAATTCAGAAAAAAAGTCACTTTGATAGATGTAACCCATAGACATCAACAAATGAACCAATTAATTAAATACTTTTTAATATTTCAATCAGAAAAAAAAGTATTTAAACATGAAAATTACCTCATGTGAAGGTAAGAAATCCTAAAGTTATACTCCAAAAGACCTCATTAATCACATTTGGATATATAAACAAAAAGAAGAAAATTATATGAAAGGAAAAGTTTCTACTGGTGAATTAGCTTATAAAAATTCCCTTTTTTTATGTTGATAAACATTATTTTTAATACAGTTCACTTCCTTTAAAAAACAGAGGAATGAATTCAAGAGAACATTAATATTAATGTCATTTCTTGCCTCCTGCTATAGCTTCAGCTTCAACTTTTCTTAGCTTTCTAAAGTGGATAATCTCTCCTGGAAATTCAGGATTACCTCAATTACTGGGTAAGTGGTGCCTCTCCACACACACCTTCTGCTTACCATTCTTACCATTAAAATGGGCTCAGGATTGGTTCACTTTGTAAACCTGGGACTTGGTAGCCCAGTGACAAGGACAGTGGCATACAAGCACCTTAATAGTCTTGCTATCACATTTGCGCATGGGATGGAACCTTGGTGTCTATGTAGTTCCCAGATCAAAGACAGCTCATGCAGAGTATTACGACCTAGTCATCTGGACTTACATTCTGCCAAGGATTCCTCTCTGAAATCCTGATCAGTTGACCTAGCTGGCCTTTTAGTTTCATTCACAGAGTAAGAACATGAACCGACCCTGCTTTTCTGCAGGATTTCTGCTGTGAAAAGACATTTACTAGTCCCCATTCCCAGTGTTCTGAAAGATAATTCTATCTAAATTCTTGTCTACTGTGCTCTGTCTACCTGGAGGTTGCCCCAATTAATACCATATTAAAATGGAGTTTTTCCTGTGCCCTCTGGACCCTGAACTACAGTTTGGTCAATTCTCCTGTCTTCTATCTTGTACTTTTTCATCAGTCCTTGATCTTGAAGTATGTGCAAGTTTTAGCCTTGATCTCCATTAAGGCTCCTTGCTCTAAGGTACTTATAATACCACATTCATGTTATAACAGTTATCACAAAAGGATAATTTACCAGGCTGCCTGATTTGGGCTCAGGTCATGATCTGACACTTTGTGAGATCCAGCTTGGCAAGAAGCTTGCTTGGGCCTGTTTGGGATTCTCTCTTTCTCTCCTGCCTCTGCTCCACTTGTGAGACCACATTCTCTCTCTCAAAAATAAGTAAACATTTTAAAAAAGTATAATTTAAGAATGTTTTTTTTAATGTTTATTTTTGAGAGAGAGAGTGTGAGCCGGGGAGGCGCAGAGAGAGGGTAACAGGATCCAAAGCAGGCGCTGTGCTGACAGTATTAAGCCAGATGTGGGGCTCTAACTCAGGAACTCATGGAGCTGTGAAATCATGACCTGAGCCAAAGTCAGATGCTCAACCTACTGAGCCACCCAAGTGCCCCAGAAATTCAGAATGTTAATAACAAATTTACAATTATTTTTTCATTTATTTTATACTATTGTTATACTATTGATTTTATACTATTAGGCTAAAGCAAAGAGAAGTGGCCTTCATCTAGCTTTCTTCATAAAGACTGGATAATGATGACAGGGTACGAAGTAAATCAAAGGACGATAAATAGCTAGGATAAAAAAAAGAAATGCAAGTTTTAAATTTATTTTCTGATACTTCATCTATATTGTTTGAAAATATTTTGAAGTGAATCCACTTTCTAAAACATACAGTTCATTATAGTAACTGCATTATAAAGAAAAATGATCTCTTTACCTTCCCTAGGCACTAATTTTACTTTTTAGGTACCACTGCTGAAGAGTTCCTAATTTGGCTCATCACTTCATTCAGTGGGAATTCAGTGCACATAAGGGGCACATATGTAATTGGCAACCTAATTTTTCTGCTTTCATCAAATGGTGCAATGCCAAATCTTCATTGAACTTGCCAGTTAAATGCACTTGGGAACCAAACAGCAGCAAGCATAAGAGATGAAAATGAACAAATTGGAAAGAATCATTAACTTTCTGTGTTTTCCTATCACAACAAAAATTGTATCATTGAGAGTGTAGCAAAGTGGGAAATTCTACTTGAAACATTAAATAATCTTAAAAGAGAATAATTCATTGACTTAACTTCTGAAATGTTCATTAGAATTTATAAATGCAGATTCTAGTACAGATTTTTTTCAATCAAAATACAAAATAGTTAAAATGAATCAAAATTTTAGAAGTGTTTTAGGTTATACATTTTGTCTTTCTGGTATAGTGTATATGAATGTTAGACCTTACGTTGGAAGCAAAATTGTTAGAAAATTAAGCGAGAAATGTTGGCTTATTTAATACCTTAATGAATAAAAGCAATTGACAGATTGTCATGGTTCTCACTAATTACGAATGCAATTGAGAGTGTGAAAATTACAATCAGTTGTGATTACCAAAAAATGCCCTTGAAATATCTGGTCTAATGTATAATTTTGAAGTATGCAATATAGAGTCATTATTAAATTATCATTTTTGATGACAATTAAATAGAGAACTGGGACCAAAAAACCAAAAAACTTCCTGAATATGATTAAATATTATTCTTAGGGATAGAGGTTTTTTTTTTTTTTTTTTTTTTTTTTTTTTTTTTTTTTTTTTGTCTATTTGCAGCTTGTAAAAAGAAACATATCTTTACTGGCTAACTATAAATGTTCAGACCAGGAATATGTCTTCTGCAGAATTTTCTTTTGCAGTGATAGCAGGATTCATTTCATAAGGACTTTGGAGAAAAGTTTCCTAACATTTTTCATTCATGAGTCCAAGTATTTAAGACTTTGAAAATCCTTGTTTAACTCTAAAAAATAAATTTTGTAATCCCTTCTTGCACTGGAAAAAGTAGGAGGGAGGTAGAAGGAAAATGCCACAGGGTTTAGATCAGCTTATTTCGTAATTATCAAAAGCTAAGAAACTATTAAGTCTTCCAACTAAACCAGGTGTTCTGAATAGGAGGTGGAATGGACAGTAGAGTAGGGATAACTTAGGTTGAGCTCCAGCTGTATCAATTAACCTGTATGTTACCTAATGTTAACTACCTACCCTCCCCAAACCTGACTTTCCTGGTCTGTAAGACTAAGGAAATTATAACTTCACAGGGCACACACACATTAAATCTCAACATCCTTTGTTAGTACATCCATTTTCCAGGTTTAATCAAAGGAGCTAAAATGTCCTGTATTTATATGTTACTGATGTATTTATCCACTGGTCCCAACCTTGCTTGATTATACGCTTAAGCCACTTTTAATGGACTTTATCAGGCTCTAAACTCTTTATATGAGACAGGGAAAAACTTTAGGGAGGGAAAATCAGAGTGAAGAAGGTAAAATGTTGAATAAAGGGGGACCTGAGTGGCTCAGTCGGTTAAACGTCTGACTTGAGCTCAGGTCATGATATCATGGCTCTTGTGTTTGAGCCCCGCGTGGGGCTCTGTGCTGACAGCTCAGAGCCTGGAGTTTGCTTCAGATTCTCTCCCTCTCTCTCTGCCCCTCCCCTCACTCTCTTAAAGATAAATAAACATTAACAAAAATTAAAAAAATAATACAATGGAAAATATATAATGGACAAGCATTTGATAAAAACTTGAGGACATAGCAATGGCCATGAGCTACTGATAGAGACTGAGTTGTCAACCTTTCCACCACCCTCTAGCCCCCTATCTTTTGTCACATTTATGAGAAAAAGGATTTTCCATAGCTGTCACTCCAAATCAGAGCTGTATCCATGCCAAAATACACATTATACTCATTCAAAAAGCACACCTTGCTTTTATAACCCAATATATTCATATTTCAGCAGATTGTGGCCAGTTAGATTATTTAGATTACTAGAAGCTCTTTCTCAATGCAGTACTGCATGAGATCACAAAGTGTTCAGCAGTCCAGTTAGGGAGGTAATGTCAGGTGTACATACTTAACACTGGAGATGTATCATCTGTCTACATGCCAACAGAATGGGTTAAAAAATGTTTCCTACACACACACATGCGCACACAGTTAAATACACTTCATCTGCTGTATTGTCTGCCAGACATAAATATATAGGAGTGGAGATAAAGAGGGGCATGGATGGGAAAGAGTTCAGGACCCAGTGCAAACCCAAAAGGAAATGAATGGGAGAAAGAATCTGGAGAAATAAATCAGGTAAGCAATAGCACCATGCATCTGAAGTCTTCCCCATCTATAAACCGGAAAATTTTCTCTAGGGGCCATCAGTCAAATGATATCAAAATGGTAGCTGGTTCTGTTTGTAATTCCCGTGTGTCCATGACCTTAGGTGTAGGAACACAAGTACCACTCCAGGTCACAGTCCCAATGCTTTCATTATCCTACAGAAGAACTGAGTACTGTCAATAATGGTTCCTGGGAAGTGTGACTTGCTTAGAGGAAAGGAGTCAGGTTTCTTTCCTTGATGCCAAGGAGTGAAGAGACGCGTCAGGATGTGAATAGGTTACCAGAGAAGGAAAAGCGGAGAAAGAACCTTATAATTTCCTCCCTGAGAGGTGGAAGAGAAAGAAGGTAACTGGTGGTCTGGAGAGAGAAAAGATACAGTGCATTTTCAGCATCCCCGAGGTCCCTTCGCACTGCCTCAGACTCCCCCTTCTCCTGATTTGAACTGCCAAAAGCACTTGGACTCACGCACAAGGATGGGCTAAGGGGAAAGCCAAGTCAGCGCGGTCGGAAAAGGCTTCCCTTAAAATGAAAACTCAGCAACGGGCCAGCCGTGGGTGTGCGCGCGTTAATGTATGAGTATGCGTGCGTGGTAACCAGCAGACGCAGTTGGCTGGGCGCCGCCCTCAAAGCCCCCTCCCCGCTCAGCGTTCCCCCCGCCCCGCCAATCCCTCCCTATAAAGGCCGCGCTCGCCGCCGCCCTCCTCGCAGTCGGGGAGCGCGGCCTGCCGTGGTGGTGGCTCCGGCGCTCCCCACACAGTCACACTCCGCGCACTCACACACTTGGAAGCGCCTCCCCACGTCCCTCCCCTGCCCTCCTCTGGCTCTGCTCTTCTCTCTCTCACCGCAAATAGTCGCCGACCGACTGCCAATCCGTCTCTCTCTCTCTCTCCCTCTCCCTCTGTCTCTCTCAACAACATGACTGACTGGGAAGCGGTGGCTCAGGCAGAGCAGCTCTGCTGGCGCAGGCAGGAGAAGGAGGATTATTAAAAAAACACAGCTCGACTCTGCAACTGGAGTGGAGAGAAGGAGCCCAACAGCCGAGAGGGGAGGGAGGGCAGAGGAGGGGGACCAGGAAAGACACCCCCGTGCCCCGAAGACACACATTCCTGAGTGCCCAGGAGGAGCCTTAACAAGCGGCGCGGAGCCCTTCAAGGTAGTAACGCCCTCGGTGCCCCCGCGCCCTGAGGGTTGCGTGTTGCGTCGCTGCTGCGCTGGGGCCAGCCCCCGGCGGACGCGGGGTGACTGCCGGGCAGGTGACCGCGCCGTGCCCGGGGCCGCCCTGGAGCAGCCCCCGCCCAGGCCCGGGGCGCCGGCGGCGGGCCCGGCGTGCGCGGCGCGGAGACCTGGCCTTGCAGGCAGGGTGGGCGGGGGGCGGACGGGCTAGCTAGCTGGCGGCCCGCGACTCCTCGCGCGCTGCGTGGCCTTTTCCTCCGCGCTCCTGAGCGTTCTGCTCCGGGTGGCGGCGGCCGCCGCTCCGGGGCGATGCAGAGCGCGGCCGGCCGAAGAAGCAAGAGTTGGCGCAGGTTCCGGGCCGCTCCCCTCCCTCGCCGCTCGCGTCCCGCAGGTAGGGGCGGTCGGCCAGCGCTGGCTCCCCGGGCTGCGGGCGCCGGGGCGGGGGCGGCGCCGTAGAGGGGGTTGGGGGGGCGGGCGGGGAGCCCGGGGGCTCCCGGCGGAGCCGCAGTGCCGGAGCCGGGACCGCCTCTCGCCTCTGCCTGCGTGTCCTCAGGCTCCGGCTTCCTGGCTTGGAGGCGAGACCTTCCCCAGCGGAGGCAGGAACGGCAGCGACTTAGTGTGAACAAATCGCTTTGTGGTGGCGCGTCAAGGGCTGCGGGGAGGGGTGTGTGTATGTGTGTGTGTGTGTGTGTGTGCGTGCGTGTGCGCGCGCGCGCCCATTCGTGTGTGTTCGCGCTCCTGACTAATCAATGCTTTGGCTCACCTGAAAAGATAATCAGCCTTCAGGTGAAACCCTTGGGCCCCCTCAGCTTTTGGCTTGTGTCCCAGGGATTCGTACAGGCGGTGCCATCAAGGGGTAGGGTTGCGCGATAGGGTGACGGAGGGATTTGTGAATGGTGCTTCTCTGCGCGTGGAGGCTGAGCTTGCTGATGTAAAGGAGGAGGTATCCAGAGTGAGAAGAAAGGCTATTTATGGCAAAGAGTTGTGAAATTTCTCGGGGTTTCCTTTAGAGTATCCTGAGCCTCTTTCTCCCTACCCCCTTCTCTCTCCTCTTCCTCCCTCTGTCGTTTCTTCCATTTGTCCTCTTCTTTCTTAGACTTAGAAGCAGTTCTGCTTTTTTTCCCACTCTCGTGGGACTTGGAATATGAAGTGAAGTCAGAAATCACTTGTTTTTTTACAGGTAGAAAAAAAAATGTTTCTTAGAAGTCCGATCTCTGGGCCTTTAATGTTCTTACGTACTTGTTCTCCACTTGTCTTATCTCTTAAGGCCATCACTAGGACCCACAAGACACAAAGTACCTACTTGGTTTCAACAGCTTTCATTTTTCGTATCTTTACAGTTGAATGCCTTCCCACTGAAATGTAACACATTTTCTCCATGTCTACCCTTAAGAAAGGCTATTCAAAATAATGCTCACACATTTTACTGTAAAGCTGGTTTTATTAAAAGCCTTGGAAAGGAAAGAGAAGCAGACACCTAGGTGAGTTTATATCGATCACTACTGACTAAGGACTACCTATTTAGAAAATACCTAAAATATTATGAATCTAGACGGCAACACAATTTGTTTCGGTTTCTTTTTCTATTTGCTTTATAATCAGTAGAGATTCCAAAGACGCAACTTGAAGCTTAGAGAGGACTTGGAACAGTATCTACCAATAATGCTTTAGCAAATTTATGTTTGTTTTTAGAAGTAGGAACCTGTGCTTTCATTGAACCTAAGACTGGGTCGTGACAGAGAGTAGGACAGTAGGGTATCGTTACCATTTTAAATTGCGATGTTTCTAAGCGCCTGCCAAGCCCAGTGTTTTTAAAACATTGAAATTCCAACCACTCCTTCATTAATTTCACAGAGAAGAAAGAGTAGTTAAGTGGTCAACCTATTGTCAGAGTGATTTGTCTTCATTTGATATTAATTAAGCAGCTTCTTATTTTGATGGAAACATGCCAACTGTTGTTGGTTGTTGTTGTTGCTACGTGTGAAAGTAGCTTTCCTTAACAGTCCTGTTCATTTTGAAAACAAAGCAGAGTTAAGGATTTGTTATTGTAATTTAGTTAGATTCCTGTTGGTTTAAAATACATTTTTGCAGTGCCTCGCTGGCTCAGTGCCAGTCCATAGAGCATGTGACTTTTGATCTGGGCGGGGGATCTCTACCCCATGTTGGGTATAGAGATTACTTCAAAAATAAATATACTTTCAACATTGGAATCTGTGCAGTTTTATATTTGACATTAGAACGTAGACTGAGTGCCCTATTCTGAGGTTTGCTACCTTAACTTTCCTGAATCACTGGAATGTAGAAATGATGGGGAATTTTAAAATGTACTTGATGAATTATATTACTACAATCATTAAAAAGTTATGAATATTTTGTTCTTTGATGCTGTCAGAGAATCAGCAACTGTTTATTAGTTTAATGATGTATTATTTATACTATAGAATATTAATTTACATCAAATTCATCAACATAGTACTCATAATAATTGACTTGGCTTGTGCAAGGTACTATCTAGGCATTGTGGAGGAACATCAGACTTCCTCCCTGCCCTTCAGGAGCTTACTCTCCAGTTGGGATGAGTCTGATGCACGTGTTTGAACAAACAATCCATGACAGTGAGAGATTGCATGTCTAACAAGGACTGCAGGAAATCAGAGCATGACGATAACATTTCATACTGGTTTTTTTCTGAAGGACTTCAGGGGTAGGTAAGATTTGCTTGGTCTTGGTCTTAAAGGATAAATCGGATTCATGGCTTGTCGATAAAACCGTAAGGTGTAAAATGGAAGTCTCCTAGAATTTTAGAAAACAATTCAAGACGTAAGGGGAAATAAGTTTGTTTTGAAATCGATTTATATATTGCAAAGTGGTTGGATTAGTTGTGTGAAGGGCAGGGTGAATTGGTTTTTGATGTACAACATTCTATACACTCTATTCTTGAAATCAATTGAATTTGTGTACCTAAGAGGACAACTTTTTGACTTTTTTATTGCCTTTTAATGAACAAAATGCTCAACATATACTTGTAGAGAATATTTACCATAAATATTTAAAAATACCACATCACATGAAAGTGTTGAACTTGGTATTAGTAACAAGATATCAGGTATAGCCTCTTTATAGTGAGGGGTTTGAGGTACATCCTTAACCAACTCTCCTTAGGTTTGTAGTAAAGAAAAAAAAAGAATGAGATACGTAAAAGAACAGTTATAGTAATAGTGAGCATTCACTGAATGCTTAATATATTTTTCTTTATATAAAATATGCAATCTATTAAATGACATTTTCTGTAATACTTTTGTTTTAAAGTTATTAGGATGCAGTCACATTATAGTTAATATATCTTTACATTATTTTCCATGGATATAGAGCTAGGATGTAGGGTTTGTGGGGAATAATTTTAGAATTGTAGTGATTTTAAAGATTTTTTAAACTTCTTGTAAATAGATGGTACTAATAATAGGAATAGCTCCTGTCTCTAAGCATTCTGAACTTAGTTTTTTTTTTTTTTGTATATATGTTTTTGTACAAACATAAAACTGTTTAAAATACATTTCCCCATTTTAAGAACTCAAGAGGAACCATCTGAATTGACTTTGAGCCTGTCTTTTCAATATGACACCTTAGAAGTATGTTATGGTGACAGTAAAGAAATAGTACAAATATTAGATATGACTTTCAATAGATAACAGAATAGAATTACTTTCAGATTAGGTGGATTAAAAGATTTTCACATATATATTTTGTTGACAGTGACTAGATAAGAATTATTACAAAAGCGAAAAGCCTATTAAATTGCCAATTTCATATTCATGTAGGAATGGGATGATTTCCAACATAGTAACAGTACAAACTGGCCTATCTATTAATTGGTTTCTTTTGAGTTTGGTTTTAGACTATATGTCACAGGTGTATCACTTTGATAATGTAATCTCTCCTACTGAATGACTGACAGCTCCTGCATTATTTCCCTATTGGATAGTGACGAGATCTGTTTGCTTTATATTGAGAAATATTATCAGAAATATTATCTTCACTATGCAAGTGTGTCAGTTAACAATAACACATGAAATCTGAGGTGGGGAAAACAGTGAGAAAAGATGGGGAGCTTGATAAAAAACACTCTAATGAAACATTCTTCAATATGTGGCTTAAACTAAATGTAACATAAAAATATAAACCTGAACAATCTAAACTGCAATTGATATAGTACCAAGATATTGTTATCAGTTCTTATTTTTTTTTTTTTTTTTAAATTTTTTTTTTCAACGTTTATTTATTTTTGGGACAGAGAGAGACAGAGCATGAACGGGCGAGGGGCAGAGAGAGAGGGAGACACAGAATCGGAAACAGGCTCCAGGCTCCGAGCCATCAGCCCAGAGCCTGACGCGGGGCTCGAACTCACGGACCGCGAGATCGTGACCTGGCTGAAGTCGGACGCTTAACCGACTGCGCCACCCAGGCGCCCCCAGTTCTTATTTTTAAATCACTGCATTGCATTTTAAGTTGTTTTCATGTGGGCTGAATAAAATGACCAAAAAAAGAAAAAAAAAAGAAAAAAAAGGTGGTGGTTGAAAGTTCAATAGCATCTGTGGTATGATATTATATTTTTTAAGAAAGATTTCTGCTTTGATCACTGGCAGATGCAGCTTATTTGACCAAATGCCTACCCCTCTATCTAGATTAACTTAAAATATCGCTTTTAGGGGGCGCCTGGGTGGCTCAGTCGGTTAAGCGGCCGACTTCGGCTCAGGTCACGATCTCGCGGTCCGTGGGTTCGGGCCCTGCGTCGGGCTCTGTGCTGACCGCTCGGAGCCTGGAGCCTGTTTCAGATTCTGTGTCTTCCTCTCTCTCTGCTCCTCCCCCGTTCATGCTCTGTCTCTCTCTGTATCAAAAATAAATAAACGTTAAAAAAATTTAAAAAAAATATCGCTTTTGGTTTTCCATATATATACTGCATTAAATAATTTTTAAACTTTAATTAAGCTAAATTAAAATTTTTAACTTTAATTAAGCTAAATTAAAATTTTTGAAGACTGTAACTGTTGTCTGATACCAATATAGAATTTAGAGGCCATTTAAAAGGAAACATCTTATTATCTAATGGCAAATTCTTAACCTAGAGCAGTAGTTCTCAAAAAATGCCAAACCCCAGATGATTGAATCTGAAATTCTCAGGTGGGTTCTTCAGTGTGATTCGTAAGCACTTTCAAATTTGAGAACTACCTACCTAGAGTATTTTATAGTGAAACTTGAAGTCTTTGTCTTCTGCCTGTTTTGTAGCTAAATACTTTCCTTAGCTGTTAGAGATAACTAAGGTTTAACTATTTAGATCTGAAAAGTATTACACCCTCCATCAGAAGATTTCTATCTTTATGTATATACATATGTATTTCTGTATTTAAAAAATTAAATGAGTTTCTAATTCTTGTGCATATATTTAGTGTTGATTGGGGAAACAATGTAAAAAGTGTAGAACTTGACCCTCAAGCCCTCAGGTTGGGCCTTAGTCCCAAAAATATGTACAATGTACAGAGTTTGACCATTTTCGGGTTAATCTTGTTGACTCTTACAGTTTTGGACTTGGACTGTAATACTCATCTTTCTCTGTAAGATAACAGCTGCACAACAATAGCATCACAAATGTGGAATGTTCTCAAAGTCTTAATGCTGGAATAAATTTTAGACCACATCTCTGTTTTTTATTTCTAAGATTAAAGATCTATGTATTCACATCTTATAACTCTTTTAGTATCCTTCTTTCTCTCCTCCTTCTCTCCCTCCCTCCCTGCCTCTCTTTCTCTCCCTCATCCTTTTTCTCTTTTACAGTTATGTGCTCAACCAACCCTTCCCTCAGGAAACCTTCCTTGGCCTCCTTTGCTACATCAGTTTTTCTGTTATATATTGTTTGAGTTCTGTATTCCTCTACCTTGTGGCACTTACTGCAGTATTAATTTTATGTGTATTTATGAGATTGGTTCAATATTATGTTATCAGGGATTAACACACAGTAGATGCCCAACACGTATTGGTTGGGTAAGATGTTTTATGATTTTCCAAAGAAAGACTTTATTTTATTTATTTATTTATTTTTTTAAAGAGACTTGGATTTTTTTTAATGCTTTATTTATTTTTGAGACAGAGACAGAGCATGAGTGGGGGAGGGGCAGAGAGAGAGGGAGACACAGAATCTGAAGCAGGCTCCAGGCTCCGAGCTGTCAGCACAGAGCCCGACGCGGGGCTCGAACTCACAGAGTGTGAGATCATGACCTGAGCTGAAGTTGGGACGCTCAACTGATTGAGCCACCCAGGCGCCCCCAAAGAAAGACACTTTAAAAAAGATTTTAAAATATAGGGAGTCCTAAGACCTAGGTATATGTAGGTATTGCTTTCCTTTCTGTTTTGCAAATGATGAGTTATATTTTATTGACAACAACAATGGCTCTAATGTGCTGAGCATGTCCACATGATAAGCACTTTATATGCATTATGCCATTTATTTCTTCTAACATTATAAGTTGTTTTTGTATACGTTTTAGAGATGAGGAAACTGAGTTTTTGTTCTATGCTCTGCGAAGCTATCTAAACCAAACTGTTTTTTAAAATTTTTTAAAAGTTTAATTATTTATTATGAGAGAGAGTGAGAGAGTGGACTAGGGGCAGGGAGACAAAATCCCAAGCAGGCCTAGTGCTGTCAGTGCAGAGCCCGATACAGGGCTTGAACTCACAAAATGTGAGGCCATGACCTGAGCTGAAATCAAGAGCTGGATGCTTAACCGACTGAGCCACCCAGGCGCCCCTAAACCAAACTATTTTTTTAATTACAATGATGTAAAAATCATGAAACCAGTAGACAGAGAATGTGATGGAGTGTATCTTCTCTTTATTCCTGATTTAACTTAGGACTCAGCACTGTCTGTGCATTACCTATGCTGTTGCCACCTTCTTCAGTGATGCTGTTGTTGCTTTTTGGGTGATTGAACAAGTGATGGAGCACTTGCAAGGCTGAAGCTCCCATCTTCTTATTGTGTTTTTCAATACCGTTATTATGTATCCTCAGTGCCATTCAGTGACGAGTCTCTTACTCCCATCTTGTCCGAATCTCCCAATTAGCTAATAAAAATTTGAGATGTAAACAAGTATAATTTGAAGACTGAGTGCCTTTATGCACTGATATTCAAACATCAGATATTCTCTATATTTGGTGATATACAGCTTATCTTCTGAAAAGGTTGACACTACTTTGAATGCCTTACTCATATTTCCTTGGAAATATGATCACAGGGTAGTATCAATTTAGTTTCTTTTGGCTTTCAGCTTGCAAATCATTTATTTAAATGTGGGTTTAATTAATGTTCAAATGTTTGTAGCAAAGGAGATATTTAAAGGCTGATTTTGTAGAAGTCCATGGACAATTAAAGAGTTGAGTTTGGTTATTCTGAAGCCCTCTTACTAGACTGACTCTAACAAAGTTCGATATTTTACAACGTGTTTTAATCAGTCAATAACATGAGTAAATGTAGATGCATACCAACATGAAGAAAAAAAAATTGGTAGTTTAAATGAGTATTTCACTTACGGCCTATTTTGTAGCTTTTGTCAGAACTCGTTTCTGCTGCCAGAATCATTTAATCATTAACTGAAGCCTCAGTCATGCTCTTGATTCAGGACTAATCTTTCTGTGTAGTAGGAAGATTGGCTGGTTTCTAACCCAACACTTTAGGTCTTAACATCAAGCCTCCCTTGATGCCCAGCTCTAATATGATAGCATATTTATAGTAATGCTTCTTTCTTATAACTGAAACTGCGGTCTCACTGAATATTTTTCTGTTAATGTTGATAAATTTACCCATTGTCACCATTTCTCTTAGCATTTGAGCAAGGCCTTTCTCTCAGTGGAGCCTTCTTTAAAGACTGAGATCCTGTCTCTAACACTACCTCCTTTCCTGAGTTTTGTGGGCCGGCAGACTGTCCCCAAAATATCACTTTTCCAGATCTCTAAACATTACCAGCTCTTAAAGGTATGCTTCATTTCCAATACTCACTTTTGGACTTCCGTGAAGTCAATTATTTATGGCATATTGCCATGCTCCCAGATACTCATGCTGGTTGGACTTCTTAGAAGTATTTACAGCTGAGTCTCTATAGTGCCTCTATTGCACTATAGACCTTAGTGCCAGTCTATTACAAGGTTCTGACCATCACAAGACCATCGCCTCATTTTACTACATGTAATCTTCCTTTACCCGGCTCTGTCTCACAATAGAGCTACCTCATTCATCATCATTGACAAGAAACATTTTGTAAATGCTTATTATGTATAAGTCACTCCATTTTAAAAATAATGCACCTCCTGGGCTTCCTAAAGTTCCTGAATAGCTTAATCTGTAATAAATGAAATACACATTCTTCCATGTCTTGTTTTGTACCCAAATGTGATGTGTATATAAAGATATGTAGAATGTACATATGAATTCTTCAGGGTTTGCCTTTTTCTCTAGTCAGTTGTTAATTTCAGTGTGATCTGACTCTTCTCCATTCTTCATAAACTTATTTGTATATGATACATTTGGGATAACAGCTGAAGAGGCATACTGCAGATGGTTTGATATGTTCTCTGATTTTCCTTATTCATTAATGAAAACTAGCAGTATTCCTGTGTTCAAGAAGTATTTGTTAGGCCAGGTGTACTAGTACCCTTATTCAAATCTTCTAAGAGTCTTAGTGACATTATACCTTCCCTATATCAACCAAGTTCACATGAACATGTCATGTTTCATATGTTTCCATTCCCTGCAATTAACTCTTTCCTGGAAATAGTTAAATATTGTGATTCTGCTAATGAGTTATTATTGTCATATGTGTGGCTTTTCTTGTTTGTTTTGGGCAATAGCAGCAAGCAACATATCACAAAGCTATATGAGGTTTACAAATAAAACCAAACAAATGTGAATAAAGGTATGGCAGAAGTAGAGCAAATGTAGGCCTTAGCATTCTAATTCTAGGCAATTCTCTTTTAGAAACAAATTACCAATGCATTAAGTCTGACTGTATGAAATATGTTTAGTGAGTGATGTTTTGTAACACATAGTATTCACTAGGATATTCAAGAAAAGCTTGAAAGGGGGAAGCATACAGAGTATACAAAATGTCAGATGAGAAAGTTAGGAAAAGGAAGAAAATAGTTCAAGTTTAATATTAGAAATGCAGATAAGATAACATATTTACTAAAATATTTCAAAATATTTTATGGATAACAAAACTGATGGGTCTGTACATCAGGATTCCTAAATTTTCAAAGGATTTTAACTACTGGGAAGATAGCTGAAGCATCGTCATTTGACTTTGCTTTGTTAGTATTGTATCCATATGTACACAGACCCAGGAACACTGAAAGTATTCATTAATAAGTGAGCTACTTGAACATTAGTATGCACCTCCTGTAGGAGTATTTATAAAAATATAGATTACTGGGACACCTGGGTGGCTCAGTCAGTTAAGCATCTGACTTTGGCTTAGGTCATGATCTCATGCTTCATGGATTCAAACCCCACATCAGGCTCTGTGCTGACAACTCAGAGCCTGGAGCCTGCTTCAGATTCTGTCTCCCTCTCTGTCTGCCCCTCCCCCACTTACACTCTGTCTCTCTCTCTCTCTCTCAAAAATAAACGTTAAAAAAATACAGATTATGAAACTGGGCCATTAAAAAAATCATTAGAAATTTGTACATAACAAGCGTATACACTTATAGTGACATTGTTGCTAAAATTAACTTTGAGAGGTATTTCCTGTAGTGTAACGCCAGGTTTAAGTGTGGTGATATTGAGGATGTACCTTCTTCATCAACACCAGTGCAGCTTCTGCAAGGATAAAGGGCTCTACAGTAGGATGGTGTAAGTTGATTAGAGGGACAGTGTAATGTGAAGCATCCCTGTGGGAATTGTGAGTGTCCCAGGTCCAAGAACTGCTTGAAACTCTGAAGCAGTGCTAATTTTTTAGTAAGAGAAGGAAAGGATTGCCACCTGTCATATTTATGAGGGAGGAGCAATGAACCTGAGTTCATTGGATGATGATACAGAAAGCACAAAGCCCCAGAGATCTATGCAGGACATGAATGAATTAGGTATTTTAAAAGCCAAAGAGTTTTAATTTGAATATAGGGCAGATTGCTAATTCTGAAGTTCTGAAGGTCCTCCAGTCCCTGTTCCAATGTACTGTCCTTGTCTCTCTAGTCACCTTTGTGACACGGGAGCTATCCAGGGTACTAGGCTTCCGCTGAAATCCTCTCTTGCAAAATTGTGCAAAATATTTTGTTGGTTTTGTTTTTGTTAATCCTAGAGCCTGCCTTTGCAGACACTACCTCATTCACTTGGAGTTACTAGCCTGCCATTGTTTGGTTTATTCAAGTGGGCCCTTCAAAGCTCAGTTCAAATGTAAATTCAAGTACACCTGCTGCAGTCCTATGCAAGAAGCCTATTCTGGGTGTCAGATTTCCATTTAAAGTTTCACAATTCACTGCTTGCTTGTGTTTTATGCCTATTAGATTGTGAGCTCTGTGAGGGCAGGAATTTTGTATTTTACTGTTTTTTTTTCCAAGCAGCTGGTCTAAATCAGTGATATGAAGAGCCTTAGTATTGGTAAATGAATGAATACTGCTTAAGAGTGACTTAAATTTTGTCCATCTATGTGAACTACTTCCTGTTCTAGCCACTATCCAGGCTCACTTTGAATATTGCTCGTCATAGCTTTTTCATTGACTGAATATTTGTTCTTAACTTGGAATTGAGTAACTTAAAATGGCTAAAAGTCTTGGGGGAAAAAATAAAAGGACTGGGAGAACTCTAGTAAGTATGGTCATATATGCCACAGGGGATTAGCAAGGTTTAAGGAAGCAAGTAACAAAGGCTGATAAAGAGAATGGGGTCAAAGGAGACTCTGGTTTGTCACTTCCTGAAACCACAATCCAAAACATCCACTCCACATTTACTTTCCAAGGCCCTGGAATATGGAATCTCCTCTCACATCCCATAGCCTAGATCTATATTTTGAAATGTCTGAAAATCTGAGGCCACATGAAGGTGACAGAATTCTTTTATTCAGTAAACAGATGTTATTAGGACCTGTGTATATATTGGTTAATGAGATGTGTATAGTTTCTCTCCTCCTGAAGCTTACAGTTTAGTTCCCAGTTACAGTACCCATAATACCCTTGGTCCATGCTGAGAATGGAAGTTAGTAGACTTCTTTTCTTTTTTTTGTAGCCACCCTAGTGATCTCCTGGACTGCCATAAAGAGTAAGTGTACTTGTTTCCATTACTCCACTCCTGCACATAGCATTGCTGTGAATGTCCCATCACGTCAGTAAATGACTACATCACTTTGAAAAACTTTTATTTAACTTAAGACATCCTGTCACTGGTTTTTGTAATGACTTGCTGCTGATCACTTTACATGATGTTGGTAAATTATGTGCCTGTATATATCTTCCCTCATAAGAATATTTCAAGGATAGTTTAGGTACCAGTTTTTCCTTTGGTCAGAAATTTCCTGTATTTCAAAGCCATGAACCATAGGAAATGGTTGTGTGGTCTATTCATAGAGGAAAAAACAAACAAATAAACAAAGAAAACCCCTAAAATCACCTGCATGATTAAAATAAATTTATAAGGACAGATCCCACTTTATAGTTCTGTCTTTCATGTTTTTGGAATATATATACTATCCTATATGTCATGTGTTTCTCTTTCTCCCCCCCCCCCCCCCCCCCCCCCGCCGCCTATTGTCAGAAGGAATGTTTCAGTTATGAAGCAGTAAAAGAAAAACTACATTTCTTAGTGATTTCTTTCCCCCTTGGGAACCTAGTTACAGAACTCACAGAAATATTATAGATTCAAAATAACTTAGATTTATTTTTAAAACCTTTTAAAAATGTTTTATTTTTGAGAGAGAAAGGGAGGGAGGGAGGGAGGGAGGGGGAAGGGCAGAGAGAGGGAGACACAGAATCTGAAGCAGGTTCCAGGCTCTGAGCTGTCAGCACAGAGCCAGACTTGGGGCTTGAACTCATGAACTGGGTGAGGTTATGACCTGAGCTGAAGTCGGACACTTAACTGACTGAGCCACCCAGGACCTCCTAAAATAACTTAGATTTAAAAGAATGGATTTAAAAGTGTTAAAAGAAAAACAAAATTGAGTAAAGCAACAGTTTTCTGGACCCACCCTAAATAAACTCATAGTTTGGAAAATTAATAATTTCTTTGCTGAATATTTAGAATTATGCTAAATAATATGATCATTATTAATTTTATGGATTGAAGACCACTACAGCCATTTTTTTTAGTAATACTAGAGATGAAATATTCCTATAAAAAGTATTTTAATCTATAAGAAAAGCTGCCTTAAAACCATTTCAGGAGTGAGTATGATGTGTGCTCATGGTTAGTTGCTTTATAATGAAACTGTTAGGAGAAAGGGATAGCAATCATGCAAATCATTTGTATTGTGTAAGTGCCACCACAGGAATCCTCAGCACTCATTCAAGACTAGGACTCCTTGGTAACCAAAAGTGGTGATTGCTTCCGATTTAGAGTATGGTCAGGAAAAGATGCTGTGGTTACATTCTTCTTCTTCAATAAAAGAAGGTGATGAAGTTCACATCCCCATCAAAACCAGTTTAAGAGTCTGTACAAATATTCCTGAATTAAAAATTTTTTACTAGAATTTTTTTGACATTAAGCCAAAACACTTGCATCAATCTTTGTTAAGTATGTGTATGTATAGAGTAATGTAATTTCTTATAATGGGATCTGTCTTTATAAATTTCTTTTAATAATGCAGGTGAATTTAGTTTTTTTTTTTAAGAGGGAGAGGTTAGTCATTGCTTTGCAAAACAAACAAACCAACAAACAAAACCAAAAACAACCCACCAAACAAAGCAAACCCCTAAAACACCAGAACCAATAGTGCATATACCTATGTCATTTATCTGCAATAAGATTTATTTTAAAGAATTAGCTCATGTGATTGTAGAGGCTGGAAAATATGAAGTCTGTAAGGCAGGCCAGCAGGCTAGGAACTCAAGTAGCATTTCTATGTTATAGTTTGAGGTAGAATTTTTTTTTTTCTCGAAGAAGCTTCAGTTGTTGCTTTTAAGACTTCAGCTGATTGGGTGAGACCATGCACATTTTTGAAGGCAGTCTGCTTTACTTAAAGTCAAATGGTTGTAGATATTAATCACGTCTAAAAAAATATTTTCACAGCAACATCTAAACTAGTATTTGACAAAACAGCTGGGTACCCTAGCTAAGCCAAAATGACACATACAGTTTAGCCATCACAGAGCAGGAGGGATGTTATGTTAAAAAGCCCTTTCTGGTTTATATGATAAGTTGATGTAGTATACATGTTTTCCTTTGGCCAGAGATACTTTACCATTGATCAAATATTGGCATTTGTAGACAGAGGTCATCATTCATTTGTTCCTTATTAATTTTGTAATTATTTATAAAGGATGTCTTACGTGCAAGAGGCGATGCCAAGCAGTTGAATACTTTAAAGAAAATGAATGATGGAGGCTGTATATTTTAAGTGTGTTAATTTTAGTGGAAGAGTCACATGTATATTAGATGCTTGTGTGATAAGTAAATTTGAAGAGTGAAACTACTTTTCAACCTTGTCAATTAAGTGTCATTTTCCCCATGAGCAACCTAAAACAAAATCCATGTCGGGTTAATATGCCAAGTTATTATGCTTATTAATTTAAGGATGACTCATATGTAAAATTGGATTATGAAAGGTATGCTTGCTCACTGCAGGTCAATTTCATTTAGACAATGTTGGCTATACATAGATTCATTTTAGCACATTAGAAGATTTGCATTTGTACTCAACTTGTGCAAAGATGATTCAGTATATACTGAAACAGGTCTGACAAGTGGACTGTCATGATTTATTGGCCATCTTACTCTTCATGTAGCAAAGAGCAATAAACATTTTCTTTACTGTCCCTAAATGAGTGTTTCTCCTGGTGCTTTCTCATTTCAAAACTGCATTTTGTTTCTATTTCCTTCTTCAATGAATGTGAACTTGTCTGCTTGGCTTTTCAGCCCTCTGTAAACTCACCACACCTTGCTAATCCAAACATAGATCTTCCACTTTGTTAAGGTCAAGTAACTTAGAGCACTCTCACACAGCATATGCATTTAATCCTTTCTGTTTATGCAAATCTCAGCTGTCATTACAGGTCTGCTCCATGAAACCTTCCATGACGACTTTAACCTGCCTGGGGAGTTTCCTTTGCTACACTCTGAGGTGTGAGCAGTATCTAGTTGGCACCAGAAAATTAAGTACAGTCTGTTCTGCTACAATGCATTTTCTGTAGTATGAATTAGCTCCTACATGATGGGTAAATATGGGAATTATGTTACTAAAATGTTGGAGTTGGTTCATGTGTGATTTTTTTTTCATAGTGTATTCATATTTATCTTTACCAAGTAATTATAACTGAATTCCGAGTGTATACTAATGCAGGCACATGCAAAATATAATAGAGGGATATCCTTCTCACAAATCTACTTTCATCTTTTTTTTCTAAAAAGGGAAGAAGTTTATGCATTTCCTGTAGTATTTTTTTTATTAGGAACTTTACATATCCTTTCATAAAATATTTTTATAAAAAAACTGTTATGGTTTTGTTTAGAACTTTGTGTCATAAGTTGCATAGATTTTGGGTGTTTCTGCCAAGCCCTATTTTTGGGGATATAAGCTCTGTTACTGTCTAGTTTTTCAGAATGAAAGAACACATATGTTGCAAAGCAGGAGTTGAACCATTTTGCTTCTCAATATTTATTGAACATCCACTCTGTGCCAGACACTAGTACCAATGTTGGATCTTTGAACAATGAACAGGGTTCACTTTTGAGTACAAAGGAGACTTAGCAAAAATCCTGTAAGATGGTGTTTTTATCGCTTAGCTCAGTAGGTGAGGATGAAGAGAGACAAAAAAAGTAACTGTGACCTTTGTCATGTTCCTCCCTCTGCCTGGAATGCTCTTCCATTCCTGCTTTATTTACCCAGTGTCTTCCCAAACTTCATGTCTCAACTCAAACATCACTAATTTATATTATTCTAAGCTCTTAGCTTCTTTTCTTTTTTCTTTCTCTTTTCTCCTTCCTTCCTTCCTTCCTTCCTTCCTTCCTTCCTTCCTTCCTTCCTTCCTTCCTTCCTTCCTTCCTTCCTTCCTTCCTTCCTTCCTTCCTTCCTTTCTTTCTTTCTTTCTTTCTTTCTTTCTTTCTTTCTTTCTTTCTTTCTTTCTTTCTTTCTTTCTTCCACAGCATGAATCAGGGAGAGAGGGACAGAAAGAATCTTAGGGGAGAAGGGAGAATCCACACTCAGCGTGGAGTTCAATCCCAGGACCCTGGGATCATCACCTAAGCCAAAACCAAGAGTCAGATGTTCAACCTTTCAACCAACTGAGCCACCCAGGCGCCCCTATACACTTTTCTTTCATAGCACTTAAGATAGCTGTAATTTTATAATTATTTCCTTTTCTTAGACTATAAGTTCTATGAGAACGGAGATCATGTTTGTTTTTTTCCATCATTGTATTCTCATTTTCCGGCAAGCACGTAAACATACGCAAATACATATACACACATACAGCAGGTATTACTATATATTATAAATTCAGTCTATAATCTCATTTCTATATGTTTAGCAAGTAGGTTTTAGTGAGTTTTAGTTGCATGAATGAATGAAAGGATAAATGAAATTTTCCTTTCCTTCATTATTTTTAACAACTAAACTTTGAGTATTCCCAGAATGAGTCAGTTTTTTTTTTTTCTTTCTAGCCATATCACTTTTGTTAGCCCACATTTCCTGGTGGTGTGTGAATTTGTGGAAGTTTGTGGTTTTTATATTTGTTTTATAAATTTTTATTACATCCATTATAGACAGCAAAGTATATTAGGCCCTAGAATTTGTGTCTATCTCTTACAGAAATCAAAAATTAAAAAAAAAAAGCACAAAACCTGAAAGTGTAGAGAAGAACGTATAGAATGGCATTTTTATTAGCTTTGAGTAGAGAAAGATAACTTGCACAAGGTTCTAAAAGCAAAAACCTAAAAGAAGTAATTGACAATTTTTGAGGAAACTATTGATATTTTTTAATTAAAATTAAGAATATCTGAGCATCAAAGGCAAGTAACAGATAAGAAGAAAATATTTGCAATAAATATAACTAGTTAAGTACCCAGAATATATAAGGAAAGCCAATAAACCAACAATAGTAGGACCACCTGCCCAATAGAAAAAAAAATAGATTAAAATATATGAACTGGAATCTCATAAGAGAGGAAACTCTCTGGAAAATAAACATGAAAATATACTCAATCTTATTAATAGGTAAATGCACATTAAAATGGTGGAATGTTGTTTCATAGCACTCATAATGACGAAAGAAAAAGTTTGACACTACTGAGTTTTGGTGGGGCAGAGTATTTTTATATTTAGAATATATACAATTATATTCTAATAATATATACAAATATATACAATAGAATATATATAATTTCTTGTGAAATTGTTAATCATTATAAAATCCTTTTGGTAACATGTAGTAAAGTTGACTATATGAAGAATCAGTGGTCAAGCAGTTCTAGTCTTAGGTTTTACATTAAAGAAAATTTTGTACTTATGCACCAGAATACGTGAATATACATTAAATACAGTTTTAAAAACTTCAATGCAGCATTTTTAAAAATAGTGAATAAGTGGTAGCAATTTTAATGACTTCACAAAAAAACATTTATTAGAGTTTAAAACCATTTATATTAGTCTTAAACATGCAAATCAAAATTACATATTGTGTATAAATATATAATATGTATAAAAATGCATGTGGATAAAAATTCATGTTGTGTACCAAATCTTTGGAAGAAATTTCTTCTGGGGAGGGAGGAAAAAATCAGATTGGAAAGGAGTTGTATTAGCTGCTAAATTTAATATAAAATAAAAGGACATTCATTTTATAGAGGAATAAACTGAGGCTCAGAGAGGTTGTGAATTGTCCACAATCACTCACCCTGAGCTGTGCCTTAGTTCCCATGTTTGCTTTTGGCTTGCTGACATCCTTAATACATGTGAGGGAACTGTAAATTCTTTTCATACTGAATCCTCCCAAACTGTGTACCCATTGCTTATAGGACTACTTTGGCAGTGAGGCTGTAAGATATCCTTTTTTAAAGTGGAAGGTAGTCGGGGCGCCTGGGTGGCGCAGTCGGTCAAGCCTCCGACTTCAGCCAGGTCACGATCTCGCGGTCCGTGAGTTCGAGCCCCGCGTCGGGCTCTGGGCTGATGGCTCAGAGCCTGGAGCCTGTTTCCGATTCTGTGTCTCCCTCTCTCTCTGACCCTCCCCCGTTCATGCTCTGTCTCTCTCTGTCCCAAAAATAAATAAACGTTGAAAAAAAAAAATTTTAAAGTGGAAGGTAGAAAATACTTGTCAGGTTGTTCCATCTCTTGTTTTTTTTGCTCTGAAACTTGACAGTTGTGATTTATATTTTGAAATTTTACTTTAGTATAGCTCACAGCTTCCGTGAACTTGCTCCCACGCTTTTCCTGGTGAAGCTATTGCTAGGTGATGTTCACAGTATTGCTAGGGCAAACTTATTGTGGAAGGCTACCCTTAGTATTGATGGAATTCTAATTTCAAGCCTTGTGGATGACACCATGTTGTTGCCCATTTAATATGACTTGTAGGTGGCTAGGTTATTTTAAGTGAAACATCATTATGTCAGGTACATGTGGATCACTGTTTACCTCTTGTGACATTCATCCCACTACCAACTGTTAATAATTACTTTACTGCCACTGCCTTGGATAGAAGTTAGAAGTGTTTGTGAATGTGGACTCCGATTTAGTGAATGCATAGCGAAGCTGCTGAGGAAAAGCTTAAGTAGTGAGGAAAAAGCAGTGATGAAATAGTAGAATATAATTATAACCTGCATATCTAGTTATCATTTAGGGCATGAAATGCCAACTGGATTCTTAGGTGATCTTGGCTATTTGGAGTGCTTAGAGAATACAATTTCTCACATAGGATTTTTATACTTTCTGTACACCACAATTAAATGCAACCAATTTCAGAAATTCAGACTTGTAATTACTAAGTAGTATGCCTGTGGAAAAATTTCATTCAAAGTATTTTCTTCTAAGGCTTAGTTTCCCTTTGTGAATTCAAATGTTCTATTTATTCATTTTGATCAGTTACATACTTTTTTGTATCATCCAATAAATAAGCTGTTATTATCTAACATAATAAAAATCAGCCAAAGGGGTCAGCTCATCCAAATTTATTACTACTTGAGTAATATTTCTACAAAGTTTTAGAACCATTATTACGTTTCTTTTAGTAAATCTGTTCACACTATGTATAATTTTGAGAAGAAACGACTGGCCAATAAACTTCCAGTTATCAAGTAATAGACATATATTAAAAAATAATTTTATTTGCTTTCTAGATGACATTTGAAATGCTAATCCTACCCTTTTGTTACCTTCTACCTTTAAAATATTCTGGCCTCGTAGTCCCCAATTAGATTTCAAACCAAAATCTGAGAGTAGAGCACCTTTCCAATTTAACAAACAAAATGCATCATTTTTTATGCATAGGGTAACTCCAAGTAAGTGAATGTAGAATGCCACATAATCAAAATAACACTTAAATAATTAAAGAGTTACATTAGAAAATAAAATTAGGAAGGGCAAGAGAAATAATAACTGTAGTTCGATGTTATATGTTCTTGCCTTTAACATAAAAGTTCATTGCTGTACTCTCTTCAATATTATGCTCTGCCCTCATATTTAAATTCACATTGTCCGTAGACTTGGGCTGACTCTGTATTTAGCATCTCAGTATCCATTGAGCTAACAGTGATTTTATTTTTTAAAATCATAATCTGTGGTTTTAGGAACTGATTACTAATGTCTAAACTTTTAGAGGGATATGATCTGTATGCAGTCATTGTTTTAAAGATGATATAGATGTTTCATGATCTGACTAAATTATTTTCTATTTGTGAAGTGTCTCATAATCAAAAACTTTATTTTGCATTTGCCATGTCTTCATCCTTTGGAAAATTTTACCTCTGGAGCTCACGCTTATCATTCTTGGTTAATATGTACAATAAAAATAAAATTCTACAGATTATAAAAATGAAAAATATGACCAGAGTTTTCATATTAGGATGATACATACAATCATAGGCATTTCATAGGATGCATTTTTTTTCTTGTAACATTGATAAATGATGAAAGAAGTCACAGATTTCTTGAAATAATCTGTGAACCACTATTATATAGCTTTGTAGTTGGCATTTGTTGAAAGCTAACTGGTATTAGGCATCCAGGAAGCAATATTCTTACCCCCTCAAGACTTACACAGAAAATAAATTTTCAGTGAGAAAAATGTTTCAAAGTAAAATATCCACCTAAAGTAGTGAACAAGAACAAGTGAGATAAATACTGTTATTCTTTTGATATATAATTCTGTAATCTCCTCATTTTTTGTATTCTTGTATTTCTAGTTTTTTGAAAAATGGAACCAAATTTATATAGCACAGATGTAGAATTTTAATCTACAGTGTAAGAGTAGAAGATTAGAAGAATATTTCAATATGTGAAGTGTCTTTAAATTTTTATAGAGTGTAAAATAATACTTTTTTTAATAATACTTTTCCTATATTATGTTTTTTCTCATGTATGAATTTAATAAATGTAGAGGACATGCTTTGGAGATTTTTTCTTTTTTTCTTAAAATCATTTGTCTTATAAAATTACTACCTGATTTCTCCTGGAAAAACAGTTACCATCATTCTGATTCCTGGTAACTTTGGTTTGGCAGCTTGTACTTGGTTCAAAGAATAGATCACCAGAAAGATCTGAGTCAAATAATAAAAGAGGGAGGTAGTGTTGGAAGATTTAGATTAGTATTGATAATTTGTTAACTTTTGTTAGTGAAATTGGCTAAATCAGTATAACTTTATATCAGCCAATTTTGAGGTTACCAAATAATGTTCATGAGATATCTTCATAGTTGGTGATTATTTATCCAAAGAGTAATATGTCTGCCAGAACAGCATGCTTTGGAAAGTATTTCACTAGATGATCAATTTTCCTTACCTTCGGGATGTGGCATCGCTGTGGCCATTCTGTCATGTATTTGACTTGTCAAATCTGCATTAGTGCTGCTATTAATCTCTAACAACACACACAAATTTTTCCTTTTTTTTTTTTTTTAATTTTTTTTTTTCAACGTTCATTTATATTTGGGACAGAGAGAGACAGAGCATGAACGGGGGAGGGGCAGAGAGAGAGGGAGACACAGAATCAGAAACAGGCTCCAGGCTCCGAGCCATCAGCCCAGAGCCTGACGCGGGGCTCGAACTCCCGGACCGCGAGATCGTGACCTGGCTGAAGTCGGACGCTTAACCGACTGCGCCACCCAGGCGCCCCCAGATTTTTCCTTTTAAGACACTAACATATCCTTGTAAAAGTAATGTATAAAATTAAATACTCATTTTCATGATCTCAAGTTATGAAGTTAAAACATAGTGTTTCTTTTGATTATCTTTAGATTATTACTTCTATTTTGTTATTTATTAATTTAGTTCTATTCAGAGATTTATTTATTTGCTACTTTATTTTCAAAACTTGTTTAAAAGTTTAAAAAATTTAACAGCTTTTGAGTACTTTTTACATGCAGAGCACAGTGCTGAGGGCTCCGCTTTCATGGTCTTGTTTTATTCTCAGAACAACATTGTGAGATAGGTTGTTTTTAACTCTCATATCTGTAAAAATGGAGGCACAGAAAAATTAATATGTCAATGACTGCTTAGCTTGTGTGTGCTGGAATAAGATGTAATTTCATTTGATCTTATTTAACTGCTTATATCAAAGCGTTCCACTGTTAAAGGAACTTTACAAGCCAGAAATTATTTGTGGTTTATTAAAATAATAATATCTGTACCTAATGCCTAGGCATCTAATACCTATAGATATGAAAGTAATATTGGCCACCTGAAACTAGTGTAATATTGTGTGTCGACTATACTTCAATTAAAAAAGAAAAAGAAAGGGGGAAAAAAGTAATTTTGGCAGTATTCAAGCACCTAAGAGGCTACTGTAGTTATTCAGAATAATTATTCTGAAAAATAATTTTATTAAATACATACCTCAAACTAGTAGTAATTGAAGAATTCAATGTATTGTGGAAGCAAAAGAGTTAAAATCCTAGAAAATCTCCTTGAGAAAATTATTTCACATTTGAAAGTGATAGATACATCAGTAAACAAACTTTTAAAATGATTGATTAATTGATTTATAAGTAGTCTCCACACACAGCACAGAGCCCAATGAGGGGCTTGAACTCATGACCTTGAGATCAAGACCTGAACTGAGATCAAGAGTCAGACTCTTAACCCACTAAGCCATGCAGTTGCCCCAAATTTTGTGTTTATATTGGAAAACAGAAATGCCATTCCATTGGCTATGTTAATGTGACTTTATTAAAAGAAAAAAATAGTATTGCTTAAGATTTTGACCTTATGTAAGTTAGAATGTGATTAATTTTGAGCCAGATAATTTAGTAGAAGGTTGTTTCAAGAGGGAGTTTTAGTAATTTAACTTTTTGAATTAACAGGCACTTTTTGTACGTTGAGAAAATTAATGGTCCTTCTTTTTTCCCCCAAATAAACTTGGTATATAAACAAAATAAAAATAGTGTTTGTAAGTTCCACTAGTTTGTAGATCTCCTGGAGTATCCATGGATTTACTTTGAAAAACCCAGTACTAGTCTCTTATACATATTCAGTCAGAATAAAAAAAAAAAATTACAAATCTTTTGCATGGTTAGTATACTTGGGTTGACCACATAGTTAAAAAAAAAAAAAAAAGTACAATGGAATGCATAGAAAATGTAGATTTTACAGTGCAGTGTTGATACAGATGTGCTTCTGGTCATGGAGTAAAGGGTTTTTTAATCAGAGAGATAGGGACGTATCTACCTACAGTAAACAGCCACAACCACAACATTTCTCAGGAGAGGTTTTAGGCTATGATCGACTTTTCCATTTGAGCCTCTATCTCATTTGAGCCTTACAGTAGGACAGGTATTTTGATTTTGATTTTGTTTTTACAGTAGACATACTTGAGGATTGGAAATATATTTCCTGTGATCTCACTTTTACTTATTTATTTAATTTTTATTTTTGAGGGAGAGAGACAGAGTGTGAGCGGGGAAGGGGCAGAGAGAGAGAGAGAGGGAGACACAGAATCTGAAGCAGGCTCCATCCAGGCTCTGAACTGTCAGCTGTCAGCGTAGAGCCCCGTGCCCAACATCCGAAGTCAGCGTTCAACCCTCAGAGCAACCCAGGTGCTCCACCTGTGATCTCACTTTTCATTAGTGCCTCTGGCTTTATCTAAACCGTTCTTTTCTCTGTCACATTCTTTTGTGCTATGAAGCAGGACCTCTAACAGAAACTCCTCTGTATGTCTGCTTTGCCCCATTAGGGCATAAGAATAGGCATATTGTCTTTTGATTTCTTGACACCTTTCCAGATGTTTTGTTTTACAAATAGATCATATCCTTGATAAAATATGTAAGTAACGAAATGTATTTTAGAATGTGAAAGGTATATTGATTGAAAACAATTTTTCTTAATGTTTATTTATTTTTGAGAGAGAGAGTATGAGCAGGGGAGGGGCAGAGAGAGAGGGAGACACAGAAACTGAAGTAGAAACTGAACTGTCAGCACAGAACCTGATGATGGGGTCAAACTCACAAACTGCGAGATCATGATCTGAGCCGAAGTCAGACATTTAACCGACCAAGCTACCTAGACACCCCAAGTTATTTTGATTTTGTAAGAACTTTATCTTTGCTTCTTATGGCATCTATTTCAGAAATCCAGTGATAGTTATAACTAACTGCAGGTAATAGCTAATAGGATTTAGGATTCAACAGCCAGTTTTAAGAATTTTACACATACCCAGTCCTCACAATAACCTGATGGAGTAGGTGATGTTTTCCTTATTTTACAGATGAGGGCATTGAGGGGTTAGAGATGTGAAGTAAATAGCCCATGTTCATACAGACAGTAGTAGAGCAGGGCTTAATCTGTGAGGTAAGGCACATAATCTGGGCTTTTAACTACTTTGTTGTGTAGACATGGAGCCTAACTATAGGTTTTCTTCATAAACATTTGCATATTTTTTTATTATTATAAGGCCATGCCATTTGGTGCCCCTTTCAAAAAATAGTGGGACTCTGATATTGGTGAAATTGTGTACTTCTATTTCATTGGTAACTAAAGAGTACCCTTGACCTTCATTTTGGAGGTAGTGGTATTAACCCAGTATAAAGTAAGAAATAACTTAGAGCAAGTGAATTAGTAGATACATGTCTGATGTTCCTTTTAGTGTAGCCCAGCATTTAGTAATCCTAAAAAAATGTGTCCATATTTGGCAAAGAGAAGTAGCTAATTGAAATTGTAAATAAATTCGGGAATAACTTTGTTCTCTATTTGACAATTTTAGAAATGCTGTTTATAATCAACTGAACAATGAAATATGTTTAGATAATTTTTTAAAATCAGAAATAGGCTTGTTCTTAGCTGAAATTTTTATTATGAGAAACCTATTGATTGAAATTATTAGGAACTTTGCTGAAATATTTAGTGATGCAGGAAAAATAGAAACATCCAATAAAGTGGAAAGCAGATCAACATATTTTTCTTAGTTGAGTTGTCTGTATCATACTTAAAATTGATCACCTTATGTTTTCTGGTGTAAAATAGAAATTTTATAGAGGGGGCAATATGATAAAAGAAAATCTGAAATCACCAGTATTTATGCTGACTATCTGAGCTGTGTTCAATTTTCCAAAGGAATAAAAATCAATATTAGTCTGTATTAAAATTTATTTTTCTGTTCTTGTTGCAAAGGGACCCTACAGTAATGAAAGTTGCAGATATGGGGAAAATGTGGGGTTTCACACATTTCTAGTAAGTTCTTACCTAGTCATTAGTGGAGACACATGTCATCAATCTTGCCTCTTGCTACTTTAAATAAAAGAGATGCATGATTTGTGACCAGTTGTATATGTGTAGAAACTCAGATATTTTTAAGATCATTACCAGCTTGTGAAGCATTCTGAACATAAAGACATTTATTTCTAATTATACTCCATTCATCTTCATCATCCCTGTCAATGTCCTGAATGTAATAAGCATTATGTTGTTAAAACCAGTGCTGACTACCATGATCTTTTCATGTATAGGACACTGTAATTATTAAAAAGAAAAACCAATATCTCACTAAGTGAGCCAGCTTTAGTGGATGTAAATATCTTTATAGAAAACCTATTTGATGCAGTGCATGGTTTTAGCACTGATGGAGAGATGGCTTTAATAACTGGTCTGTTGAAGAACCTAAATTGTTATTAGTTCAACGAGCAAATGTATTTATCCAATGTTTCTCATCATTTTGGTATTCTTTTATTGTTTTGTGGTAGGAGTTTATTTAAAATACCATCATTAAAATCTTATTGATTGGATTATTATTATTTTTTCTCCCTCACAAAAGGAAAGCATTTAATTCAATAAAAGATGCCACAACTATGCTCTGGGTTGACAAAGACTTGCTTGATTGATTAGAATGAATGAGAATATGAAAGATTTAAAGCAAAGCTGTCAAAGCAATTAGAACTAAAGTCCTCTTATTGCTGAATAATGAAAATTTGTACCTGAAACACTTTCAAATATACCTAAGAAAATTGTGCTTACGGAAAATGAAATGATAATAAAAGAAATGGAATTTAATTTTAATATATTGTCATTGCTATATTTTAGATTTATCAAGAGACATGATGTTACATGTTTCTGAAAAAAGTATAATTATAATGTTCAATTTAGGAATTATTTAGATACAATATGTTGAATAATTGTTCGAAGATATTTAATTTTAAAATGATTCTATAGGATTTATAAAATCTACAACTTGGTATTTTTTCTTTATGATTTAAATTTAAATTGGAGTACCTTGGTGGCTCCGTCGGTTAAGCACCCGACTTCAGCTCAGGTCATGATCTCACGGTTTGTGAGTTTGAGCCCTGCGTCGGGCTCTTTGCTGACAGCTTGGAGCCTGCTTTGGATTCTGTGTCTCCTCTCTCTGCCCCTTCCCTCCTTGTGCTCTGTCTCTCTCTGTCTCTCAAAAATAAATAAATGTAATAAAAAAAAATTTAAATCAGTCATTGGAAGGGAATACAGATACTGAAGCTACAAAAGAGATTAACAGGCATTTAATACTTAATATACACTTTTAATGCTTTTAAAATGTAAAATTCTAGAATACATTGATAAAGTTTCAGAATATTTTGTGTGATTGAGAAGACTCATCATGCAAAGTATACAACTGGAGAGGAAACTAAGATAATTTATATTTTTATTAAAATATAATTGATTCTAGGAGATAATTACACAAATTAATGTTTTTTCTACTTGTTTATGTATTCAGTATTGAAGCTATTTATCCTATTTTTACAATGTACAAGGTATTGTGAAAGATACCAAGATGAATTAGACATGAATCTGACATTGATGGTTTGTGTTGTAAGGGAGTAGCTATGAGAACACACTGTGTAACCTTATGTACTAAATAGAATATAAATGTCATAATCATTCATATAAAAAGCTATATGATTTTGATGGAGAGCTTCTAGCTGTAGGTTGTATTTAAATTTGGTCATGAAATAGGTGTTTGTGTATCAATTTAAAATGCTTTTTTTGCCAGGGTGCATGGGTGACTCAGTCAGTTAAGTGTCTGACTTTGGCTCAGGTCATGATCTCGTGGTTCGTAAGTTTGAGCCCCGCGTCAGGCTCTGTGCTGACAGCTCAGAGCTTGGAGCCTGCTTTGGATTCTCTGTCTCTCTCTCTTTCTCCTCCTCCCTAACTCCTGTTCTGTCTCTGTCTCTCTCAAAAAAAAACATTAAAAAAATTAAAAAAAATGTTTTTGCCTACAAGTGGGTAAAGTATCCTAATTTACTGGCTCTTATAACTGAAAAGAGTTTACACAGAAAGCAGTGAACACATACTGTTCATTCAGAGTTTCTGCTCTATTTCTCTCTAATGTTATCAGCTCTGCTTTTTTCCCTTGATTGGTAGGAAGGTGGCAGGAGTGAATTCTGAGACTCATAACTGCATAACAATATCTAGAAGAAGAAATACTGTCCTATTTCAAGACAGTGTTTTGGGATCTACCTTGATTGGAATGCCTAGGATACATGTTCACTGTTAACCTATGGTCAGGATGGAGGAATGTGCATATTGGCCTAAGTGAACCAAGACTTATCCCTGGATTTGGAAATGGAGTTTGATTTTCCCTGAGTATTCAGCTGCATGAGCAAAGTTTTGGGATGCTGCCCTGAGAATGCATGTGCTGTTGGAGATGGGAAAGGGAAAATGAGTCCTGAGTAAGCAGTCTGCAATGTCCACATTCAGATACCAGGAAGGGCATTTAGGCAGACTGGATTGTGTAAGCATATGAAAGGGAAAAAATGCCACATAGGTGCAGTTCAGAACACAGCTGTAGTTCATTTTAACTGGGTAGAGAGTGTTTGAAGGGACGCGGTAGGAAATACCAGCAATAAGATAAATTGGGATCAGTTGGTGAAATACCTTGACAGGCAGGGAAATTTGGGATTTAATTTGTAGGTAGATGGGAAGGACTAAATGTTTTGTGCAGTGGAATAATAAGCTCAGAGTTGCTATTAGGATTTAAATGTGTTAGTACTAAGTTTTTAAAAACAAGGCAGTTCAAGTGAATCATGTTTTTGGCTTTGGCTTCTGGTTCAATTGTGGTGTCATGTTTTGACATGGGGAAAAAAAACATGAGGCAGTTTGTGAATGTCTAGCTTAGGTGTCTAGGAATATTGTTGTTCTTTATTAGAGACAACACAGTAGGAAAAAAATTAAGGGGGGATTTGATCAAGAGTTAATATTTGGATACACTGAATTAGCTACTCAGGGAGCCATTGAGTGTCAGGGCCCTTGGAGTTCAATTTTTCAATAATTTAATGTTCACAGAATATGGCAACTTTCTCAATTCACATTGCTTTACGTTTTGGAGCTAGTTTTTACATACAGTTTTCTTGACTGTAATCTCAGTACTCTTGGTTTTTAAAAATTTTTTTAAATTAAAATTTAATTAAAAAAAATAATTTTTATTCTGTTTTAGAGAGCGCGAGTACAAGTGGAGAAGAGGGGGCAGAGAGAGAGAGAGAGAGAGAGAGAGAGAAAATCTCAAGCAGTTTCCATGCTTAGTGAGGAGCCCTATGAGGGATCATGATACCTGGAATCATGACCTGAGTTGAAATCAAGAGTCAGGATGCTCAATGGACTGAACCCTCAGTTCAGACACCCCTCAGTACTCTGTTTTAACATAGTTACTTCTATGCTTGATATACAGACTGATGCATTTTGCCAGAATAATGTGTAATGCTTAACATGGGTTGAGAATTTATTTCAGACATTGTATGAAGCCATTTTTTTTACTATTAATTATACTTACCTGATAAGAATGATAATTAAAATCTAAGTGTCTAATGTTACTAAATACTTACAACAAGACTATTCACTATGTCAGGCAATTTGCATATATTATATAGTGTGCTTTTAATAACCATCTTATGGTAGGTAGTGTTGTTATTCTCATTTTATAGATTGGAAAATTTACACTTGAAGAGATTATGCAATATGCCTAGGATAACACAACCTGAAGGAGCAGAGCAGGATTGGAATCTCTAAAATTTTTGTACTCAAACCAGTGCACCTTGTTAACTTAATAGTAAATCCTTAAAATTATGTTGGAGCTTATTGGAGGAGTGGGGGTAGACTGGAGACGGTTGCATTTGGAAATTGGAAATGTGAGACCTGGGCACCTGGGTGGCTCAGTTGGTTAAGCAACTGACTCTTGATTTTGGCTCAGGTCATTCTCTCAGGTTCGTGAGTGCAAGCCCCACACTGGGCTTTGTGCTGACAGTGTGGAGCCTGCTTGGGATTCTCTCTCTCTCCCTCCCTCACTCTCCCTCTCTCTCTCTGCTCCTCCTGTGCTCTCTCTCTCTTTCTCAAAATAAGTAAAATAAACTAAAAAAAAAAAAAAAAAAGAAATGTGAGACTGAAAATTTATCTAGAGGTCAGACCTAATAGAGTTGATGCCATAGATATCACAGTTATGTACATTAAGATAGATGAAGCATGAGTTTGGGTCGTATTTACAAGAGAGGAATCAGAGAAAGAGAAGAGGTCTAGGGGTGCCTGGGTGGCTCAGTCAGTTAAAAACCTGACTGTGGATTTTGGCTCAGGTCAAGATCTCATCTTTCATTTGAGCCCTATGTCAGCAGTGCAGAGCCTCCTTGGGATTTTCTCTCAAAATAAATAAACTTTGTTTTTTTAAAAAGGAGGTTTAGAGTCAGAATCTGTGGACGAGGAATAAGACTGAACAACCAAAAAATTAGGAGGACCATCAGGAGAGATCAGTGAGAAAGAATGCAATGAAGGTGAGATTTTTCAAAACAAACAAGATGACCACTGAGAGTGCTATAAGAAAAGCCTATTAGGATTGATGAGTAAGAGGTCATTGAAAGCCCCTTGGGACACCAATTTTTATCAAGTGGCAGTTACAAAAAGCACTGGAAATAGGGTTAATGAATGAGCGTAATGGCTGTTTATAGTCGGAGAGAAATTCCGTTGGAGAGGGAAATCTTGAAGAATCACAAGGGAGATAAAATAGGTAATGAAGCTTGATATTGGAGGCTATAGGAATAAATAGAATGGAAAACATTAGTAGAAAAATAGCTCTACAGAGGAGGACTAGAAAGAAAATTGATGAAGATTTAGAAAAAAAAAACACTGTGAAGTAAAGTGAAATTGGGAACAATCTATTGATGATCTCAGGGCTCTCAGTCAACAATGTGACTAAACCTTCAGTGTGTTATGGTATGATGTTTTTGCCAAATGCCACATATACCGCAGTTAATAAATTCCCTAGAAACTCAGACTTTTAAAATTCAAATCCAGCTGCCAAAAAAGATAAACCACCAAAGATATAAATCATGCAAAAATGAAACTGCCTGCCCATGAAGATGCTTGGTAAAATGCACAGCTTGTGATGTGGTATCTTAAGTGAATGCAAAGACAAAAGTGAATTTGCTCTATGTAAACTTGGGAGGTCTTCAAATTTCTTTTGTATATTTGTTCATCCTGTGTGCTTTTCCTTCTCACTGATGATTTTTATTTGAGCTATTACAAATATACAGTAACTACCTGCTCTTTACACCCTTCTTCTGTGTGGAATACGAGCAGACTGCATAGTTGGTTTTTTAATAACAGTTAACATTTATTTGGCACTTACTATGTCCCAAGCACTGTTCTAATGGCTTAGATGTAATAAGTCATTTATTACTCCCACCGACTTTTTAGTTAGATATTATTTTCATTCAGGTATTGTAAATGAGAAAACAAATATAATACTTGCATATTTGTTGCTGGATTAACCATTTGTATTTTACTATAATTCAAATAAAAGCACTATAAAATCACTTTAAAACTTTTAACTATGTAAAATTAAAGAGCTCCCTTCTGTACAATATAGATTTTCAAGCAATTAGAGAAATTTTTCCCTGGATATAAAGAATATCAATATGAGGTCTATTCTGATTTAGAAGATAACAGGCAGGAAACTGAAGTGTCTGGAAGGTGAAGTGTTTTGGTGAAGTGGTGATGGTGTAAGTTGGTGAAATTTGTAGGAGTGGAATGTTGTAGGTTCTCTCGGGCTGACCTTCTTTTGGATGGCAAGCTCATTTTGACTGTTACCCTTTCATTGGAGTATCTGTTGACAAACAGCCTTACTTATTTCCTCCCTGAGTGTAAAGCAGAAGACCTTTCTGTCATTAACGTGCTTGCCCCTTTTTCTGTTCCCAAATTGAAAGATTGATATTTTATGTATTTATGCATTTTATTTGCTCTGGCATAGTAAGTTCTCATGTTCCATTAATATCTAATGATTGTACTAGCATGATTCATACATATTCTTTTCTTATCATTTCTGCATCTGATGATGACATTTTGGACAAATAAGTAATTTAAATTAGTGCTTTATGCTTGTATTTATCCTTCTGTATATAAAAGTTAACACCAATGGACTGTATATTTTATTTGGAAAAGAACTTCTAAAACTTACTATTCTTTATTTCAGTGAGACTGCCAGTATCCTAAACAGTATTCTAGTAATTTTGGAAAAAAAAAAAAAAAAAAGTTAAGACTTCAAAACCTTGTGGTAGGAAGTGACTTAAGCAGTGACAAGAAGAAAGTCCAATGAGTCATAAATAAACTAAATTAATTCAGAAGCAGCAGGGTACTGCAAAGATGTGTTGCTACCTTTTGATCTATGACAGAAAACAATTCCTTTTGTTCTTCCATAGTATATAAAGATAGCTTCATGAGAATATTACCCACTGAATTTACAATAATCAGTATTTGAATACAAAAGCAAGAAGAACCATGTTCTTAAAAAATGGTGGATTAGAGAGTGTGAGGAACAGTGGCTTAGATAAGTATGTTAATATTTCAGGTTGCTAGAGAACTGCTTAATTGAATCATTTAAAACAGTTTATATCTTTACCCAGGGAGTAAGAAACCAAGGAAACTATTCAGATATGTCATAATTTGAGATTATTTTTTATTCATGTGTTTGGGTTTCTTATGTTTTAATATATTTTCATATATATTTCAAAATAAGAGAAATATATGATTATTTTCAAATGTTTTGCCACTTATTTCAGTCATGGCTTTTTACTCACAATCAGATAAAATATCTCTAAATTTATTTGTGCTTTCTCATACATCAGTATTGAATTTCCTGACATTTTTGTTTATGAAGCAAAATGAAATCATTGCATTGGTAAAGGCAGGTAAAGGTGATAAAGTAGTTTTTAATGTACTAAATATGGATAATATAAAAAGTATTTCTTAATTATTATATTTAGCAGTGGAGCAAATGCTATATAGAAAGAAAACAATTTTTTTTAAGTTTATTTATTTTGAAAGAGAAAGCATGAGCAGGGGAGGGGCAGAAAGAGAGCGAGAGAGAGAATCCCAAGCAGGCTCCATGCTGCCAGCATGGAGCCTGACTTGGGGCTCCAAGTCATGAAACCATGAGATCATGACCTGAGCTGAAACCAGGAGTCGGACACTTAACTGACTGAGCCACCCAGACACCCAGAAAGAAAACAAAATTCTTAATTGACTTAAAATTTATACATTTTAGTCTCCTAGGCCTTGGATTTGCTTTGTTTTCTTCATCTATCTGCTACAATTACTCTTTTTTAAAATTATTATTTTTTTAAATTTTATTTATTTTGAAAGAGAGCACGAGCAGGGGAGGGGCAGAGAGAGAGGGAGACACAGAATCCCAAGCAGGCTCCAGGCTGAGCTGACAGCACAGAGCCTAACGCAGGGCTCAAACTCATGAAGCATGAGATCATCAGTTGAGCTGAAGTCAGGTGCTTAACCGACTGAACCACCCAGGTGCCCTTATAATTACTCTTTTGATACTGGTGAAAATATGAGGGAAATTGTAATTTTACTTTTTATCAAGGAATTGGATAGTTCCTTCTGTCAGTGTGTAGAGAAATAAAGAGAACTTTAATTTTGAGTTTATGAACCCACACTTTTCTACATGCTATTATTAATTCATGTTGATTAAATATTTGCTTTCTGCCTAAAGCTTTTTTAGATATGTTCAATGTATTATTTAATTCACAATGATAATTATTTTCTGTTATTACTCTTACTTAAAAATGAGTGATCTGAGATAGAAGAAGGTCAAGTAGCCTTACTGAGGTGAACATGGCAAGGGAGGTAGACATAGATTATTTCATATTCTCCAACTTTGCTTTTTCCAGATTTGTCCTCCAAAGAAAGTTAGGACTATTAAGTTAATGGATGTTTGAGAAAATACCACTTGACTTTCCAGATTTGTCAGTAATAAAGTAGGAATGAAATTGGAGGAAAAAAGTGTATTCCCTAGTCATGTTTTCTTTGTTGGCCTTGACATACTGAAAAGAAGAACATTTTTTGAAATTTTTGGAATGTTCTAGTCATTGCTGCTAAACATCTCTTTTGGCAAAGAGTTGAATTTGGACTCACTTTTTTTCAGTTTTCTGAGCTAGGTGTCTGCTGCTACCCTGGTTCATATTTGTCAGGGGCTGCCATGCACCTTTACAATGACACATCTGTAGGTCAACAGCCTGCCTGGTACTTGTGACTGCTTCCTGAATTACTGCCTTTTATTAACCTAAAGGTTCTGAAACCTCTATGGCTCAGTAGCATTTCAGAAGCTATGTGAAGGTATTCCATAGCACAAATTGAATAAGGGCCTTTTCTTTTGCAAATCATGAAGGGAAATAATAGCTGCAATTTATTAAACTTCTAAGGTTTTAAATTTTTTTTCTTCAAAATGTTGTCTCTTACTATTGTTTTTCTATGCCAGAATCTATTCTAGTATTGATACAAAAATTTATAGTTATTTAAGATATCATGACAATCACAAAAAAGTTCAAGGAATAGTTATAATTTTTTCTCCTTTGTTTATGACTAAAGAATCTGTGCTTGTATTTCTGGCTTTTGAGATCTTTTTAATAATCAAGATGATGGATAGGAAGGCTGAAGTAGCAGCTATGGTAGATAGAGTTACATAAGAAAGGACATACAGGGGCATCTGGGTGGTTCAGTTGGTTGTGTCTGACTCTTGACTTTGGCTCAGGGCATGATCTCACAGTTCCTGAATTTGAGCCCCACATTGGGCCCTGCACTGACAGTGTAGAGCCTGCTTGGGATTTCTCTGTCCCCTTCTCTCTGGCCCTCCCCTCCCTCTCTCTCTCTCTCTCTCTCTCTCTCTCTCTCTCTCTCTCTCTCTCTCTTTATCTCTCTCTCTCTCTCTCTCTCTCTCTCTCAAAATAAATAAACTTTAAAAAAGAGGAAAAGACATACAACTAACTGGATAGTTTTAGAAGTGCACTTAAAAGAATAGGTCCAGTAAAATGGTGTCAATTAATATGTCCAGAAATAAAGAGGCAAAGAAGATCAGAGGTAGCCTAGAATTCTTATAGAAATGGAGAAAGAAGAGAGAAATTGAAGAGGCTACTGTGTAGAATGTGACTTTATTTAAAGAGGGTTTTTTTGGATAGTTTACTCTTTGTTGTATAGAAATACAAATTCTCTCAGCCACTACCCTTGTACCCCACTCCCACAAGTTACTCTTTGCTGTCTCTTGAAAATTGGCATGGTTTGGATGATCTTTTTTGAGTCTTTTAGACTCAGATTGATAGTTTTTTTAGGCTTGGATTGGTGTTTTATGAATATGATAACACCTATAGGTGTTTCACAGTTAGAACATTTTGAAAATCACCAACTACATCTCTCTCTCTCTCTCTCTCTCTCTCTCTCTCTCTCTCTCTCTCTCTCTCTCCTAGTTCTAATCATCAGCTTCAAGGCTGAATCCATTATCTACTTGGCACTGTTTATGAGGATCTAGAATCCTGACCTTGATAATGCTTATGTCTTGTACTTGATAGAATCTTCTCTGATACCAACTGTGCCAAATACTAAGTTTCACTAAACACAGTAGCCTGTGCTTTACCTATACTTGGAAGTCAGTAAAGGATTATTTGTTTAAAATGTGCTTGACACTATTTTAAGCCCTGTAAGAATAGGAAAAAACAAAAACAAAAAACAAAACAAAACAACAAAAACAAAAACACCTGTTCTTAAAAAAGGATTTTAATCTAATTGTTGGTTTGTGTATGGTTGTGCCCAAAATGTTTAGTTTAGAGAATGTGCTTGAATTGGAATTCCTGAAATTGTGCTAGTATTACCGTATTATCGACCCACTCCTTTGAGGATGGCCTAGAATCAAACTATTTTGGAAAAGGGAAGAAACTGTCCACTTTCACTTATTAATTCAATGAACACTCACTAAATTCTTTTAACAGTTGTTATCTTAGTTATAGAGATACAACAATAAATAAGAACTTTTTTTGACATCATGAATCATATTGTCCATTGGAGAAGACCTATATAAGCAGATTACAATTATATGATTCTATTATAATGGCATACAGATGTGGTAAATGTTAAAATAGAGGGAGGCACAGATAATAACCTGAGAGTTGTTTTAACCTTAAAGGGATGGTTGTCTTAGGGAGGGAATCTGAATAGTGGGGGTTAATTGGGTTGAAAATTTTGTAGTGAAGGGTGAAGCGAGGTGAGTTCAAGAAGTAGAAGTATAATTGGGATGATAAACTAGGAATGAGTGAAACCAAGGATCATTAGTTCAATATTGGTATCGCTACAGAAAACCAATATAAAGCTAGAGATTTTCATTTCCAGAATTTAAGAATGGACTTACAAGGTATGAGTTCACAAGTACAACTCATATTGCCAAGAATTGGAAAATTAAAATAGCAACACTTAGGAATATATAAGCATGCAATCCTACATTAGAAAACAGTTTATCATATACTTAGAGCCTCACCACAACAATTTTTGGAAAGACACCCTCAAGGAAGCATTTTCTTTAGACCATTAAAAGTTTATAGCATTTTTTTTGTCAATTAAAAAGAGAATAATTCTCAGATTTTAACTCTCTTGCTAATATCAGTATGAGTGAAATGTGTATATGATATGGTTAAAGAATATAATTCAATTAAGCCTTCCTCCTGTGAATTTCAAAATCATTTTTACAGTAATAATTAATTACACTAAAAACAGGTCTATAGAAAAAATACCTAATTGCATTAGTGTAGTCAAATTGCAGACATTTTTCTTGAACTTGTTAGAAGAATTCTACATATCAGCTTTTAAACTTATTTAAAGTCTCACTATATTCCAACTTGATTTAAATAGTTTATATGTATGGTGTAATTAATATACTGGTGTTTAAGCAATTTAGGATGGTGATATTCTTGGAGTTAGGCAATATAATTTAAATCCCTAAGGTAATTGCTTGTTGAAGACATTAATTTAGTGAAATTCTCAGACTTTAATCAAACATAACCTTATATTTTTATGTATATTTTTATTATAATAGTCACCTAGATGAATTCCCCTTGGATTATAAAACCAAGCAAAATAAAATTCAATATAATTTTGGAGTCTCCATATATATTTTTTTTAATTTTTTTTTCAACGTTTATTTATTTTTGGGACAGAGAGAGAGACAGAGCATGAACGGGGGAGGGGCAGAGAGAGGGAGACACAGAATCGGAAACAGGCTCCAGGTTCTGAGTCATCAGCCCAGAGCCCGACGCGGGGCTCGAACTCACAGACCGCGAGATCGTGACCTGGCTGAAGTCGGACGCCCAACCGACTGCGTCACCCAGGCGCCCCTGGAGTCTCCATATATTAAAAATACTTAAAAACTCAAGGAATTGAATGGTTGCTAAATATTAAAACATTAACAACAAATTATTTAAAATTGTTTCATTTTAGTATGTAGTTACTTAATGTTTTTCAATTACAAGCATTAGAATTGTGTGAATTTTGAGATATTATTACAGAGCTAAGAATACATGGTGAATTTAAGACATTTAAAACAATATTGGCAATAAGGTTGCAAATTGTCATTTTATCAGTGGCTATCAACACAGTAATGAATAGTCATTTATGCAAAAAGATAATGAGGAAAAGAGTTTGGGACAAGTTTGACATATGAGAAAACCAGGTTACTCTCAGAGGGAAAAGGATATCCCTTGAAAAATTGTGGAGTTGCTATAAACCATCATGTTGCTGAATGCGTTAATTTTAAAGGTATCTCTACCCTGCAACAAAAATTTTAATGTGGAGCATGAGAATAGCTTCTTCCATTCACCATATATACTGAACATTTCTTCCTTCTTCATTAGTTAACCTTTGTTTGTCTGTGTTTCTTTCTTTTCTTTTTTTAACATTTATTCATTTTTGAGAGACTGAGACAGGGTGTGAGTCAGGGAGGGCAGAAAGAGAGGGAGACACAGGATCCAAAGCAGGCTTCAGCATCTGAGCTGTCAGAGCAGAGCGTGATATGGGGCTCGAACCCATGAACCGTGAGATCATGACCTGAGCTGAAATTGGACACTTAATCGACTGAGCCACCCAGGTGCCCCTGTCTGTGTTTCTTTACTTGGTTTCTGTGGGTGTGAATCACTGGGTTACTGTATATCCTTGTGTAGTGTCTCTCTCATGTTTTATTTCTACTTCTTAGCATAAGCCCTTCTCAAAAATTTTTCAGGCTGTCTTTTATGACAGTCTACTTCTCCTGCACCCCATCACCCTTTTTTCTCTCCTAGTCTCCCTCTTTCTCTGTCCTTTTGATATTTTTATCTCCCCTAAAGAGATAACCCTCTAGCCTCCATTCTGGTTCAGATCATCCAAGATTCCCTTTGATTCATTTGTTTCCTGGTTCCTCTAAAAGTTTTCAGATTTTCTCACATTCCCAGCATCTTGGCTCCTACCTAATCACGTGTATGTTTCCCTCTACTGGAATGTCTCCATTTCCAGTCAGAGGCAACTGGATCTTCTCCTCTGGGAGACAGGTAGTGTATCTGGAAACAGTGTACTTCATGCTAGTGTTTCTATTTCTGAAATTAAATTTGTATAAAAATTGTATTTGGGCCTCTAAAAGATTCAGTACCTAATGTTATAGATAAGATTTATAGTGTTTTGTTGTTTCTACCTTACAAACTAATTTGTTGATAGGTGAACATGGCTATGTGAAAAGAGCCTTGAAGTACCTTTCTATTCTCCGATCCCATACATGCTTATTAATAAAAGCTAACATTTTTTTTTATCATCTTTTATCATCCTTCTAGCACGGAACTCAATAATTTAAAAATAATAAAAAAATATTTAGTTGAAGATATTCTCCAGTATCCTTTGAGCATTTATAAAAATCTCAAAAATGTTGTTATTAAAACTTTCCCACTAAAACCTAACCTGATTGTCATTGTACCTATTTTCCCTCATGAGAACAGAATATTCATAATGTAAAGTAACCATTTTCTTCTATTAAACATTCAGCTTTCTCTTGACTGTGATATATTTTTTTAAAAGCCTTTTTAGTTATACCCTTATTAATTTGGGTTGGTTTTGGTAATCTGCCAGTGTAATTCCAAATAATAAAGATGTTTTAAGTTAAAAACACTTTAGAAGTTTTTCTTCACTTAGAAGCAAATTCCGCTGTGTAAGTCCCTTGAAGTCATTATAATTATTACAGTCTGTGGGGATTAGTATATTGTAAGGAGATTACTAGACTTCTTTACATAGAGGCACAGTGAGAGAAGGTGCACCATGAGAATACAGACCAGTAAATGTTGGTGTTGAGCAATTAAGAGAATTCTGGATAAACATGTTCCAACACCCTCTTTAAAATACATTAGGGGCGCCTGGGCGGCGCAGTCGGTTAAGCGTCCGACTTCAGCCAGGTCACGATCTCGCGGTCCGGGAGTTCGAGCCCCGCGTCAGGCTCTGGGCTGATGGCTTGGAGCCTGGAGCCTGTTTCCGATTCTGTGTCTCCCTCTCTCTCTGCCCCTCCCCCGTTCATGCTCTGTCTCTCTCTGTCCCAAAAATAAATAAAAAAACGTTGAAAAAAATTAAAAAAAAAAAACAACATTAATCACACTAATTTTTATTAGGTACTACGTACATATTTCTGTAAGGGATAGAAAGTACAGAAAAAAATAAGACATGATTTCCATCCTCAAGAATTCTATAAACAATTTGAGGAAGGGATGTGTTCATATTGGCATACGTATTTTTTAGAATTGTCAACAGCATTATTTTAATAATAAGGGCAAAGAAACTGAGAATCAGAGAAGTCAAATAGTTGCCAAAGGTTATACAGGTGGAAACTGACAGAATTGGAATTCATATTAGTCTGTCTGGGTGAAAAGGTCATGTTCTTTCCTCATTTTAAAGCAATTGGATAAGAAAAGAGAGATGATAATATGTGAAATTAACATTGGATCCTCATGTGTTGATGGCTTCAGTTATGAGTAAGATCTACAGTTGCTGTAAAAGAACACAGGGAGGGTTAAAGTGACTTAAAAAGACTTCGTGAAGGAGATGAGAATTGAGTTGTATTTTGAAGGGAAGTGGAATAAAGATACATACAGAGAAAATTGAAATCTGTGAGAAGGAATTGGTACAAAGGCATGCAAATACAAACAGGCTGACCCAGAAGGAAGGTGTCTCAGACACTGAGGGCCCCAAACCTTACAAATTCATCAGAGATAAGAACTTATCTCCCCCACCCCCACCCCCATTCATTTAGGGGGGTGGGGGAAGATCTGGGTGAGAGAATGTCAATCTACTTTTATTGGAAGAAACCTTGCTCTGCAAATGCCTTAAATGATGCATGCCATACTCCACCCCAGTGCCTGGTAGGTTCAGAAGATCCTTCCCACAAAATCTTACATAATAGCCTGAGAATTCTCAGGAGGCATAGCAATGGCTCAGGTACATTTAAAGAAGACAAAGCAAACCATCTTCACGTTGATATTGAGTCTCCATGCTTGCCAGATTATAATGCATAGGTTTAATCAGTGCTCTTACAGATTTCAGAACTGACCACAGCAGCCTATCATATAAGTGACCTATGAAATGACCTTGGTTATTTTGTTAAGCAAGAGAAAATTGTTTTCTTTCCTATTCTTTACTTTTTTACCTTTAACATTGTGCCTAGTCTTTTTGTATTGATGGTTTGTCTAGATTTATTTTGGTTCCATTATAAGATTCTGCCTCTTGGATTGTTCACTTTAATCACATATTACAGAAGAGCAGTGCTCTGCCCCAGTACTTGTCTGAGACTCCTAGGACATTACACTCCAGGACAAGATTAGTGACCAAGGCTCCTACTTATCAGGGAGAGGGCATTGGGATGGACAAAATGAATAAAGTGAATTCAATTGAGCTTGATCCTGAAATGCTGGAAATTGCTTCAATCTGTCTGAGTGACCTTGATATTGACCAGTCATTACAGTGGAGGGATATAACCATCCAGAGATATGCTTCTCAAACTATTTGTCATAAAGAGCCAGTTTTTTTTAAACCCCAGTTGCAGATCAATACTTTTATAAAATGAGATAAACATGAATTACTCTTAATTCTGACCAGTGACAATTTGTGGACAATATGTTGACAGAAGGACAGTGGTCACCCGATTGAGCCTTCGTAAGTACTCAGGTTAAGTGAATTCAGGAAATAAAGATAAAGAAATGGATATAGAGGAAAGGTAAGTGAATTCAGGAAACATAAAAAAGAAATGGATGTAAGGGAGCAGTCATCATAATATGAAGAGACCAATTGGTAAAAGATGTTCAGAAACAAGGATATATAGTTTTTGAAAATTCAGAAGTCCTGGAGAGGAGGAAAAATGAAAGGACCATGGCTTCACTAATGAGAAGATGCTACTTTCCTAAATCAACAGAATGCGTGGGTCTCTACTACGAACTGTATGGAACATATCCCATTATCCAGAGGTCTTCTGTCAGAGCACACAGAGAAAGGAATCCCTGTGGAGGTTGATGATTTCCTTAGGGGTACTTCTGGAGGGCAAATTTTGCCTGATATTTTTCCCCCATAAATTTGGGTTACTGTAGGACCTACTGGGGGTATCCAGAAACTGAGGACTCCTAGAACCCCAAGAACCATTCCAAGTACTATTAACACTATGATAGGTCCAAGTTATTTTGACATGCATGCATGAATTCATTTGTTCATCCATATTTTGACATCTTTAAACTTCGGAATGAGGAATATCTTGGAGACCTTAAAATTAGAAGGGACCTCCCAAGGAGGTCTACAATTTCCCGTTGGGGGTTGAGTGGGAACCAGGCAATTCTATAGAGTATAATAAATCAAATGTAGCTTAGGCCACTGTGTTAGTCTCTGGATACAAATTAGTTAGGCTGCTGTAAGTCATATTCTTTTATTTCAATAGAACAACCTGCTGTTGATGAATGAGTAAGCATTACATTCTGAGCAAAACATGAGGAGAGGGGTTGCAAAGTTGCATTGGTACATGAAGCAAAGATGCAGAGCTGAAATGACAGACTTTACCAGCAGCATATAAAAAGGGCCCTCTGGTAAAATTTCCCATGATATTTTCAGATAAACTGTGCATCCAGGACACATGGATAATGACAAGATTGTGAACATCATTTCTGAATATGAAAGGCATGATAGATGTATGCTTAGCTATCAAAAAGCAGTTCATTTTAAAATAAGCCATATTTTCCTGTAGTTGCAGGGTAAGAGAAGAGAAAATAGTTTGTAAAGGGAATGAAGATGTTGATCTCTGACAGTTGATCTTTTCAGTGTAAGTGAAAACACCAACTGCAGCAGAAATAGCGACAAACTTACCAATTTCCCTTTTTATTTGAAAGGTTCCTTGGACATTTAAAATGATTTTACCATAGGATAAATGTACTAGGCTGTCAATTTCATCTTCAGATCCCTAATCAGGGGTGGGTAGCCCCTTCTTGAGGAGTCAGTAATCATCATTTCAATGCAGAGAATAGTGTCGTTGGGGTAGACTTAGAGACTGATCTTCTGTGAATATGTTGTCTTCCCAGTGGTCACTGAGACTCATCCACTGTTTTATTCCTCTCATATTACTTCCCACAAACCTCCTTGAAACATCACCCCCTTTACCCTGCAAAAATATTACTCTCATGTTGGAGGCTAAGTTCATCATTGCATTTGTAAGCCTAGAATCAAGGGAGCTATTACTGCTTTTCTTTATAAGTCTAGCTCTTTTTGTGCGTTTTCCTTATAAACTGTGAAGAAACCATAAGGTTTCTCATAGAATGTTGTAAAATATGTTACATTTCAAGGAGGATGCACAGTTCTGGTTATTCTGACCATGTTTTATTTACACAGCAGGGCAAGCATGGCAAGTAGCACTGATTTCCTAAATGGGAGTATAGAGCTATTACATTTTTTGGAATGTGTTATTTTATTTTGAAAGTAAAATTGTTGTAGTGTGTTTGAATCTGAAATGTAGCCATTTAGTATAACCAAATGAACATAAACAGGAAAGTATTCCTAGAATTTTTGCAAAATTGGCATTTCTCTTGTGTGTGTGTGTGTGTGTGTGTGTGTGTGTGTGTGTGTGTGTGTGTGTGTTTTGTTTTGTCTTTGAAATCTTATTAAGATTATAGTAAAAATACAGTAACTGGCAGGAAATCTAGATAGCTTTAATAAATGGAAACAATTTGTCCCTGATGGAAATTTGTTTTCTGTTTTTGCTATTGGTACCCTCCTATTTTTAGGGCAGTATTCTAACCATATGTTTTATGTGGGCTTTTTTGAAAGATCAAATATTCGATGTTAATTTTTGTTTGAAGTAGTGAAGGATTTGCTAGAAAACTATGAGTTCAAAATGTGGCATTTGTTATAGAATTATGTGTCCTTACTGAGGAATATTGAATATAAATAAGTGTTAATGAGTGTCCTGGGTATCCTGTAAAGAATAATTCATTCCTACTCAATAGGTGAGAAAACTTGGAAGCAAAGTGTGTTAAACTATAACAGATGAACATCCCAGACTTATGAAATGACAATAGTATGGGTACAATAATACATCCTTGAAAGACAAGTGTAATTTTTCCCAGACTTATGGAATGATCATTTTGCTCCTAAGGAGAGAAGTTTGGGTGATTAAGTTATGAATATAATTTTAAGAGTGCTTATAGTTTTCAATGAAATTCTGTATGATATGTTCCCCAAATGTGAAATTCTTTTGATGTATGTATAAATAGTAATCTTTGGAAATGGCTAAATAAGTCTTGAATGCTCAGGCTTGTTTTTCCTAACCATTTGTCCTGACAGAAACTTTTGACACACAGTGTGCATATGCACACACACACATCACACACACCCTCAGGGAGATTGTTTTTTAGTTTCTGTAAATTATCATACTATTAACGATGCTTGTGTAAGCAGTTATTCTTGTTAGTGTATTCAGCTGTTGCTTTGTGTTATAAAGAAAATAGGACACAGCAGGAACAATTAGAGTGAGTAATCAGTTTTCTTTACTTGAAAATACCTGAGTGAGAGCCTTTGACATGGTATGTTTATGAGAAAAATTAAATATAATTTTAAATATAAATTTTAATATATATAAAATATATATATATAATATATATATTAAAATATAAATTTTATATATATTAAATATAATATTAAATTTAAAATAGAATGTAGCCCAGAGGTAAGCTAATAGTAACATCTGGAATAAATAGGTAATTTGACAAGATAATGTCAAATGTCTGTAATGTGTAAGATATTTTCAGAGGGAGGGGTGTCTGGGTGGCTCAGTCGGTTAAGTGACTGACTCTTGATTTTGGCTCAGGTCATGATCTCCCAGTCTCATGAGTTTGATCCCCGCTTCAGGCTTTGCGCCGACCAGTGAGGAGCCTGCTTGGGATTCTCTCTTTCCCTTTCTCTGCGCCTAACCTGTGCTTGCTTTCTCTCTCAGTCAGAAAATAAATAAACTAAGAAAAAAAAGAAGAAATTTTCTGAGGTATAAGTTAAAGTATTTTAACAGTTTCATGGATGCCCAGTAACTTCCTTTGAATTATTATTACATAGCCTTTTTTTTTTTTTGGTCTTTTAAAATTATTGGGGCGCCTGGGTGGCGCAGTTGGTTAAGCGTCCGACTTCAGCCAGGTCACGATCTCGCGGTCCGTGAGTTCGAGCCCCGCGTCAGGCTCTGGGCTGATGGCTCGGAGCCTGGAGCCTGTTTCCGATTCTGTGTCTCCCTCTCTCTCTCTGCCCCTCCCCCGTTCATGCTCTGTCTCTCTCTGTCCCAAAAATAATAAATAAACATTGAAAAGAAAAAAAAATTAAAAAAAATATTTATTAAATTATATTTATTATTTATTATATTAAAATATAATATAGCTTTTTTATTAGAAATAATTTCCTAATGTTTAACCCTGTTTTCCATTATGCAATTAAATTCCATTATCTTTAGCTGGTTTAATTAAAAATATACTAACAAATCATTCATGGTTTTGTTTATCCACTGATCTAAACGTTCATTGTTTTATACCTTTGACATTATAAGATATTTCTAAAAGAAACTGCAATAATCCTATTTTATCAAGTTAGAAAAGTTGAAGCACCTGTAATGTATGATGGGAAAGAAAAGATAAAAAAATTAAAAAGTAGGCTACCTTTCTTTATGGCTGCTGAAAACATTTCCATAAACATATTTGATTTTCTAAAATTGGAACACTGTTGGAGATATATTAGTACTATTATATTCTATTTTTGCTTTTGTTACATTTGGTGGAGAAAAGTAAAAATGGTTCTTAGGCAATGTTTTTAATTGTATACATATTTTTAGAGATGGAACAAACTTTTTTGAGTATATAAGAAAACTCTCAAAATTAAGTCAGAGTTAAGAGTTAAGAGATAATTGTGTATCTCCTTTCTAAAACTCTTTCCTGTATGTCCTTACTATTAAGAATCAGCCACTTTCTTTTTTTATATGTCTAATTTTATTTTTTTAATTTTATTTTTTTAAATTAACAATTAAACAGTTAACATTAGATCTTTAAAGGTGCATTTTTAGGAGTACAATACAGTATTGTTGTGCAGTGTTATAAAATAGATCTCTAGAATTTATTCATGTTGATTAACTGAAGCTTTATGCCACTTGATTACTAACTCCCTATTCTCCTTTCCTCCCGACCTCAGGTTTCTATCTCTCTACTCTACAATTCTGTGAACTTGACTATTTTAGAGACCTCATATAAGTAGAGTTATGCAATATTTGTCTTTCTGTTACCGCTATATTTCCCTTAGTATAATGTTTTCAAGGTTCATCTGTGTGGTCCTATATTGCAGAATATCCCTTTTTAAGGCAGATTAATATTTCATTGTGTGTATGCCATAATTTCTTGATCCAGTCATCTGTTGATGGGTGTACAGGTTGTTTCCACCTCCTGGCTATTGTGAATAGTGCTGCAGTGAACATGGGAGTGTTAATATCTCTTTAAGATCCTGATTTCAATACTTTTGGATAAATACTCAGTGGGATTGCTGGATGATATGGTAGTTCTATTTTTATTTTTACTTAAAAAACTTAAGATTTTATTTTTAAGTAATCTCTTCAACCAATGTGGGGCTTGAATTCACCACTGAGAACAAGAGTCACATGCTCTACCAACTGAGTCAGTGAGGTGCTCTGGTAGTTCTACTTTTAATTTTTGAGGAACTTCCATACTGATTTTTCTCCCTTCACACTGTTTTTAATAGCAGCTACACTGTTTTTCATTTTCATCAGTAGTGTACAAAGGTTCTTATTTTTCCATATCCTAACACTTGTCTCTTTTTTTTTTTTAATAATAGCCATAACTGGCAGTTGTAAAGTGATATAGATCATTGTGCTTTTGATTTGCATTTCCCTGATGATTGATGGCATTGAGTATTTTTTTTTTTTATATATATATACCTGTTGACTTTTTTATGTCTTCTTTGGAAAAATGTTTAAGTCTTTAGCATGTTTAAAAATTGGGTTATTAGTTTTGTTGTTTTTGTTTTGCTGATTGAGTTGTAGGAATTCCTTCTATATTGTGGCTATTAATCCTTTATCAGACAGCCACCATCTTTAAAAAAATTTTTTTAAATGTTTTATTTATTTTTGAGAGAGAGACACACAGAGCATGAGCAGGGAAGGAGCAGAGAGAGAGGGAGACACAGAATCTGAAGTAGGCTCCAGGCTCTGAGCTGTTAGCCCAGAGCCTGACGTGGGGCTCGAACTCATGAACCATGAGATCATGACCTGAGCTAAAGTCAGATCTTAACTGACTGAGCCACCCAGGCACCCCCAGACAGCCACCATTTTAAAATAAATTCTGTTTTGAATCAGTGAAAGCATAATTTCTCTTTCAGGCACCTAATCCTTCAATATGAGATGTACCAGCATCACTCTCATTTAGGATTGAGAAACGGAAGGGGGTTACATAGGTATTCAGTAAGTATTTCATGGCTTGGTAACAAATAACACTTAAAAATGAGTATCATCATATAAGCGGAATGTGAGTAAGACTATAGGTCAAGACCTTGATTACATGGATTTGAATACTCTACCATTGTGCAAGCTAACTACTCTCATGCAAGTTATTTAACATTTCTTGGCCTCCATTTACTTGTCTGTATAATAAGTATAAGAATAATGCTTACTTTGTGTGTTGTGTGAATCAAATGAGTTGATACATACAAATCACAGAAAATTTCCTGGCACAAAGAAAGCAGTTTATGATAATTAACTACTGGTGGTAGTAATAGTTACTTATGTAAAATATAATTAATTTTTCATCAAGGGAAAAGATATACAGACAATATGACATACAAAAATTAAGTTTTGCTACATGCTACAACATGGATGAAACTCAGACATTTTTTTAAGTTTGTTTATTTATTTATTTATTTATTTATTTATTTATTTATTTATTTACTTACTTATTTACTTACTTGAGAGAGAGAGTACAAACAGGGAGGGCAGAGAGAGGGAGAATCCCAAGCAGACTCCACGCCCTCAATAAGGAGTCTGAGGTGCAACTCAGTCCCACAACCCGTGACATCATTTCCTGAACCAAAAATAAGAATTGGATACTTAAATGACTGAGCCACCCATGCACCACTCAAAGACATTATTCTAAGGGAAATGAGCTGGACACAAAAGACATCAATATCACTTTCCTTATCTTCTTCCATCTTTGCTTTCTACTCCCCATCTGCAACCCATCTCAGGACAAAACAGTAGAAAGAAAAGGGTAGGGAGAATATTTAAGAAAGAGACAAGAGAAAGAAGCAAAGTAGTGAAAACGAAAGTGGTACAGGAGAGATAGGTAATCTTTTTTTTTTCCCCACGGCTCCAGGAACTCTTCAGTTTTCCTTAACTTGATTGAAACTTAAAAGGGCCAAAAATAAAAAATTAAAAAAAAAAAAAAAGAAAGGAAATTTCAAAGAGCAACTTTTTGATTAAAAAGTTACATTTCCCAGTAATTTCTGTGCCCACCAGATATATGAATTGTCAGATTCTGTGGCAGCTTCCAGATTTACTGGCAAAAGAAATTCTGAATTGATACAGCAAACCTAACTGGTGAGTCAGTCAGCTGACTTCCTTTATCTTTCTTTACTCCCAGTCCTCTGAGAGTGAATGAAAGGAACATTCCATAAATTCCAAATTACATTTAGTGAACATCTAAAGTTTGGGTTGAGAAATAATGAGTGTTTGAATCACAGGATTTGGGGTAAAATAAGGGGTCATGTCACATTAACTAGATATTTGTAATTAGAGTCTGTGGGCACAGTATATCTTAAACAAATCGTTAATTTGCTAGGAAACAAAGGATGATAATTTCATGCTCAGTTATTTTGGAGATTAAAAGCCTTTTTTATATTAGTGTTAGAAAAATTCTTAAAGACAACTTTAAAAATGTACTTAGAAATACATTGTTTTAAGTTTCATATTTTCTTCAAATTTGGGGTAGTATTGAATTGCTTTTGTCTAATTATAAAATATGACTTCATGTACTTTAGAAAATAGGGTTATGGTTTTAAAATACTAAGAATATATTTGTCTGTGATTTGATTCACTCTCCTTGACCTAGAAGACATAGAAATCAGATTATCTATGATTATGATGAATGGAATTTTGTAGGAAGCAAAATTGGTTCAATCAGAGCAATTATTGTTTTTCATTGTTGTTAGCCCAGAAGAAGTTGAACCAGTCTTTCTGCTATTCTTTGCTGACATCTCTCAGATATTATAGTCAATTTGCCTTACCCAGAGGTGAAGGAGGCAGTTTAGGATAAATTATTATGCTATCACAGAATTACATGTGGATAATGATGAGAGTCTTTGGTAAAAATTGCAATGTCTGAGGTTAATTTTTCAGGAAAAGAATTGACTATTTGAGCTTTTCTTACTTAGGCAATTGCAGAAGATTGCCATTGAATACTTTTTGGTAAGACTTGTTCACTCCTTTTGGAAAGAAAGATTTGAGGAAATAATATAAGCTCAGAGGAAAGATGGATTTATTAATTTTTTAAGACTTTTTTTTGTGGGGGGGGCAGATTTAGGTTTATAATAAAGTTGTGAAGAAGGTATAGAGATTTCTTACATACCCTGTGCTCCCACACATGCATATCCTGTTATCAAGATAAAACCAGAATGGTACCTTTTATACCGAAGATAAACCTACATAAACACATCATAATCACCTAAAGTCCACATTTTACTTAAGTGTGAACTCTTGGTTTTGTATAGTCAGTGGGTTTAGACAAATGTATAAGGACACATAACCATCAATATCATATCATATCATATGAGTTTTCACTGTCCTAAATATCCTCTGTGTTCTATTCACCCCCCACCCCTTTTCTGAAACTACTGATCTTTTAATTATCTTCATAGTTTTGCCTTTTCCAGAATGTCATATAGTTGGAATCAAGCAGTAGGTAGCCTTCTCTGATTGGCTTCTTTTACTTATTAATAGAAAGATTGACATTTGAAAAAATAAATATACGTCTTACGCTTTGATGAAATATATATCTAATACCTTTTACCCTGAAAGAAAATTGCATTCATCACTGACATATGAATGGAAGGACAAGTTCTTAAAAAATGGGTTTAATAAGAAAGTATTATCTTTTTTACTGATGTTTAATAAAATTTAATTAAATTTTACATGTTTTTAAATAAGCTATTGCTGAAATGAAGGAAGCCCACTTACAATTAAACAAGAAAAATGATTTATTTTTTCAGTACTCCTCTCCCCTTTCTCCAGGTTTTATATCCTCAATTTTCTTGACTGTTAGTATAAAGGAAAACATAAAATTGGATATTTCTATATATTGTCCATCTGAAATAGGAAACTTCTGAAAAATCATTGGTGGATCTTGAGGAAGTGTTTAAATTATGACATCTAAAATGGTGCTGAATCAAATATTCAGTATTCTTTATAAAATTCTCCCCAGTTGTATGATTTCTATGTGCCTATGCTATATCATGTCTTAACTATCTAGTAAGGATAATAAATGATCTCTTACTATAGGTGAACTGATAATGCTGATAATGGTTTAGGAGCTGTCAAGGAAAAACTGGATCCGGACAGTAATTAAAACAGTAAAAGATTTTATTCAGAACTATTGCAGTAGGGGAGAAAAGACTTCACTATAGTACTGGGCTCAGTTTCAAATATAGCATGGGCAAGTGGGAATTTATAGCCAACGAGCAGGGTGAGAGTCAGTGGAAGGTAGGTAACTAAAGGAAGCATCAGTAGTAAAGGGGTAATACCTGTCTACACCAACCCAGCAGGACTCTTGCTGAAGGCAAGCCAGAATGATCCAAAGTCACTGGGTGTGGGGGATGGTGGAGAATGGGGAACTCAATTAGATATTGAGAGTGATCAGATATTCAGGGTGGGGGTGATGGTTAAACTGATTTAGAGGAGTTTTTGCTAAAACTGGATTTTACAAGAAAATGCACAGCTGGGCTTAAGAAAAGGGTTCAAGAACCTGACTGAGAGTTTGGCCAAGTAAAGAATCTGTCAGGAAAGTCTATAATAATTTTTTTGCATTTTGTAACAGGTAAAAGGTAGGGGGATTCAAAAATGCATACATTGAAGACTGAACCCCCAATATGATGGTATTTAGAGGTGGGGACTTTAAGAGGTAATTGGATTAAGTTGAGGTCATGAGGATGGGACCTTCATGTTGGGATTCGTAGCCTTATAAAGAAGAGGAAGGCAGAGATCTCTCTTTTGCTCTGTGCACATGCACAGAAGGCTATGTGAACACATAGCTGGAAGGCAGCTGTCACTAAGCCAAATAACTTTCTTCAGAACCCAGTTCTGACAGCACCTTAAAGAACTGTGAGAAATAAATATCTGTTGTTCAAGTAAAAAAAAAAAAAAAAAAAAAATGGTGGGGAGGTTCAAAGACAGGATTGGAAAGGTAATCTCATAGTGAAGTTACTTCTGGGTAGAGACCCATCAAAATTACTTAACTTTCCTACCAAGTGGTATCAGTGCTGTTTTCCTACATCTCTCTCTCTGTCTCTCTCTCTGTCTCTTTCTCTGTCTCTCTCTGTCTCTCTCTCTGTCTCTCTGTCTCTCTCTCTGTCTCTGTCTCTCTCTCTCTCTCTCTCTCTCTCTCTCTCTCTCTCACACACACACACACACACACACACACACACACACACACACACACAAAATCTCTCTCTCTCTCACACACACACACGTACACGATAGTGGAGTCGATAATGAATAATGAACTTACAGTACCTCTAGAAAGGTACTCACTTAGCTCTACAGCTATTCTGACTTGGGCTTTTCCACTGATTAAATTTTTAACCCTCAAAGGCAGTCTTTGGCAAATTTTAAATATTTTCATAAGGATGACATTAGAAATTAATATAAATTCTTCTCTATTGTCACAATGGGGCAGTGTCAAGGACAATTTCATTTTACTGCAAATCATATATTTGAAGGATGTCTTCACAAAGATTTGAGTGAAAACTTCCTTTTCAGGGTAATTGTTAATTGTGGCACTTCATTTGGATTTTATTTATATGATAAATTGCTATAGAAGAGCCAGCAAATCAGTAAATAATACCGTAAAAATGTAAGTATATGTTGTCTGTGCCTCCATCTAGAAAAAAGAAAACTATTTTGAAGAGCATCATAAAGCACATCTGAGTGGAAATATCTCCCCAATGGCTGCTGTGTGCCTGAAATATTCAACACTCATCTAGAAACAGTGTATCAGGGAGGAGATTCTGTTAAATTGTGAGTATAGTTTCTGAAACTAGTGAGACATTTAGCCATGACTATAGAGCAACATGTTTGCACATATTCGATTATTACATTTGTTGATTGCTACTTGAGAAAGTAGGCAACAGAACACTGAGGGAATAAGACATGTGAGACTGTCATTTGAAACAAAACACAGTACTGTCCAGTCCAGCGGCATATTGATCTGTGTTGCGAACCCCTGTGGGGAGTTGACAAAAAGATTTAGCACCAAGGAACAAATTTCCGAGTGATACAAGTGATGCCACAGTGATCTGTGGAGATGGCTCAAGATCTTGACTTCTTACAGTTTTTTTTTTTTTCTTTTTAAGAGAGTGAGCACTTTTTATACCCAGATGTCTATTTTTTTTTTCTTTTTAAAGATAATATTGAAACATGGGAAGTATAGGAACTGGCAATAGAACCTTGTGGCAAAGAATATTCTGAGGAGACTGAAGATATAGGATCATTTTATTGAAGCATTTTTTTAAAATTATTAAGTAGAAGTAAAAGTGCTCTGTCTTTAACACCTAGCTCTAATTAACTGCTGGAAAAGTCAAAGCTATTAAAATTGTTCTGAACTTAAGCAGGTAAAACCCTTGCTCAGCCTGTCAAGGGTTTGACACATCTGATGTATTTTCTGGACTCCTGGGATGAGAAGTGTAAACACGGAAAAGGAATCACAATGTGATGATCTCTCCTTTTAGTGAAGTTAGGTAGAGAAAATATGAGGGTCTTGGGAGGGGAGGAAACAGGGATGAGCAGTGGAAATGCAACTTTAGATGCCTAAAAGAATGATGTGCTTTACATATCAGATGGAAATGATACTTCATTTGCTGCTGCAGTTCTGGATTTTCCACGTAGCTTGTGTGGGATGCAAGAAAACAGCAGTTCCTGTCTCTGTGCTGCAAAATCCTTATTCCCTAGCATTTGACAAGAATTTGAGGTTACTGGAATTTGAGAGAGTGGGAGTGAGGATAATCAGCATCAGTCTTTAAAATCACCTGAAGACAATACTCACTTGACTGTCGCTCACTGTCCCACTGTCGGGTCTCCAACACCATTCAAGGTGTTTGGCATAAGGTTGGTGATCAGCAGGATGGAGTGAAAGACTGATGCAGAAGGAGTGAGAGAATCCTTCACACAGTCAGTTTGTTTAGATTAAGGATCTCCAGCCTTTTGTGGGAAGAAACGGCTTTTTTTTTTTTTTTTTTTTTTTTTTTTTTTTTTTTTTTGTGGGAAGAAATGGCTCTGAAACCTTGCTTTCAACAAGGTTGAAAGTGTATTTTGAACAAGTGTTTTCTGAGGACCTCCTGTGGTTTTTTTTATTGAGATGTAATGGACTTATAACATTGTGTAAGTTTAAGATGAACAATGTGTTGGTCTGATACATTAATATATTGCAATATGATTACCACTGTAGCATTAACTAACTCCTGTATCACTTCACAAACCACTTCTTTTTCGTGGTGAGAACAATTAAGATCTAGTTTCCTAGCAACTTGGAAGTTTATAATACACTATTGTATTATGTATTATATATGAAGCATTGTATTATATTATACCACACTGTGCATTAGATCTTCAGAGCTTATTTATCTACTAGTTGAAAGTTTGTACCCTTGAACAGCATCTCCCCAATTTCCTCACCATTAATTCCTGGTAACCACCATTCCACTTCTAGTTTTTATGAGTTTAGCTTTTTTAGATTACATATATAGATGATATCATATAGTATTCGTCTTTCTCTCCCTAATTTATCTCACTTAACATAATGCCCTCAAGGTTATCCATGTTGCTGCAAATTCATTCTTTCTCATGGCTGATATTTCAGTGTATATACATACCACCTTTTCTTTATCTGTTTGTTCATTGATGAACACTTAAGTTGTTTACATATCTTGGCTATTATGAATGATGCTATAATGAACATGAGTGTAGCAATATCTCTTTGAGATATTTATTTCAGTTCCTTTGGATATATACCCATGAGTATTATGTATATATATATATATATATAATGATGTATTATATATGTAATATTATATATTATATATATACACACATATATTATATACGTACACATGAGATTGTTGGATCATATGGAAGACCAGATTTTTAATTGATTTTTAATTTTTGTGAGGAACTTCTATACTTTTATCCATAATGGCTGGATCATTATATAGTCCCACCATCAGTATTTAAGGATTCCCTCTTCTCCATATCCTCACCATAATTTGTGATCTCTTGCTTTGTTTTTGTTTTTAATAGCCTTCTTGATAGGTGTAAAGGGATATCCCATTGTGGTTTTGATTTGCATTTCCCTGATTAGTGATGTTGAGTAGCTTTCCTTATATCTCTTGGCCATTTGTATGTCTTCTTTGGAAGAATGTCTCCTCAGGTCCTTTGCCTATTTCTTAATTGGATTATTTGCCTTTTTTTTTTTTTTTTTTTTTTTTTAGTTGTAGGAGTTCTTTATATATTTTGGATATTAACCCCTTATCAGATATATACCTTGTGAATATTTTCTCCCATTCTGTAGGTTGCCTTTTTAATTTATTGATTGTTTCTTTTGCTGTGCAGAAGCTCTGTAGTTTAACATAGTCCTGCTTATTTATTTTAGCTTTTGTTGCTAATGAAACCATTATCAACACCAATGTCAGAGATCTTTTCCTCTGTTTTTTCTTCCAGGAGTTTTGTGGTTTCTGTCCTTATATTTATGTCTTTGATCCATGTTGAGTTAAATTTTGTGAGTGGTGTAAGATATTTACGGTCCAGTGTCATTCTTTTACATATGGGTATACAGTTTTCCCAGCACCATTTACTGAAGACTGTCCTTTCCCCATTTTATATTCTTGGCACCTTTGTCAAAAATTAGTTGACCATATATGTATAGGTTTATGTGTGGGTTCTCTATTCTGTTACACTAGTTTACATGCCTGTTTTTATGCCAGCACCATACTGGTTTTGATCACCATAACCTTGTAACATAGCTTGAAATCAGTCAGTGTGATGCCTCTAGCTTTGTTCTTTCTTAGGATTGCTTTGGCTATTTGGGGTCTTTTGTGGCTCCAAACAAATTTTGGGATAGTCTTTTCTTTTTTCTGTGAAAATGTGAAAAATGCCATTGGGATTTTGCTTGGGATTGCACTGAATCTGTAGATCTTTTTGAGTAGTATGGACATTTTCACAATACTAATTGTTCCAATTTGTATCTTTAATCTCTTTCGCCAGTGTCTTTAGTTTTCATTGTCTAGATCTTTCATCTCCTTGGTTAAATTTATTCCTAAGTATCCTGTTGATTTAGATGCTGTTGTAAATGCGATTGCTTTCTTAATTTTTCTTTGAGGTAGTTCGTTGTTGGTATGGAGAAATGCAGCTGAGTTCTGTATGTTGAATTTGTATCCTGCCACTTTAATGAATTCATTTATTCTTTTTTTTTAAATTTTTTTAAATGTTTTATTTATTTTTGAGACAGAGAGAGACAGAGCATGAGCAGGGGAGGGGCAGAGAGAGAGGGAGACACAGAATCCGAAGCAGGCTCCAGGCTCCGAGCTGTCAGCACAGAGCCTGACGCGGGGCTTGCACTCACGGACCGCGAGATCGTGACCTGGCTGAAGTCAGACGCTTAACCGACTGAGCCACCCAGGTGCCCCTAGTTCTGCTTTTTAATGGAATCTTTATGGTTTCCTGCATGTATAATAAGATCATGTCATCTGCAAATAGCGATTTTACTTTTTCCTTTCCAATGTTGATACCTTTATTTCTTTTTCTGGCCTAATCTCTCTGGCTAGAATTTCAATAGTACTAGAAATAGAAATGGTGAGAGTGGGCATCCCTGTCTTGTTTCTGACCTAAAGGAAAGAATTTTAACTATTCACCATTGAGTTTATTGTTAGCTACAGGCTTGTATATGTCCTCTGTTATGCTGAAAAACATTCCTTCTATACACAGTTTGGTGAGCACTTTTATCATGAAAGGATGTATTTTGATGATTGCTTTTCTGCATCTATTGAGATGATCATATATGATTTTTATCTTTCATTCTAGTCATGTGGTGTTTCCCATTTATTGAATTGATATGTTGAATCATCCTTGTATCCCTGGATAAATCCCCCTTTATCATGGTGAATGACTCTCCTATATATTAATGAAGGCTTTTCTTTTTTCTGGCAATTTACTATCATATACATAACATCTGTGGCAGATGCTTAACGTTAAACAGTAAACATGGTCTCATCTTCTATCTTCTACATGAGCACTAGGAAGGTGGACATAAAAAACCCATGATATATTAATAATTTTAGTGTCAATTTTGATATGTATCTGGAAAAATTAGTCAAATACACAATGTGGGTACACAAACTGAAGACAAAGTTTGTGATTAGAAAGCATCTTAGAGTGTAGGACGTTTGAGACCTCATAAAGTGGAGATGTTGATTATCAGGTACTGAGGTGGGAGCACGGACAGAAAACAGATTCCACCGTTGTTTGTACTTCATTCCATTCTGAGGTACTCAGTAAAACTCAAGAGGGAAGATGTTCACTAATGTCCCTAAGAGATCATGCAGCATTTTAGTTTTGTTCAGTGGACTACACATGCATATAATATATACATCTCCTCAGAAAATATCTAAAATAAAGTGATTTTTGGCAAATGAATGTTTAATTACATTTAAAATATTTATCCATGCTTTTACAATTTCTAGGAAGTGAGCCATTATTATTGATGCAAGCAATTCAATTTTCACAAAGGATTTCTACATTTCTCCTTTTAGAGACAAACCTAATACAGATGATATGGTGCTTTCTTGATGGCTAGTGCTCCACGTGTTTGCCGAGTTGAATTGCAACTTGTATTGTGCCCTATTAATTAGGTTCCCCACTATTAGGCATTTTTATCTTGAGCTGCAGAATTACCCATTTTCAAGGAATATATGCATACTGTAGCTCTCCACTATCTTACATCTCTGAGAGTAGAACAGACTAGTGGATCTTGGATCTTGATCACCAAGAAATAATCTGCTTAGGATACTATCTTTAGGCAGATATTATTAGAGATGAGGCAACTAAAAAGGTTATAAAGGACTTTCTCAGGGTCCTGTAGCACACTTCATATTTGTATATTGCCTTTCTATCATAAACTAAAAATGCTTACTGTCTTCCTCAAGGGATATATGTTGGGGAGTTTTACTCCTGTGTGGGAAGGTTAAATTGTTTTAACTTGTCTTGCAGGAAGTCGGTGGCACAGCTGTATATAAAACCTATGATGTTTGACCCTGGGTGACTTTGAACTCTGCTCTTAGTATCAAAAGCAAACACTATGACTCATTTCAGTGTAAATCAGTGTCTTTTTGAAGTGTTAAAGAGAGAAAGTGTGTCACAGGTCATAAAATATGAAATAGAAACTATGAAGTGAGTAAACTGCTTCCAGGTCTTGAGAACAGTTGAATTTTTTGTATCATTTAATAATACAAAAATCATACATGTCCATAGGTATCCATATTTTGAATGTTACTGGAAACCTTAATAGAAATGTGGTTTCCTTTCAGCTATCTCCTCTATCCTAAGCATGTCTAATTTGTCTTCACATTAGGCACAGGCAAAACTATGAAGTTTGCTTTTTTGGTTTATTTTCTACTTTTGCTTTTTTTTTTTTTTTTTTTTGCTTCTCTCATACTCTGTGCTTTGTGTCTTCATACCTCAACTTTGTGGCACGGGATTCCTTCATTTTCCTTTGCATATGCACCAGAAGCCTCTTTAGTGTAGCAGGCTAAGGTCTGCAAGCTGAGTGCCTGCTCTTCATATCTCTTTCTGCATCCATTTTCCTCTCTTCTTTGCTCTGATAATCTGATAAATTAATATTCCTTATGGTTTTAATGACTGTTAATAGATTGATGCATCTTAATGACTGTTAATGGCTTAATCTGCTACACCTCCTGGGTAAAATATTTGCATTTTGAAGGGGCTTTTTGGAATTACAACCTGATTTTAAAGAGATAACTTAGTGTGAGACTCCAAAACCTGTTGACAAATAACTAGGGACAAATACCATGTTAGATTTTTTTTCACATTTTAACATTTCTGAGAACAAGGATGTATATATTCTTAAAATTGGTGTGATAATACAATACTGTGTCATAGTTTAATTAGATAGCATCTTTTTTCCCCATTCTTAATGATAAATAAAATAATAATATCTTAAAATCAATGACAGTCTTAGATTTGGTGAAATACAGTAGCTATATAGTTGGCCACCCTTGAAACCATGTGTCATGGTAGGTGGTAACTATCTCCTTTATCACATTTTATTCATGCACACACAAACTGAGTCAAACACATAAATAAACTCATTTCCCAGCACCATGGACCATTGGCATTCTCTAATTGGCTGCTGTGGAAACTTCAATTAATTTTTTTTTCCCTCACTATTAAAGAAGCTTCCCAAACTTGGCTCAGGAACATTTGTAAGAAATCTACATGGGAAATGTGATTTTATTTATAACATCTACCTGCTACTAAAAAAAGTCACTGATAATACTTTGATTCTTTTTATTCTGCCTTACTTTGCTTTGAGAGAGAAGTGATAAATGTGAGTAAATACCACACATGAATATAGTGTCTTGAAGGACTGGCTATCCTTTTAAAGATGAAAAGGCTGTGTATCTGTAATTACTGATCATGTGATACACAATTTCAAATAAAAGAGTTAGAGTCATTCTTTCTTTTTGGAAGACATTAGAAACAATTGCAGAGTAAAAAGCAAGCTCATCAACAACAAAAAAATCAGTCAGAAAATTGGCTAAAATTCAGCTCTTTGTGCTCTTGAGACTGAAAGCGGTAGCTGAAAGAAAGCTCTCCAATTTTCTATCATGTAAATCCATTGCCTCCTTTCAGATTGGTTTACTCTTTTCAAGCAGTTAAGTAGTAGAATTTCTTAGCAAGAACAACGTTTATTTAAATAATTTTTTGCAAATTCTTTTTATTCTTCCCCCTTCCCAATCCATTCCAATGTCCATCCTGCACCATCAACTTCACACACCAGCGTGGGAATGAGGATAGTAATGTATGTTCCTCAAGATAATCTTTTTATTTCCTTTTGAGTTCAGAATTGAGATAGTGGAGTTAAAGACTTTTTAAAAAATATAATTCCAGTCACATTTTCACTACTGACAGTAAGTGTGTGTGTGTGTGTGTGTGTGTGTGTGTATTTTTTATTTTTAGTATTCCTTATAAATAAACATGGTTTTAATTTAACCCCTATCACCATAGTCATATTGAGAAGTTTTCCAAATATAAGCAGGGTTGGGTTTTACAGGGTCACTGTGATGGATATACATTGTAGGTTGCAGAATAAGTGGTGAAGTTTGAAAATATTAAGACTATTTTTTTTTATTATATGTATGACACTTAGTAAAATTATAAACTCTAGTAACTGTGAAATGTTAATATAAATCCATTAGCTCCCCAGACATCTCAGCCTGGATTAGTGTTTTTCATATTAACAATTTCAAAGAGAAGTGACCTGAGTAAGAAATAAAACAGAAAGCTGTTACTATGAGTGTAGTTAAAACCTGACAAACCTAATGCAATGTTGATAACTAATGGCAGGAGGAGATGGCTGCAAGCAAATAAAGAAGATTTTAGAGGGTGAGAATTCAGAAAACAAATTTCACCTTCTTTATATTTTTGCCTGGGGTTAGCCCAAGGGCTCTGGAAATGAATGGCTGGCCTGTGGCTGACAGCAGTGTTGCAAAAATTAACATCATTTTTACATACACATCTGTACCTTTTGAACTGCGGGACTGGATTTTCACGTGAAACTAAATTCTTTAGCTGCCGTGCTGTCACAATAAGGAAGGAGGTGCATATTTAGAAGGTGCCTATGAAAGCCTGTCGGACTGAGGATCTGTGAAATGTGGTTTTGTCAAGAGAGTCACCCGTGAGTCTATTACAAGTACAATACAGTGTGGTCTATAATGAATCTCCATCCCTAGAGAGCTCTAAAAATAGATAGATAGCCAGGTCTTTGGATGGTTTAAGTACTAAACTGCCTAGAGGAAAGGATCTCCTCAGATGACCTCTCAATGCTCCTTCTAGCTCTGTAATTTCAAGTCTGAGGGAGTTGGCTTCTGAAGTGCACTGAGCATATAAATGCGTGCAAGTATGTTTAGTGTGTGTATATAAGCATGTGTGTATATGTATGTATGTTTATGATAGAGGCATGAGACTGTGGAGAATTAAACATTTATGTATTGTTATTTGGCTTTAATGCTTAGTAACTACAGTTCATCAAGAAGCTGAAGTACAAAAATACCATGTGACTTAGCAACCACATTTAGAAAATGAATAAAACCACCCAGCTCTGGGTCAGACACTGTCTACAGAAAGGACTCCTCCCAAAAAGTAAATATGAACATTTGTAAACATATTTGCAGTCATGAGGAAAAGCAATCTGCTCCATTATAACCCCTGTGACAGTCATTGTGGGGGAAAGTTCAAAATCTTTTACATTATTGTGTTATGAACCACCTCAGTAACTGTTTCTTGATAATGGCATTATCCACAAGGAGCTGATCATGGCCAAAATGCAAAGATTTCATCAGAATGCAGGGAATTGCTTATAAAGCTTTGCTATTTTCATGTACACTGAAGGAAAAAGCATTTTATTTCTCAGGTCTCAAATATTCTTACATTTTAATACCACAGGAGCTATTTATAGATTTGTGTCTTTGTGTGTGTGTGTGTGTGTGTGCATGCTTGATAACAAACATAAATTCACAAATTGCAAAGAACAGGTAAATACTTGGCCACTTGCTCCCAGACAATAGTAGTAGCATTTCAGTTATCTTGGTCTTCATTTGTTACTTTGGCCTAACTGCCATCTGGTTATTCTATTATCCCTCATTGCTATCTAATGTGATTAGGAAAGAACACTTTTGGGGCAAGATGCTAGGTGCAGCTGTTAGTGGAACCAAGGATTTTTTCCTGGCACTTGGAACAAAATGATTATTAACAGTGCAACTTGAAAATAGAAAATGTGAAATTCTGCTAGTATGACATAAAAATATTGCTGGAAATAAAATTTTTATGTTTATATAGCTAATATAAATTGAAAAAGAGCACAGGGGCGCCTGGGTGGCGCAGTCGGTTAAGCGTCCGACTTCAGCCAGGTCACGATCTCACGGTCCGTGAGTTCAAGCCCCGCGTCGGGCTCTGGGCTGATGGCTCGGAGCCTGGAGCCTGTTTCCGATTCTGTGTCTCCCTCTCTCTCTGTCCCTCCCCCGTTCATGCTCTGTCTCTCTCTGTCCCAAAAAATAAATAAATGTTGAAAAAAAAAAAAAAGAAAAAGAGCACAAAAGTTTATGCTCTGTTTTTAAAAAATGAAAATAATGAGAATTGAGTATCCTGTTTAAAACTATTTAAAGAACTTTGCCTCTAATTTCTGGTTTCTTTTTTGAACTATGTTGATTGAGCAATTATTTATGTTCACAACTTAATATGTGATTATGGGATTTATAGGAAAAGTGGAGGGCATAGCTAGGGAAGCCCTCCCACTGCAGGCCTCTCTAGGAAACTATTGCCAGATACAGATTAGAATTGAAGATGAGAAGAGGCCTCTTTCTCCCTGTATCTCTGCCTAACAGGTTTGTAACAATCTGAGTGTGGGTGGGGTCTAAACTGGTGTGAAGCCTACCTACCTCCCAGAATGAGATAGGTGGTCAGAAAGAGTTATTTGTCTCCCGTGCATAATGCCAAGCTGGCCTGAACCGCCTGGTCCTGTGTTAGCCAAGATCGTTTAATCCATGAACAAGAGAGTAGTCAAGTCCAAGAGATGGTAGGGGAGACTAGAGAGAGAAGGGCAGTCATTTTATCACACTAAGCAGTGTGTGTGAAGGATATGGTAGAAAGGATGAGAGGGCTTACCAAGAGTGGAAGCTGGCCTCTAACCCTCGGTGACTCCAGCCACGTACAAAAGCACCCAAGCAATGCCTTAGGTTGATCACATGTCTCTTATCTGGGCAAGGAACTTGTAAGGAGATAGGGAGGGGAGCTGATAGTGTTTCCTGCAACAGTCCTCTCTGGGGAGGAGTGGAAATTGCGCCATTCTTATAAAATAGAAATATGTGGAGAGAAAGATTCATCACAATAATTGTTCTTACCTTTAAGAAAATTACTCTTTCTTTTGTTAGTCCAGACAAATAAAAACAAAGCAATAATAAATGTTTCTCAGTATGGACTAAGGAGCCAAACTGTGACTTTTAAAGACATTGCACTGATTAAGTTATACGTAAGGCATTGTCCTTCAATCCTGTATTACCAAAGTCAACTGAAGAAAAGGCAGTATAGTTATAAAGGTATAAAAATAATAGAATGGAGAGAATGTGAAATAAAAATTTATTTAATAAACATCTATTAAGTTTTTATTTTGAGAAGCTGTACTGCAATAGAGGATGAGAATGTCCACTTTGGAGCCATGAAGTCGTGGGTTTGAATTCCACAGTTGCCACACAGTAGTTGTATGTCCTTGGAGAAGATACCTAACCTCACAGAGACCATTCTCTTCTCTGACAAATGAGCATAATGATAGTACTTATCATTAAGATTGTTGTGAAAAAATATACGTGAAGTACCTAGTGCATGGTTCTTGGCTTATAACAGTTAACAGTGAAGATAGTTTATATTGCCAGTATTGTATTGGATGGAACATAACGGGTAAAAATAGAATCCCTCTTTTGAGTGGGAGGTGGTTTGCAACAGAAGGAAGTTAGTAAAAGACAACAACAACAACAACAACAAAAAAAACACAACAAAACAAAAAAAAACCACTTTTATTTCTAGAGGATTAGATCTGAATAGAAAGCAATAGTAACACTTTAACAAAGTATACCACTAATATTTTCCCTTGTGTCATGAAAATGTATAGGCATAGTACATTTATAAAATAAAAACAAGAACAAAAAGAATTTTTTTTCTTTCTAGAGAGCAGCTTGTGCACCACAAATAACTAAATCTTAAAATGAATTTTGTTAGGATGCCTATTATCACCTCAGCATACAAATGACTCCTCATTGAGAATCTTAAGAGCAATTCTTATGTATTGAGGGCAGTGACCTCTCACTATTTTCTAATGTCCATAATTAGTTTACTTCTGAGAAAGCAAAATCTGATATTCTTAAGCTGGATATATAGGAACCATGGATGCATAATTCTGAACAATAAAACTGATTTGAGGAATCCTCATCTGTAGGTTCCTTAACTAAAGTTAAGGGAGTAGGTTCTTAAACACCGAAGACAGGACTAGGTCTGTCTTATTTACAGACAAACCTCAAGTGTATACCATGTTTCTGGCACAGAGTTGGTATTCAGTGAATCTATAGAGTTGCTAGTGAGTGAGAAATTTATGGTCATAACTCATATATTGTATGGCTATTTCCTGGTTTAGTGGTGTAAGGACATTGAATTCGGAATTGAAGAGCTAAGTATGAAAACAAGAGAGGGCATCTTGGAGATAGTTTTCTGCTTATGAAATTGTTTTGTAGATTAAGTAAGAAAATGGAGACAATCATGTGGGAATTGTAATTCCTAATTCCTAATTATATAGTTTTATCTACTACCTAGCTCTTAAATATCATGTGTACCTGTATTCCCTTGAATGCAACTGAGAAAGCACTTAACATTATTTAGTTTTGCTCAATAACACTAATGTTCCTGTTTTAAATATAGGTGATTAAAATGCTTAGAACACTTCTAACTATAGGAAGACATTTGTGTGTTCTTAACATGACGCTCACCTACTAAAAGGGATAAAAAAATGAGAAAAAAATAGATGAGGAACATGTCTGTTGATGAATTCAATAGATTCTGTAAATGTTTAGTGCCTACAATCTTAGAGAAGCTAAAGTTAAAAATATGCGCTAGAAAATTTGAAATCAGGAACTTTGGTTTTATTCTCTATATAACATATTAATGTTTATGATAGGCATTTTAAATATTTATACATTTAAATATACCATATCAACTGTAGATTTAGTAAACATTCATTCAGCTAAAATTCATTCTTTTGGAATATGTTGATGTGTTAATTTGGGTTGTCATTGTAGGTTCGATGGATCAGTAGTCACAATAGGATGCCGTAGGAAATCAAGACCTCCCTGGCTTTTATTCTAGGACAGTGATACTATGGTTAAAAGATTGTAGTTTGGGAGGCACCTGTCTGGCTCATTGGGTACAGCATGTGACTCTTGATCTTGGGGTCGTGAGTTCAAGCCCCATGATAGGTGTAGAGATTACTTAAAAAACAAAAAACAAAAGAAAAAATAAATTAAAAAGAAAATGGTTATAGTTTGGAACAATAGTCTAGAACAGAATTCTAGCCCAATTACTGATCAGTAATGTAGTTTGTGCAACTTATTTAACCTAAGCCTTTCCTCATTTATAATGTGGGCCATACTACTGTTATGAAGATTAAAGAAAATATTAAAATTGATGGTCCGTTGGTACAGTGTCCAGAATGTTCAATGCCTGGCAGTTCTTGTTATTTATGTATTTATTAGTCTGAACTTTAGTGGTGGTCGTTATCTATGTAAATGCATCAGTTATGTACACTACATCTTATTTATCATACTTTAAATATAAGAAGAGGGTTGGACCTCATAGTGTTTTGAATTTTTTCCAGCTTTAAAACCTATGATTCTTTAAAGTCAGTCTGCATTCTGATAAGTAACTTGTACTGTGCATGTTTAAAGTTGGCCATGTAAATATGGAATTTATTGAATTGTAGAATATTTGATCTCCTTTCTTTGTTTAAATGACTTTTTAAAGTTTATTTATAATTAGAGAGAGAGAGAGAGAGAGAGACAGACAGACAGCGCAGTTGGGGGAGAGGCAGAGAGAGAGGGAGACACAGAATCTGAAGCAGGCTCCAGGCTCTGAGCTGTCAGCAGAGAGCCCGATGCAGGGCTTGAACCCACAGACCCATAGGCTGTGAGATTATGACCTGAGCCCAAGTCAGACACTTAACTGACTGAGCCACCCAGATGCCCCTATTTGATTTCATTTCTGTGGTCTTAATTGATGCTATTACTTTATGACTGTCAATCCCTGTGGATAACTGGAAAGCCAAAGTTTAATAGATTGCTTAAATAAAAGCACACTTTGCTTTTCAGAAACTGAAAGCAAAACAAAACATGAATCTCTGACCTTATGAGCTAATCCAAGAACAGATCAGAAAAACACTTAAATAGAGCATAAGAGGATGTAATTCTTACAGTCTTCATGTAATCTTAGTAACTTGGTTACTCTTCTGAAGAAAATCTAGAAATACTTTTTGGAAGTTTACTAAGTTCTGTGGGTTTTAAGAACACAGGAAATGTTCTCACATAAAATACAAGGAAGATTGATGCTTATATGGTCAATATGACAAAGGAAGCAAGAATGTAATAATAGGGAAAAGACAGTCTCTTCAGTAAATGGTGGTGGAAAAACTGGACAGTTACATGGAAAAGAATGAAATTGGACCACTTTCTTACAGCATACGCAAACATAAACTTAGAATGGATTAAAGACCTAAATGTAAACCTGAAACCATAAAATTCCTCTAAACTCTTGGGTATTGGCCTTTGCAATACTTTTTCTGGATTTGCCTCTACAGGCCAGGAAAAGAAAAGCAAAAATAAACAATTGGGAATATGTCAAACTAAAAAACTTCTACACAGTGAAGGAAACTGTCAATAAAATGAAAGGCAACCTACTGAATGGGCGAAGATATTTGCAAATGATACATCCAATAAGGGGTTAGTATTCAAAATATATAAAGAAGCACCAAAACCCCCCACAAATAATCTGATTAAAATGGTCTGAGGAACTGAATAGATATTTTTTCCCAGAGAAGACATACAGATGATCAACAGACATAGGAAGCTTGATGAACATTACTAATCATCAGGGAAATGCAAATCAAAGCCACAATGAGATATCACTTCATACCAATTAAAATGGCTAGTATCAAAAAAGGCAAGAAATGACCTATGTTGGTGAGGATGTGGAGAAAAGGGATCTCTCATGCACTGTTGGTGGGAATATAAATTGGTGCAGCCACCGTGAAAAACACTGGAAGTTCCTCAAAAAATAAAACTAGAAATACCATAATAGCCAGTGATTCCACTACTGGACATATACACAAAGAAAATAAGAACCTTAATTAGAAAAGACACATGCACACCTGTATTTATTGCAGTCATAGCCAAGATATGGAAGCAACTGCAGTGTCCATTGATAGATGAATAGATAAAGAAGATGTGGTATATACACACAGTGGAATATCATTCAGCCATAAAAAAGAATGAAATCTTGCCATTGGTGATGATATGGATGGCCCTAGGGAGTATTATACTTAGTCAAATGAGTCAGAGAAAGATAAATATATGATTTCACTTACATGTTGAACCTAAAAACCAAGTGAACAAACAACAAAACCTAGAAACACACTCATAAGGACGGAGAATGGGCTGGTGGTTGTTGGGGGGCAGGGGATAGAGGGATGGGCAAAATGGGTGAAGGAGAGTTAGAGAGGTAAGTCACTAGGATGAAAAACAGCATAGGGAATATAGTCAATGATATTGAAATAACTCTGTATGGTGGCAGATGGTAGCTATACTTTGAGCATTTTGTAATATATATATAATTATATGTAATCACTACACTGCACACCTGAAACTAACATAGTGTTGTATGTCAACTATATTTCAGTTAAAAAGAAAACTCCCAACTTCAAAATGAAAACAAATGCAGGAAAAGTTGAAATGAAGAACTCTGCTTGCATCGTCTATGTAACTGCCTTAAAATTATCAACAAACTATTCAAAATTGAGTAGCTCTTACTCAGATTTTAGGTATATGTCTTTCAAAATAACTTATAGCCAGCCATGTCTGCCATAGTTCCATAAGTGGGAAGCTTTAAATAAGTAATTGTAGCCCACTGTCTTATACATTCAGTTGTTCAAGCAATAGTATATAAAGTATTTGAGTATTTGAAATAACTTTTTTAGTGGAAACAGTGAAATATGAATTACTATAACAGAGGTTTGGTGCTATGTCATAAATAGAAACAGATTTAAAAAACAACTCTATACCATGATGGAATGTTTTTTGGCCCTTACTGTTGCAAATCAAGACTTGTATTGGGCCTAGCATGAAATTTCAGTGAAGTTCATCTTCGTGAATTTCAACTCTAGAAGGATTCAGCTTTTGCAGAAAACTTCAATTCACCAGCTACAGTCAGCACTAAAAGAGATGCTTACTGACCTTTAAATTTCAAAAGAACTATTTCTAATCAAACATGTAAGAGACCTTTTGATGGTAATGTACAGACCCATCAGTCCAAAAAGAGCTTCTTCTTTGAAAGAAATATGAAGAATCAATAGATTCTTTTCAGAAATATCTGTCCACATGCTTTGCATGAACAGGATAGTTTTACTAACATAAATGCCTTGAACCTTTTAGATTATTCTGATTTTTTTAATTTATTGTAACTATCTTTAGGTTATCTTTAGTTTGGTTACAACTTTAAGCCCATTTTTTTTCAACAGATCTTTCTTTCATTTATGAAATAAACATTTATTGATTTTATATTTTCTCTATGTAGCTTTAAGTTTTCTAAGAGTGTCTGATACACAGAAATTCAGAGATAGTCTTGAGCTTTTACAGGGAACCCATTGGTCTGTCTTCTGAAATCAGCAATCTTTAGGTGTACAAATCGATTTTGAAATATGTTGGTGATTTTGGCTTTCTTTAGATTTTTTAAAATACTTACAAAAGAACATTGTAATAGAAAATTTAATCAAAATATCATGAGCCAAATCCATAAATATTTTAATATTTTGTTAATATTGGATCAGAAGAATTGATTGAAAGACTGTATGAAACTTCTACTTGTTATTTTCCTTTTCCTCAAATAAAGAACACCTTAGGGGCGCCTGGGTGGCGCAGTCGGTTAAGCGTCCGACTTCAGCCAGGTCACGATCTCGCGGTCCGTGAGTTCGAGCCCCGCGTCAGGCTCTGGGCTGATGGCTCAGAGCCTGGAGCCTGTTTCCGATTCTGTGTCTCCCTCTCTCTCTGCCCCTCTCCCGTTCATGCTCTGTCTCTCTCTGTCCCAAAAATAAATAAATGTTGAAAAAAAAAAAAAAAAAGAACACCTTAAAGCTATGGTAATATTTGCTGAAAATCTTATTTAATCATTCGATCATTCTTTTCATTTTCCTGAAAAGTATTATCTAATATCAGTCTAATAAAAGTCACTATAATTGCTACCATGATAATTATTTGTTTAAATGAAGTAATTTTTGTAACTATGTAATAGAACAGATTATTGTGTAATTAAAATTTTACACAAATCCAACTGTGTATAGCCTTTTCTTCTTTTCTTAAGGAAAGTAAAACTGATTGAACAACAATAAGATGTGTGCTTAATTCTTTAGTTACAATACTATAGCTTAAGTGCTGAAATAATTTGAAATACAGTAATTGATAGTAGGCAAAGTTTTGGTTTACAACAATCTCAACTAGTATTTCTTCTTTGTCAAGCATAAAGATTAAGTTGGTATCAGACACTATGTTTTGTCTGGTTTGGGATATTATCTGGCTCCTATATAAATGAAAGCCTCTTTATGTTTTTCCATGCTGAGTTGCTTTGGTTTTACAAAATGTTAGAATTGTTCATTCTTGTTTTTAAAAACAGTGATAGTTTTGGAGCATTGTACTTTGTGAATTTGTATGTGCATATTAGTCCCAGAGAGGACCACTCAGTGTTGCCACAGTTTCCTCTTTCACCTCTACTGGGATATAATTGTTTTGAGTTTATTTTTTTAAATTTATTTATTTTGAGAGAGAGCAAGAGACAGAGACAGAGAGGGAGGGAGGGAGAGGGAGAAAATGAATGAGCAGGGGGAAGGCAGAGAGAGAGTGAGAGAGAATGAATCCCAAGCAGGAATCTCACTGTCAGGGCTTGAACTCAAAAACTGTGAGATCATAAGTTGAGCCAAAATCAAGAGTCAGACGCTTAACTGACTGAGCTACCCGGACACCCCTTGAGTTTTATTTTTAAGAAATTAAGAGCAATAGCAAGTCAGAATGTTTTCAAAACCATAGGATCACAAAGTTCTAGCATTTGTAAACTTTGTGAACTTGGGTTGCTGTTGATTTTTGTTTTTCATATTTGTTTATAGCTATAATAATAATTACTGTATGTTGAAAATCTTGATATGATAGTTTCCTTACATATATTATTGCTAATGCTTATAAACATTGATGTGAGGTTCACTTCTCACAAGAAAACAATCCTAGATTCACCTAAGAAATTTGCCCAATGTCATATAGTAAGTAAGTAGAAGAAGAGTTAGGGTTCAAATTCATTGTGTCTGATATCAATGCAGAATTTTTCCCATAATATTACTAGCTCTGCCCCTGTCCCCCCACCTTGACACACACATACACATTCATGCACACACACTTCCTGACAGCTGGTATAGTTGATTCCAAGCACTCAGTTCCCTCAGTGCTGAAGCCTTGATGGCATTTTCTGGTATCTCCTTCCCCACAGTCCATATCCAGAACCATCCCACAACTAGACCTTCTTACCCCAGATTTAATTCCTTCTGACACCACCCCCTAAATTCTCTTGAGGATTGTATAATTTGATAATGGCTAACTATATAATTTTTTTTCGATACCCTATCACTGTTTTCAAAGGAACTTGTAATACTTTATTTAAAATTTTTTCTAAAGTTTACTTATTTATTTTTGAGAGAGACAGAGACAGCATGAGCAAAGGAGGGGCAGAGAGAGAAGGAGAGAGAAGGAATCCCAAGCAGGCTCCGTGCTCTCAGCACAGAGCATGATGCTGGGCTCGAACTCATAAAACCATGAAATCATGACCTGAGCCGAAACCAAGAGTCGAACGCTTAACCGACTGAGCCACCCAGGTGCCCAGAACTTGTAATACGTTAAACCAGGATAACTGGATATACAAATATCTTGATATTTATTTGAGATCTTTTTAAAATTTCAAGACTCTTTCAGTAACTGGAAAATCATATGAACAGCAGGGAAGCCCACTTTGCTTACAAACAAAGGATACTCTAGACCCTTCAACACTTATTGCTACAAAGTTATGGTAATTTTTTAGGAAACAAGTATGATTGCAGTTTATCATTAGCTTAAATATTGCCAAGTGCATTAATAAATAACTTGACTGAAGAAGTTTTTTTAATGTAGTACTATATTACCAAGAGACCATCTGAAATGGTTTGCTGACCTAATTTAACATCCTTAAATATAGTCAACTTTTCTTCTTTGAGGATTATTTCACTATTTATGCAGCTCCTACTGCATACCATGTATGATTGTGCTTTCTATAAATGTAGAGATAAATAAGAAATACTTTCTGTCCTTAAGAATTTCACAGTTTGTGGGAAAAATCAGCAGCAATTTTTATTTAACATTTATAGTGAAATATACTTACTTCAAAGAAGTACACTGAAAAGGCTTCAAAATAGGAGTCCATAACTGCAAACATACCCTATCTGGGAATGTGAGAAGGAGATTTGCAAAAATCCCTCAATTTGTCTCAACATGTTAGTTCTTGGGGTCATGATACATATGAGAGTTGGAGGAACAGCTTTGGTTGTGCCATTCACTTACCAGTCTTAAGTAAATATACAAAGTAAATTGTAATTTCGGAACTAACTTACTAATTAAATAATTCAATATATACTTGATGTAATAAGTCAAATCCTATTCATTTGTATTCAGATTAGACTTTTCTAGGTTCTGTTTAGTTTGTAGGCCCTTGCTCCGAAGAAGCATGCTATAAAGAAAAGAAATTAGTCGAAGTTATTATATAATTAGCACTGAATATTATATAACTGAAAGAAAGGGGGGTAGAGATTAGACTTGTTCAATAGAAATATAATGCAAACTACATATGTGATTTTAAGAGTTCCAGTAGCCGTATTTAAAAAAGAAACAAGTAGAATTAACTTTAATAAATTTATTTAACTTAATGTATCTAAGTATTATTTCTGCATGTGGTCAATATAAAATTATTGAGACATTTAATTTTTAAAACAAATCTTTGAAATCATTATGTGTTTACACTTACGCACATCCCATTTTGAACTAGTCATATTTAAAGTGCCAGTAGCCATATGTGGTCATTAGCTACTGTATTGGACATTGCTGGATAAGATTAGCATTGCAGTTCAAAGAAAGTTTAGCTCAAGCAAAAGCAGAAGTGTATAGAATATGTAAACATTTTTTTGAGTCATGCAAGTTCAGCAGAATTTACGTAGATGGGAGGAAAGAGTATCTAACAAAGAGGAATGCTAAATTTTGAAACATAACTTACTGAAAATTATCATAGCAGTTCCAGCTGTTGAACAGATTACCAGTTTAAAATCTACTTCATGTTACTTCAGGGCGATCAGTGTACAATTTAAAGAGGATAGTGGTCAATTGGTTATTTTTACTATGTCTTCTAAGAAACATTAAGCAAAATATTTTCAAAACAGTATTCAGTTGAATAGTAAATTTGAACTATGTAGAAATAGAATCTCTAGGTTTAAATATGTGTCAAAAAAGAAAAACACCTGCTTGATCATTCACAGTGAACCTGTAAATTAAACTTTTTAAATTTTGTGTAATTCAGTCTTCCCAAACTTGCTGGACAATATAAGGGGTCTTCTTTTTTACAGCACCACTGTTAATATCTGTGGATCTGATGTCCCACGGAACATATGCGTGGGGGTACTTGCTGTAATGTATTTTCTAATTTCACAAGTCTCTGTAAGAAGAGTATTTTATTACTACTTCTGGAATTTAGGAATACCTTAATGATATCTTTCTAATTACATAGTCAACCTGTCACATTTAGTTAGATGATGACATTTATTCATTTATTCACTGAAATTACTACCTATCTTCTCATGTATGGAAATGCATTTTTCGTGAACCACAGCTGCTTATGTGATTTCTAATGACTCATGTAAATTGATAAATGATAGGTACAGTACTTTCTTCGTACCTCATTAAATATTCTGCAGTTAAAAGGCCCAGAATATTTGTAATCTGTATTTGATTATCCACTGATTTTTAACTGATTTTAAAAAAAAATTACAGTGACTCTAAGTTTTTCATTATTAGTTTTTTTTGGAGTGCATAATTACCTAACACTGTCAAAGTACTTGCCTGAAGTTTGTCTCCAGAAAAAACTATGATTTCTACAGATATTCTTTTAGAGACACAGAGTATAAAATTATTTGCTACCTGACTCTGCTTTAAATATTTAATCGTTTATGACAAAGTAGTAGATGTTTCTTATGTGTTGTTTTTGCTACTCTTTGTATTGACAATAGATGGAAATATTTGCTTGACAAATTTCAGGTCCTTTTTTTTTTTTTTTTTGTCCTTCCAGAAGATGCCCAGAGGGCTACTTGTGCATAAGAAATGGGGCCTTTTATAGTGGCCAGTTGGAAAGAGTCTTCCATTCCTTACTGCCTTCCCTCACTCTATACAGAAGTTGTAAAGGATGATCTACTGAAACAGGTAGCTGTGTGGACACAGAAAGGAACAGACACTACTTGGTGTCTCAGGTGAGGTGCACTGAGAGCCAAACCTAGCACAAGTGAGTGGACATGCCCTTGGAGCACCCTCCTTTTAGGACTGGCATAGATAGGGATCTGGGCAAAAGAAACCAAATGTCAGCAGTGAGGAGCAGAGTAGGATAGATGGTGGAGGGGCAGAATCCAATCGCATTCAGCTCTAAGGTTAAGGAGGAGAGGCAGCAGCCTGCCCACATCAGGTTTTCTTCCATGAGGTGCAAGTCTGGCCATGCTTCTCTTTGAATTGCATATGTCCTGACTACCTGAGGGGTTCATGGTGAAAAAAAATCCCAACCTTTAAGAACCTTGTTCAAAGTATTATGCTGGCTTTTCCATTGATCTAAACATTGGGACTCTAAGATAATTCTAATTTTATTTAGGAATAATGGAATGTAGAATAACTTCTATTTTCAGTCGGTGTGATATTACACTGTGAATTTAACTTTTCCTTTACTTTGGGCCATATTGAATCCTGAGGACTTCCCTCCAAACTAAATTTCTCTGAATGATTAAGTTCATTGTGTTTGTCTATTGTTTTTTAAAAAATTTTTTTTTGGTATAGTCACTGAGAATTACTCTTTATCAATTACTGTATTTAAGGCCTACCATATTTCATTTTATTTTTTCCCCTGTAAAAGTGGGTAAACACATCTCATTCTGTAGTATTTCTTTTTGTTTTGTTTGTTTGCACAGTACTTTATTCAATTTTAATTCTTCCTAATCAGTTTGTCCAATAATAAAATTGCTTCAGCCTGTCTCTGTCAGTATCTTGCTGTTTTTTTTTTTTTTTACCTAATCCTAACATAGTAAAAAATTAGATTTCCTCTTACCACTGACATGAGAATTCCTTGTTTGCCCCTCTATGCATTTTGCACTCTATTTTCAATAGCCCAAGAAACAGCTATGTAGGTGAAAGGTCTTTTGTTAAAAAAGAAGGAAATTAAGCAGCCATTTCTCATTTCCTTCTTTGACCAGCACCTGTAAGCAAGTGGTCTATGCTTTAGTTTTTTCTATTTACATTGTTTTAAAAGAATCAATTATTGTTTTAGAGAATGTACCTTTTAGAAAAATGTACACAAGAATAATAAAAAAATTCTTCAAAATTGTGCATAAAGCATGTTGTTTCTTAAATCAGATTGTAAAGTTTGAACAGTTGCCTTCATCTGCATTGCTTACAGCTAATTTCTGTATGTACTTTCAGGTATTCTGCTGTCATTACTAACAAAATTAAATAGTGTATATGGTAGAACTTTCAAGGATTGTTTGATTTTGTTAGGCACTAGTTTTGATCAATATAGAATATTGTGAAATATTATTTAAAACATTTCGTTATGCATACCGAGCTTTAGTTAATTATCAAAAGGGAAAGCATGTAAAATTACTAAAGTTGTTTTTGTGGAGTGCAGATTCCTACTAAGAATAAAATTTAGCAGAGAAGTGATATTCAAATGCCGTTGACACTATGAAAGTAAATTATTTGGTTTCATATAAACAATATTTAAATAAGGCTTCCGGAGTCTTTCATGACCTTCATAAATAATGAGAAATATATACATGCATGTATTAATAATCATATAGCTTTCTTTTCCCAGTTTTCTTTTTATGAATTCAGTGGTTAAATACACATACTTATTTAAAGAATATAGAACTCACATATTTTACTTTAATTTTTAAATTGATTGCTATTAAAATAATTCTGTTTTCCACAATCATGCAATTGTTACATGACTTAATTAGCATTATGATAATTGTCTTGTGGGAGAGATGTGTTTTTTTAATTTAAATTGTTTTGCTCTTATATTCAACATTTTACATTTCTCTTAAATGGTGACTCATTGTTAAAAAAAAAAAACAGTCCAATTTCATAGACATTTTCTTTTGTATAACAATATAAGAATGGCTAGGAATTTAGTAGCTTTTCTGTACATCAGTGGAATAAAAAACTTCGTTAAGAAATCTTTTGAGGGGCGCCTGGGTGGCTTAGTCGGTTAAGCATCCGACTTCAGCTCAGGTCATGATCTCACGGCTTGTGAGTTCGAGCCCCGCGTCAGACTCTGTGCTGACAGCTCAGAGCCTGGAGCCTCTTCAGATTCTGTGTATTTCTCTCTCTCTCTGCCCCTCCCCTGCTCATACTCTGTCTCTCTCTGTCTCTCAAAAATAAATAAACATTAAAAAAAAAAAGTCTTTTGAATTGCTCCTAGAAAGAATAAGAGCATTTGAACTCTCTATGTGCTCCAAGATGAACAGATTAATTCTCCTTTCAGTCCTGCAAGCCTAGGAATTTGTGTTTCTTATATCCCTCTTGTACTTTTAGCCATTTATATGAGTCAAATTTCTGTTGTTGATGCTTTTTGGTTGAGCCCAACCAGGTTAGTCCTGCACCATTCTACCATCATTGGTCTCCCTGCAGTTCCAGGGAGGGGTATGACTGCATGACTGGTGCACTTCGTTGAGTAAGAGTGGAGATTCTTGGTTATTGCCCCAGGAACTACTGTTCTGACTATGGCATAGCCTTATGAATCTCTTATATTCTGTTAGGTACAAGAAGATCACGAAGGCCAGGCCAGGCTTAAGAGGACGGCAGGTTCACTCTGCCTCCAAATGGGGAGAGTGGCAAAATCACATTAAAGCAATGATGGGACTGGAGTATTCTTACAGCCATCTTTGGAAAATGTAATTTGCCATGATAGGTTATCCTAAGTGTCTTGAATTTCATTCTCTAGGTGATTGAGAGTTACTGATAGTATTAGTTGGAAGGAAACAGAGTACTTCTTTAAAGAGATAGACTCCTTCCAGTAATTTACCTAACTTATCTTGATGGAATGCCATATTTACATTCAGCCATCAACCAGACATCAGCCCTTTGGCTATTTGAATACAATTCTCATCAAATATCTGCTTTTATTAAGTAGAAACATTTCACGACGTATCAGCAAATTGGGCATCTTCCATTGGAGATGTTTTGAATTGTTTATAAAACTTAAATGATCTTATAAATAGTCCAGAGATTATAAAAATACCCTAAGATATTGTCATTTTTTTAAACCAGGCTCCATGCCCAATGTGGGGCTTGAACTTACAACCCCAAGACCAGGAGTCATATGCTCTAATGACTGAGCCAGCCAGGCAAGCTGTCGTTTTGAATTCCTACATATTCACTGCAAACAGCCCAAGTATTGAAGCTTTCTCTGAAATCAGCTGTATTTGTTTGGATTGTCAGATATGTTAATATACAAATTAGTTGTGTTTATTTATTTTCTTTTTAAACTGAAGCATAATTAACATACAGTGTTAAATTAGTTTCAGGTGTATGATATAATGATTTTGCAATTTTATATATTACTCAGTGCTCATGAAGCTAAGTGTATTCTTGATCCCCTTTATCTATCCCACCCCCCCATTTTCTCTCTGGCAACCACCAGTTTGTTCTCTGTATTTAACAGTCTATTGTTTTCTGTCTCTTCTTTCTTTGTTCATTTGCTTTGTTTGTTAAACTACACATGTGGATAAAATCATATGGTATTTGTTTTTCTCTGATTGACTTATTTCACTTAGCATTATACCCTCTAGGTGCATCAATGTTGTAAATGGCAAGAGCTCATCCTTTTATATCGCTGAGTAATATTCCATTGTGTGTGCGTAACAGTTTCACACACACACACACACACATTGTATATATTCCTGTATGTGTGTCTGTATGTGTGTGTGTACACATCTTTATCCATTCATCTATTTTTTTTTTTTTTTTTTTTTTTTTTTTTTTATTTTTGGGACAGAGAGAGACGGAGCATGAACGGGGGAGGGGCAGAGAGAGAGGGAGACACAGAATCGGAAACAGGCTCCAGGCTCCGAGCCATCAGCCCAGAGCCTGACGCGGGGCTCGAACTCCCGGACCGCGAGATCGTGACCTGGCTGAAGTCGGACGCTTAACCGACTGCGCCACCCAGGCGCCCCTATCCATTCATCTATTGATGGACACTTGGGTTGCTTCCATGTCTTGCCTATTGTAAATAATGCTGTAATAAGCATAAGGATGCATATCTTTTTGAATTCATGTTTTTTGTTTTCTTTGGTTAAATACCCAGTAGTGCAATTACTAGATTATATGGTATTTTTATTTTAAACTTTTTTGAGGAACCTCCATACTATTTTCCAGAGTGGTTATATCCATTTATATTCCCACTAACAATACATGATGGTTCCCTTTTCCACACATCCTTGCTAACAATTGTTACTTCTTTTTTGATTCTGGCTATTGTGACTGGTGTGACGTGATGCCTCAGTGTGGTTTTGATTCACATTTCCTGGACAATTAGTGAAGTTGAGCATCTTTTCATGTGTATGTTGGCCATCTGCATATCTTCTTTGGAAAAATGTCTATTCAGGTCTTTTGCCCTTTTTTTAATTGGATTATTTTTTTTGGTGTTGAGTTGTTTAAGTTTTTTATATATTTTGGATATTAATCCCTTACTGGGATATATCATTTGTAAATATCTTCTTCCATTCAGTAGGTTGCATTTTTGCTTTGTTGATGGTTTTCTTTGTTGTGCAGAAGCTTTTTATTTTGCTTGGTTTCCCTTGCCTGAGGAGTCATATCTAGAAAAATGTTTCTACACCAAATGTCAAAGAAATTATTGCTTAGGTTTTCTTCTAGGAGTTTAATGGTTTCAGGTTTTACAGTTAGGTTTTTAATCCATTTTGAGTTTGTTTTAGTGCATGGTGTAAGAAAGTGGTCCAATTTCATTCTTTCACACATTTGTATAGTTTTTCCAGTGCCAATTGTTGAAGAGGTGGTCTTTTCCCCATTAAATATTCTTGCCTCCTTTGTCATAGTTTAATTGACCTTATAAGCATGGGTTTATTTCTGGGCTCCCTATTCTGTTCTTTTGATCTATGTGTCTATTTTTGTGTCAGTACTATACTGTTTTGACTATCATATTAGATCATGATATCATACCTTGATATCTGGAATTGTGATATCTATAGCTTTGTTCTTTCTGATGATTGCTTTAGCTATCTGATGTCTTCTGTGGTTTCATAAACATTTTAGGATTATTTGTTTTAGTTCTGTGAAATATGTTGTTGACAGGATTTCATTAAATCTGTAGATTTCTTTGGGTAGTATCAACATTTTAACAATATGGATTCTTCCGATCCACGAGCATGGAGTATCTTTCCATTTATTTGTGTCACCCTCAATTTCTTTCATCAATATTTTATGGTTTTTGAAGTACAGGTCTTCTACGTCCTTGGTTAAGTCCTGTTCCTAGGTATTTTATTCTTTTTGGCGAAATTGTAAATGGGGTTGTTTTCTTAATTTCTCTATTTGCTGTTTCACTATTAGTGTATAGAAATGCAACAGATTTCTGTATATTAATTTTGTATCCTGTGACTTCATTGATTTTATTCCATTTAGTTGTATTTATTTAAATATGTGATGGCAATGAATGCAGTTGAGTCTCTAATACAGCATTTTCATTGGAAATATTTTTAATACCACTGAACATTTAAAAAGTTGCTAATTCCATCTTAAGTGACTTTATACTTTTTATTTTATTTATGTCTACTGTCTGTTATATCACTAAAAAAAGAGAGAAACCTTATATAGTTAAATGCATTTTTGGAGGATTGACTTTTTTATAGGAACACACAAAAAAGGTGAAGAGCAGTTTTAATCTTGAATAAACTATATTAAGTATTTAATCTTATTAGAAAGTTGTTTACCAAAAATTAACTGAAAATTAAATGACTTAACTGGAAATTAATGATATTGGAGAGTTTTGAATTCTTAAGTCCAAAAGAGTGTGAATATACAGAGTATGTCTGACAGTGACAAGTGCCGAGAAAAGTAGAGCAGGATGAGGAGAAATGGGAGTGCAGAAGAGTGGTTGCATTTTTATATAAGATGTTCGGGAAGGTCTTTCTGAGGTGACAGACATTTGAGTGGAGATCTTTGGGCAGCAAATCTGTGAGAAGGATATTTCAGACAAAGAAAATATAAAGTGAAAAACCCTCCTGGTAGGCAGAAACTGTCTGTAGCAGAGTGGCCTCATGAGAAATGAGGCCCAATAGGTGTACAGGGGAAATTAGATTATGAAGGCCTTTGTAAGGACTTTGGTTTTTATTCTGTTTGATACAGGAAAGGACTTGAATGCTTTTTTTTTAAAGTTTATTTATTTATTTTGAGAGAGAGAGGGAGAAAGCTCAAGCAGGGGAGGGGCAGAGGGAGAGGGAGAGAGAGAATCCCAAGTAGGCTCTGCACTGTCAGTGTGGAGCTTGACGAGGGGCTCAAACTCACAAACTGTGAGATAATGACTTGAGTCTAAACCAAGAGTTGGACGCTTAACCAGCTGAGCCACCCAGGCACTCCAGGACTTGAATGTTTTTAAGAGGAGTGAGAAGATCTAACTGAGTACTTATTTAGCACATGTACCCTGGCATCAGTCTGGAAGTGTCCTTGTGGGATGGTGATTAGGAGAATGCTTTGATGAGATTGAGAGCAGTGGCAATAGAATCATACCGAATTGCTGAAGGATTGATGTGAGGTATGAGAGAAAGGCCTCAGGGATGACTGGTTAATAGGCTGGGCTGCAAAAGATGAATTTGCCATTTACTGAGATGGAGAGCTTTGTGAGATGAGCAGGTATTTGGGAAAAACCAGGTGTTTTACTTAGGGACGTTTAGGTTGAGAGAGCTATTAAATGTCCAAATGGAATTTTGAGTAGGCTGTAGAGTATGTGAATCTGGATTTCAGAGGCTAGGTTTAGGGTTCAAATGCAGATTTGAGAGTACACACTATGTAACTGTCATTTAAAGGGTGGGGTTAGGTGAGATCACTTGGCAAGGGGTATACATAAGAAAGAGGAGAGGTCTAAGAACTGAACTCTAAGGAGTGTGCATATGTGGAGATTGTGGAGGTGATGAGGAAGAACTAGCAAGTACAGTAGGAAATAGAAGCCAAGGAGGGAGCAAGAGAACCAATAGTGTGCTGGACTGGAAGTCAAGAAAAGAAAGAGATTAGTCAGGAAGGAGATTAGTCAACCCTGACAAATGCTGCTGATAGGTCTTAACTAAGATGAGAATTGAATTTAACAGTAGTCTTAGCAGTATAGAGATCATCCATTACATTGGCAAAAGCAGCTTTGAAATTATGGCGATTAAAAAAACAAAACCCTGGAATATGTTTAAGAGAAAATGGGAGAAACAGACTTGGAGACAGCAAATATGAGCAGCTCTTGAGAAGTTTTGCTACAAAAAGGGGAAGAATAATAGGGCACATGCTAGATAGAGGCAGTGATTAAAGGATTTTTGTTCATTTGTTTTTAAGACTGAATACATTATGTATGTAGGGAATAATTTGATGGAATAATCCAGGAAAATAGATAAAATTTAATGGTGTAGTTAAGAAAAAGCACAATTATTGCTAGAGTAAGGTCATTGAATAGCTGAGAGGGAAGGGAACACGTTGCAAATATGGAAGAATTGACCTTGGATAGGCACATGAAGTTTTTATGCCAGTAATAGGGAGGAAGGAGAACTTTATGGGTACAAGGGCAAGTGGGTTGGAAATATTGGGCTGGAAGACAGGGGAAGTTCTTTTCAAAATGCTTCTGTTTTTAGTGAGAGACAAATCTGAGAGTGAGGCTGTAGGAGAAGGTATTCAAGGTTTGAAAAGGTATGAATATATTGTCTAGGTGAATTGGAGAGGGACGGACAAATAGGACTGCTGGAGAGCACCCAGGAACACACTGGACAATAAAGCCAATGAGTCTGAGACAGAGTCAGTTTGCATAGTGGTCAATAAATATTTGTTCACAAAAGTGAATGAATTGTGGATTTTCCAGTTCTTTTAATAGCATCCAGTCATACGGCTGCTAGATCATTACAATAGAAAGCAGATATATTTCTTAAAGAAGAACATTACTTTGGAAGATCCAGCCAAGTCAGTGGATTTGATAAATAGCAAAAACACCATCAGAATTATTACTCATTCAGTCTTGGGTGAAGTAAACTGTGATATTTGAACTATCACATAGGCTTGAGATAATGGACTTTAGAGATAATCTTTAGAACATTTTCCTAATTTTATAAATGAAGAAACTGAAGTCTAGAGAGATTGAAGGAATCCCTTATCTTCTTTGAATCTTACATTATCTTTTACAGAGAAGTTTGAATATTGTAATAAGTATGCTCTCCAGGAATGTTACATTTTATTCTAATTTTACTGTTTCTAATAGGGCATTCCTGCTTGGTTTTTCAATTTGTGTTTGATTGCACAGTTATGTAAATTCTTTTTGACAGATTTATTATTAAGGGGAGAAAGATGAGTAAGAATCCTGGTTTGAAAAGCTCATTAATTTTAAAGAAATGTGTCGTGAATTAATGTTTTGAGTGCTATATTTTTCTTTTTACGTTATTTCTCCTGGATGAATAGAATTCTGTCAAAGAAATAGGTTACTTAAAAGTGATTATATAGGAGTTATATAAAAATTCTTCAAAGCAGGTACATTCTATTCCCAAGAAATAGATTGAATGTAATACTCAGCTAGTGAAGCATTATCATTAACAGTACAATATTATGTTGTAGCCCTTCTTTACAAAGCTAGCTATAAAAATGTTTTCTTTTTAAAGCATTTTCAGTGTCTTTCACTTGAGTGGGCGTTTAGTAAATGAAAGTTCTTTCATTGTGTGTGTGTGTGTGTATATATATATATATTTTTTTTTTCTTTAGGCTTACTGACTGGGAAAATGATGTTCTTGGCCTACTTATTTATACAAAATATAACTAGTTACGTTCTACTTTTAGCATAGTAGCAAATTTAATGATAGGTGAGTCAACAATCACTATACAGACTTCAACATAAGTTGACTTTCCTGAAGTTCAGGACAAAGACAGTTGATTTCAGTTGAAAAATATGCAGTAGGGGCGCCTGGGTGGCGCAGTCGGTTAAGCGTCCGACTTCAGCCAGGTCACGATCTCGCGGTCTGGGAGTTCGAGCCCCACGTCAGGCTCTGGGCTGATGGCTCAGAGCCTGGAGCCTGTTTCCGATTCTGTGTCTCCCTCTCTCTCTGCCCCTCGCCCGTTCATGCTCTGTCTCTCTCTGTCCCAAAAATAAATAAACGTTGAAAAAAAATTAAAAAAAAAAAAAAGAAAAAAGAAAAATATGCAGTAATAGTTCTGCATGCCCACTTTCAAAAATCAATGTTCTGGCTTCTTGAATAGCAAATACACATTTTAAAAGTATGTTTATAGAGTAGAACACGTCAAAGTTTCCTAACTACTAACTTTAAAAATATTATCTCAGTGTAGGTGGTAGTTAGGGAAGCCTTAAACTCCTCACTTTTTTGTGTTCTATTTGACAGAGGAAATAGACATAGATACTGGTGGTCAAATGTGGTTCAAAGGGTCTCCTTTAATAATAGGCCAGGCACCTTCCAGTTAATTTCCAAAATATAGAACTTTCTGCAAAGGTACAATGGAAAATGTGACTTTTTAAAAAGTGTTGTTTTTTTTTTAATGAAACAAATCCAAAAGATGTACAGTCAGGCTCAAGTTGTACAGTTCACAAGCATGGAGGTTATAGTGAAAGTCTGTAACTCTTACCCCAGATATAATCTTTGAGATTACCTCACTATGGAGGCACTGTTCAACTGCTTTTACTACACGGGAACATGAAGCAGGTGAGAGGGCAGGGGCGGTGATGGGAGGCTGCTCAGGAATGGGGTGCTGCAGGTTCAGAAGACAGAGGCTGTGGAATGTGTGTGGATGTGTGTGTGTGTGTGTGTGTGTGTGTGCGCACATGCGTGTGTTGTATGGATAATATTTAATGAATTACACCCACCCATTTGTGAAAAATTCTGATGGATAAAATTTTTACCTTTATTCCCTGAAGAGATATAATTAAGTTGATAGAAAGGAACGGAACTTTGTTCCCAGCACAGACCTTTGCTACTCGAATGTGAGGTGGACCTTGGATTAGCAGCACCTGCACCACCTGGAAGCTTGTTAGAAATGCAGCATTTCAGGCTCCATCCCTGACATGCTGAATCATATGTGCTTTCTAGCAGAGCCTTCTCCACTACCAGGTGACTGGTTTGTCAATTACATTTCAGAAGCACTTGTCTAGAAACCAGATGTGTTGCTATATATTCCTTCTTTTGTGAAGTAAGACATAATATAAGGAAAGAGTAGAAGGATCTCTACTTACAGCTGGAGTTCATACTCTTTTATCATCAAGTGTTTAGTGTTTTTAAAATTAGCCCAAGAGATTCCAGGCAAGGAGGTGTTTTGAGATTGTTCAACCACAAAACTGCAACAATTCATATCATCTCATTTTTCAGATCTGCATGTTAGAATTTCATCTAAGATATCATTTGTAAAAGAGATATCTGCTGCTAAATTAAAAAAAAAAGTTTTAGAGACAAAAAGGGAAAAGTATTAAACTTATTATGAGGCTTTAATTATCTGGCTTTGATTATCTAGCTAACTAGCTTTATAGTAAGGGCAGGTGGTAACCTCACAGGGTCTTGATTTTTTCAGGAATAGTTTGCTATATATGGGCTGGAACACATTTGGATAAATAAAAATTGAGTAGTATACCTAGAGTGTAGGATGTCTGTCAATGTGTTTGTATGGTGGTACTGATGGGAAAGGGGGTTATATAGGTGAGATGCGATGTTGCTGATCAAGGGTTTTTATGACCAAGGAAAAGGTTTGGAATTTAGTCTGAGGCCAAGAGGTTATTGAGGGGTTTAGGAAAAAGAGTGAAGTTGGCATTTTAGAAGGCTAATTCTGGCTTTAGTGCAAAGAATATGAGTCAACAAGACCACAGACAGAGACACAAGCTGGAGCCTGTTTGAATAATGTAGGTGAGAATGATAACGTGAACTAGAGATGTAGATGTGGGGATGGGGGAAATGAACAATTTGGGAAGAAAAATCTATAGGATGCAATGACTGATTGTTGAGGGTTGATGAGAAATAAGTTGTTGTCCCTAATTCCTATGTCTTGGGCCTTAAGAACATAATTGGAAATATAGGAGGAGTAGGTCTGGCAGGACTTGATTGATTCTGTTTTTATCAAGTTACTTTTTTTTAGATTGAACATCAATTGCAGGTTTCTGGTAAACCAGGTATTCATTCCTTAAACATTTAATTATCTTGAGATTATCGTACTTTCTGTATAATTTTTGTCATTACTCTAATTTTTATATGTATGTTGATGCCTTCAAATCTACATCCTTGGTCTAGATTACTCACCCAAACTCCAGTCACAAATGCACTTATGAGCTTAAATTATTTTCAATAAAAATTATGTTTTGCTATTCATTGGAAATAGAAGTGGGGATTCTTCAGGTCCTGCTACTTGTATATGATATTTGGATTATTACTCAAATGTATTAGATACTGAGAAACAAAATTATTTTTGGGCAAGGATTATGATGGAACTTACTTTTGTATCTAAAACAACACCTTACAAATACCCCATTCTCAAATACTTAGTGAATTAGACATTGGAAATCTGAAAATAAAATCTGAATCTTTAAATTGCTTCTGTTTATTAGAAGTGAGAAAATGGATCTATGGAAAATCAGCATAATAATGATGAATAAATAAGACAGATGTTATTAAATATTTCTTTGATGCTATTATTTCCTGGTCTGGAGATTACTAAAACCAAGTAGCTCAAAACGTTTGATTTCACCCATTTAGCACATGTATACAATAAAATAAAATGAAAGACTATAAACTTCTCCAATGCTTGTGCTCCCATAATATTTTCCTTTTTCTGAATTTATCACTTCTTGTCATTTCTCCCTGCACATGAATATCTGTTTATATTTTTAATTGATTTACTTTTGATTTTGGAAGAAAATATAGATAACTATTAAGGAGATTTAATGTGCTGTGTCTTTTTCAGGGACTTTAGCTATCGTTCTTAGAAAGATTTTAATGAAAAGGATTTCTGACAACATAACAAAATAGAAATCAGGTTTGATAGACTTCAGCATGTATGAAGTGTATATCCTGTCTGGAAAAAAAATTCAAGCATTCAATACAGCTGGCACCCTTTCTATATTTGTATCCATCTCTACTAGCTGATCTTGTGTATTTGTGGAGGCAATGACATTGATGAATCACTTTAATTTACCAGGCAACCGACAGTTTGCCGAGACTATCTGTAAGAACCAGCTAGAGCTGGTCCTGATATAGATATGTGTATTGTTACAAAAAAAATGTGAGTGATCAGAAGCAATTTAGATGTATCCTTGTTCCACAAATATATAAAAATATATTATTTTTATATCCTCTTGATTTTTATTTTTTCTGATTATTCCTCTCTTTTTACGGAAAAAAATAAATACCTATTTATATAAATATATGCTAGCTTAGTTATTTAGTAAAATTAGTTGTTCTATAATTTGGATTTTTAAAATATTGAGGATAATTTTAGAATTAAGGTTGTATAACATGGAATTGATTTTTAGGAAATAATGTTATCTTTATGCTATTTTATATGCTTTAAAGTAAGAAATCATTATTTTGGCGATAGCCAGTTATGGTATTTTTCACTTAGGTAGACCTTAGTTGAGGAACAGAAAATAGAATGCATGAACTCTCAAAGTTTTAAAGAATTTTAATTAGGATATACCCAATAGTGGTATACGGAAAAAAAAAAAAAAATCTTGGGAACACTGTGGAGAAAAAAGTTAAATGCATATAATATGCAGAAGTGATGTTTCTTGATGCTTAGCAGGTATAGAAGTTACATACTTTTGAAATGCATTCAGAGCTAATTTAAATTTAGGTAGACTGTATACCTTGTCCATGATTATGTAGTACTCTTACAGAATTTTTAAAATTTAAAATTCAGCGTATTTATACAGAATCTATCATATGCCAAGACCTGTACCAGACAACTTCACATGTAAACAGTGTATTAGGCATTATATTAAAATACACAGAAGCATCTGATGTCCACTGACTGTCTTTTGTTGTCACTTGTTGATCCCTGAAGTTCTGATCAAAACTTAAAAATTTATCATTATTAAAATATATATAATTAAATTCCTGGGAGTTGTTCCTTAAGTCTTCTTAAATGTTTATAGTGTGGTATGAATGATTATACTGTCTTCTGTAAGTAGGCTTTGATGGAAGACATAGAAATGATTTTAGAGGTCTTGGCTATTTGAACAGAACCAATAGAGGACAAGAAATAAGAGCCAAATGATGAAGAGTTGTTTATTTGTTTTGCCTACATTACATATCAAGTAGGACTTATCCTGACTGCTTTTACTATGGTTAATTGAAAAAATAACTAAATCAAAGTCATATCAAAACCCCTAAGTTATTCTTTTTTTTCTTCTATTCTAAGAATGACTTCTATGTTTACTCTTTTTTTTTTTAATTTTTTCTTTTTTTAAATGTTTGTTTTTGAGAGAAAGAGAGACAGACAGACAGACAGACAGACAGAATGTGAGCAGGGGACAGATAAAGAGGGAGGGACACACAGAATCCAAAGCAGGTTCCAGGCTCCTAGCTGTCAGCACAGAGCCCGATTTAGGGTTTGAATTCACGAGTGGTGAGATCTTGACCTGAGCCAAAGTCGGAAGCTTAATTGAACCACTCAGCCTCCCCATGTTTACTCTTATGACAGTAATGTGAGCACACCAAAACATTAAAGAGTGAATTTCTTAGGCTAGTGTAACAAAGTACATAGGTCCATGGGAATGATTTTTGAGCTGGATATATTCATGAGAAATAATCCTGAGTTAACGGAGAAAGATGTGAGTAGCTTTGTGAAATCCCTAGATCAGAAAAGTCTTATTGCCGGTATTTTTGTGTGTTTTCACATTTTCTGCCACAGCCCTTTGTGGCAAGGTGGAAACTAGTTTTATGTTTTGGCAGGGAAAGGTAACACACCTGATTTACCTACTTAGAAAAGGACATTGTGTGCATTCAATAGGTTTTTGGCACTTAAAAAAATATTTACAAAGCATATTCTAAGCATTGTCTATGAAATTTCAATTATGACTTTTCCTATCAAGTTAAGGAAACCTCCCTCCCTAGTTTTGTGAACAGTCTATCCAATTGGGTCTTTCAGTCCCAAGAAAGCTTGAACATTCATCACCTTCTTTTTTTAAAAAAATTTTTTTTTCCACGTTTTTATTTATTTTTGGGACAGAGAGAGACAGAGCATGAACGGGGGAGGGGCAGAGAGAGAGGGAGACACAGAATCGGAAACAGGCTCCAGGCTCCGAGCCACCAGCCCAGAGCCTGACGCGGGGCTCGAACTCACGGACCGCGAGATCGTGACCTGGCTGAAGTCGGACGCTTAACCGACTGCGCCACCCAGGCGCCCCCATTCATCACCTTCTTTTATTATTGGGGTCTGTGGGCTTGGGCTTGGGGTAGATGATAGTGACAAAAAGTATATAAAATTTTATTTAAAATAATATAATTTTAGTTTATTTTAATAAGTGAATTGGTCCACCATGTTGTTACCCTAGTCTGATTTCTTTTTATTTAGTTACTTTCCCACCAAATGGGCAAATGCCAGATTTGGGTAATAGAGGGCCACAGGCAGAATATAAACTATAACCATAATAGATAGGGTAACTTTAAAAAATACTGTTCAAACAGGAACACTTTGAACGTGAAAGGGGGCATTGTTTATAATAAAGCTGGAACAACATCTAAAAACTAAGACTGTTTCAAGCAAACTGGGACATATGGTTACCCTAAAAATAGAGTTAATGTAATTATTGAGACTAATGCTAGATGACTGAAGCCTCATTTTACTGAGCATTGATGGTCAGGTGAATGAATAAGCAACCCTGGGTTAAATGCACAGGGTTAGACAGACATGTCCTGTATTTGGGCAGGTACATATATAAGTGGGATCCTCCTAGGACCTTCTTTTCCTAAGAGGGTGTCTTAGTTTTGATTAGCATATTAAAAGAGAGACCTGCATAAAAGATTTGGAAATTAAAATATACTTTGATCCATTCTAACCTTTTGTGCTCCTGTAATTAATTTTCCTTACTTCTCTCTCACCTCATAATTCATGCCACCACATTTAAACATTCGTCTTTGTTGGTAGTAGGAGTTATGTGTACAGTTCAGGGGATGAATTGTTTTAACAGTATTGCTTCTGTTCTTAACGGCAAGTTTGGGCTTGTCTGGGTTTAGGTGTTGCTTTGAAAATTTGGCTTAAGCATATTGTTTCCAAATGAAAATATGGGAATTGGGACAAGGGAACAGATCATAGAACTCAAAAATACTGTTTATATTGGTATTTACTTTCAAAGTCCTCTTTGTCCCTTTATTACTCATTTAAAAATATTTAATTTGCTTTTCTTTGTATATTTTAATATCTTCCTTTTTAATATATTTTATATTTATATGAATACCTTCTATACTTATTTCATGTTAGTATTCTTATGAAAACATGCTGTCTGTGTTTTTTTCGATTGAAGTTTTTATTGAGTTAATTGTAGCTTCATATGCAGTTGATACAGAAATTCCGTGACTCTTTTGCCCAATTCTGCTCCCCCACGTCACAATGCTAACATCTTGTTTTAATTCAGTAATGCATCCAGGGTATTTTTGTTGTATAATCCACGAATCTTACTCAGATTTCACCAGTTTTGTACTCGTGTGTGTGTGTGTGTGTGTGTGTGTGTGTGTGTGTGTTATTGTTTAGGTATACACATTTTTTTTTCATATGTGTAGGTTGGTCAAGATCCTGAATAATTCCATCACCACAAGATCCATAAGTTGCCCTTATAGAGCCGTATTCACCTCCCTTCTATCCACCTACCCCATCCTTAACCTAGGGAAATCACTAATACATTCTTCATTTTCAAACTCTTGTCATTTCTAAAATGTTATATTAATAGAATAATACATTAATACCTTTCTGGATTGACTTTCTCTGTGTTTAAAACAAGTCATAATTATTTATCACTATATATTTTGGTCATAAGACTTTAAGAATGTGATAAAAGACAATGTTTATTTCAAAGTATTTATTAGAGATGCAGGATGAAATAATATTTCTCTATATTTTAGCATATGTGGAAATAACTCTTCATTATTTGTATTAATGGAAGGAGCTGAGAGTCATTTAAGTAGTTAACAATACTATGGCCTACAAACAAGATGTATATGACTGTGGGTCACAAAAATACTGATTGCATTGATTTTTAACATGAGAGATTCATGTGGACATTGATCACTAGAATATAATATAGACTAGGTATTCTCAAGGATGTCACAACTAGAGAGAAAAGTGGATTTAGAGTCAGAACAGTTCATTATCTTGAGCTTGGTTTATTACCTTGAAAGACTTATATGGCAGGGAGTGTGTGAAATGTGAACACAATTAATCCAGTGACTTTAGTGACATTATTTTGGATCTAGAAGAAACCATGTAACTAAATATCAGTATTGCATTTAATATGGCATAGGTAGACGGAGCTTGTGCAGTTGTAGGCCCCAAATTATAGACTGTCTTTTATATGGTTTCTCAACCTATTGTCTGATGAGAAAGGAAATAAAAAAAAAAAATTAGTATTCCTTGGCTATTATCAAAAAGAGATAACAAATGCTGGGGAGGACATAGAGAAAAGAGAACTCTTGTGCATTGTTAGAGGGAATTGATAAAGCCACTATAGAAAGCAGTGTAGAGGTTTCTCAAAAAAAATAGAATTATGATATGATCTGGCAATCTCACTTCTGCGTATATATCTGAAGGAAATTGAATCATTATCTCAATCTGCATACCTATGTTTTTGCAACATTATTCACAATAGCCAAGACATGGACATGGAAACAACTTAAGTATCTATTGATGGATGTATAGATGAAGATGTGATCTCTGTCTCTATCGTTGTCTATATACACACATACACAATAGAAAACAGCTATGAAAAAGAAAATATGACTATTTGTGATAACATGTTGGACTTTGAGGGCATTGTGCCAAATGAAATAAGTCAGAAAAAAACAAATACTGTATGATCACACTTATATGTGAAATCTAATAAGGCTGAACTCATACAAACAGAGTAAAATGATGGTAGCCAGAGCCTGGGGGTGGGAGACATGCAGAGATGTTGGTCAAAGCACACTAACTTCCAGTTGTAAGATGAATAGGTGCTAGGGATATAATGCACAGCATGGTGATTATAGTTGACAATACTGTATTACATACTTGAAAGTTGCTAAGAGAGTAAATCTTAAATGTTTTATGAAAAATGTTAATTAGGTGAGGTAATGGTGGTGTTAACTAACATTTAACCTAATTATATCACAATATATATACCTTGAATCAACACGTAATACACTTTAAACTTATACAGTGGTATATGTTGATTTTATCATAATAAATGCTGGAAGAGAAGGAAAAGACAAAAATAATCCAAAATTAATATTCTTGACTTAAGTAATTGGTAAGTTGCTCTTTGTGAATATATATTATCCTAGTATTAAAAAAAAAAACACATTTATTTATTTATTTATTTATTTATTTGAGATAGGTTGGAATTTCTGGGTAGCAGCATCATGAATATCTTACTCATAAGGGATACTGTATTTAGCTATGTGCCTAACACAGTTAATCAGTTTGAGTTCCTGTAGAGCTCCAGCATTCATTAGAAAATACAGAAAAAAGGCAGACTCTTGAGGCTGATCTATTACAATGGGATTGTCAGGATTTGCATTTTTGTTCACTTTTTTTTATTGTACTGTTTTTTTTTTCTGTTTACATTATTTTGTGGGATGTCAGCATCACCTTACAAATATTTGAAGTGATTTTAAAGATACTCTTATTAAAATAGTGGTTGCAGTGGATTGTTCAAGGTGTTGCACTGTTTGATGAAAATAGGCTTGAGTTAACAACCTCTGGCTCCAATGAAAGTGGTCGTTGTAGGAGGAAATTTTTAGTATAGTTTCATTATCATCTGTGTTTAATCATTTGCTATTTTGGTCTACTATAACATATTTCTCTTAATTAAAAAATATTTCTGAAAAGATGATGACAATATACAGCACATACAACGATTAATGAATGAAATGCATAATGTGTTTATATATTCACGAGGAGGGAGTTTTTGTCTTTCTCACAGCTATGTGTATTGTTTGGCAAGTAATAGACACTCAACACAGAATTTTTTAAATTGACAAGTGATAGTATTTGTAATTTGTATATTTAAAATTGATACAGAGGGCTATTGCCAATTTTAGTATTCAAAAGGCTCAGAGGTATAAAAGCAGTTAAGAGGATCTTAATGAGCCTACCTCTTATTAGTATACTTGCAGATGAGTGAATTTCCCAAGGACACCAGGAGCTTCTAGTCACTGTCTTGTATATTTAAGAAGCCCTCAAAAGTTCAGTATGCAGGCCCTCAGAACTCTCCCATACACATAATTTTCTAGTATAAGACAAGCCATGGTCCTGCCAAATTTGATTTGACTTCCCCTGCTTCTGCTCTTTAATAACTAACTTGTCGTGAGTTCAAAGTGGCTTTCAAAGAAAAACGAAAAGGAAAAGAAAATCCCAACTAGAAGCCACCACTTGGGAGTAGGGCAGATTTCTATAGCTCCATTACTTTATTTGATACTTATATAAACCTGAAGAGATAGATACTGTATTTTCTACTTGACAGTTGAAAAAAAATGAGACTCATAAAGGCTATGAAACTAGGCCACCGTCATGCATCTAGTAATGCTGGTCTTTGGTTTTATGGCAGTAAAACTCCAAAGCTGTACTTGTAGGTTATTGCTGGATTAGGTTGCAGTACTAAAATAATTTTTTTTCCTTTGCTCCTATCTTTGGTATGGAACCTACTTGTTCTGTTAGGGCCATCCTCACTTTTTGCTCTATTCCTCCCCCCCCCCCCATTTTTGTCTCTTTCCAGTTACTGAAGATTGGTGCTTCAAATGTACTACTGGCTTAATAGCTTTGCCCAGTGGTGGGTTAAATTTAGCTACAGATACTTTGCTGCTGCTCTTATTAAGAGGTTGAATCTATGCATCCTCCTCCTGAATGTAGGAGATGGCTGTGTGACTTGCTTAACCAATATAGTGTGATTTAAGAATGCGATGCCAGTTAATGGCTTGAACTATAAGAGGTTTCTTGGACTCCTGTACTACCATGTAATGTGGTTGACTGTCTTACCAGAGAGCCTGTGAGGTGTGAGAGAGAGATACGTGGTCGAACAGCAGTTGAGATCATCCCAGCTGATGCACAGGGTATGTCAATGAAAACATTTTAGACTTTAACCCAATGTGAGCCTCCAGAGGACTGCTCCTTCATAAGTGACCCTAAGTGATACCAGCCAAACAAACAAACAACCAAAGGAATGAAACAGCCAGGGGGCATATCTCGGATTGTAGAATCATAAGCAAATAAATGATTGTTGTTTTAAGTCACTAAGTTTTGGGGTGTTTTGTTAAGTAAAAAAACAGATATCTGCAATATTTACTCACTTCCAAATTTGTCTTCGTATACTGAAGACTGACTATTATTTTTTGTCATCTCTATGCTCATTCCAAGATACTGAAACCCTGGCCAAGGTGAGGTTGTAGTTTGGAGAAAATGAATGGATTTGGAATGTTATAACTGGAAATTCAAGTGGGATAAGAAAATAATTTTCAACTGTCTGAAGACTGCTTTGCTAAAAGGGATATAGCTGTTTTTGAGAATTCAAAGAATAGAAGGATGAAACATGATTGGGGAGCCACATATGAATGAATGCATTTAACTTGAAAGTGACAAAGCTTTTCTCACACTGCAATTAAATATGGAACTTTCAGAGGCAGTGGCCTATCAAACCTGGTGTAGGCACTGATGAAAGTAGCATACTCTCCATTGCTGAAGGGTCAGGGTGTTTTGGCCTACCACCTTGTTGAGATGTGTGGCAGTCCTGGAATCAAGCTGCTTGGCCTCCCTTTAGGAAAATACTTGTTCTTCAGCTATGAAAAGTATAGTTAGCCAACAGGTTGAGCTGCAGAACCTTTAGTAAACTCTGCAGCATTCAAGCAAAGGCCGTGTTCTTGAGATCATCTCCCAGCCAGTGGTGACAGCCTGGACATTTCTGTCAGTGCAGGACTCTTCAGACAGGCTGTCTGCTCTGGAGCTCCCCATTAGATTCGTCAAGATTTCATAAGGTCTACATTGCATTTCCTGCATTCTCCTTTTGTGCATTCTTCTTCCTACCCTCTTTACTTTCTTTGGATCTCTTTGTGGTCTGAAGTATAGGATCTCTTTGTGGTCTAAAGTTCTCCCCTGCATAATCCTGTTTCTTCCATTTTTAACTTTCAGTTAAAAGGTGTTAGTTCCCAGTGAACGTTGTACTCCTAATTCTGGTTCAACATCTGCTTCTGTTAGGGCTGGATCAAGATGCAGTTGACAGAACTAAACTGACAGATTGGTCAATTGAGAAGAATTTTAAGCTGTCTTCTAACCCTGCAATTCTATAATGTTATGCTCTGTAGTCTAATTGCTCCTAGGCAGAGTTGAATAATCATTTTAAAATTCTAAGCAGTAAGACATAAGATACCTTTTGGGAGTAAAGAAGGCTCCTGTCTAAATTAAAAACTTTGGAAAAATCTGCATTTTCTTCAAAATTGCAAAGATACATTTGTATTGTGGTTCTTAAAATTTAATTCATTTGCTAATATTTGTAATTATCTGGAGTCATTGGAGTCTGCTAAAAAGCACAAAAAGATGGAAATACTGTGCATCAGTGTCTAGTAAAAGATATCTATTTAAATTCTTTTCGTAACACACATGTTTTCTGGGCAGCTAACACTAACACTGAAGATGATTGAAGAAGGAAGAGTAGAGGGGCATCTGGGTTGCTCAGTCAGCTAAGTTTTGACTCTTGGTTTTGGCTCAAGTCATGATCTCATGGGTTTGTGAGTTTGAGCTGACAGTGCAGAGATGCTTGGGATTCTCTCTCTCTGCCACTGCCCCCCCACTCCCCCCCCCCCCCCCGCTCTCTCCATCTCCTCTCAAAATAAATGAAAAGTTTTAAAAAGAAAACGAAAAGAAGAGCAGTAGAAAAACTATCAGACCTGGTGCTCTTTATTATAATTTGGAAAATAATCTGTTTTGCTCTTCTCAATATGTGTCTTGTTAATATGAAGAGTGAACCCATATTTTGCATAGTTAGCACATAACAAATAATAAATAATAATTAGTTTTGAAATACAGACACTTAAATTATGTATTTCTGCAGATATATGTGGAATTCTAGGAATTCTAGAGGAAATCAAAATGTCCTGAAATTTATTTATTGTTGAGTTGGAATAAAGTTTTTAAAATTTTTTTTATGCTGTTCTAATGTCATTGAACAGAAAACAAATGATGACTTTGAAGGTTTGGAGTTATAAAATTCAGAAAATGTGGTTATTAGGCCAACCTGTGATTCCTAGACCTGAAATAACACAGGTTACACAGGTGTTAAAATAAAAAAAAATAAAAAAAGCAAAAATAACAGCTAAAATATAACATTTCTCTGGGGATGTGCATATTCCAAAAGAACTCTCTCATGTTCTTTTGAGGTAACTTGGAATTCCTGAGTACATTGTGTAAGACCTGGTAATAAGACATGGTCCTTGTGGCTCATGGAGGTTTTGATTTGTCTTCTATTTTTATTTTTTTTAATTTGTTTTTAATTTTTAAATTTTTTAAAAGTTTTATTTATTTAAGTTATTCTATACCCAATATGGGGCTCGAGCTCATGACCCCAAGATCAAGAGTTGCATGCTCTTCCAACTGAGTCAGCCAGGTGCCCCTTTACTTATTTTATTTTTTTAAGTAAGCTCTACACCCAGTGTAAAGTTTGAATTCATGATCCTGAGATCAAGAGTTGAATGCTCCACTGCCTGAGCCAGCCAGGCACCCTGTTGTCTTTTATTTTCAAAGTCCCTTTTATTGAACCCCTATCATCTGCCAGGTACTAAAGCTCTCTATGTAAATTATCTCATTAATTATCACAAAAGTCATATTAGCTGGGACTGTTGTTATTTCCATTTTATACATAAGGAATCTGAGGGTTAGAAAGGTAAAATAATTTGACCAATGTCACCGTAGCTCATAAATGGTAGTGCTTGTTTTTTAGCCCAGTCATGGCTGACTGTAAGGTCCATGCTGTCATAAACTCTGCGTTGTGTAGACTTCTCTATTCTCCTTGCTTTGCTTGCTATCAGTCACTGAGAGCCAAAGTGTCACTGGTTAGCACGGGAAGCACTGCTACTGCTGCTTCTGCTATTAATGGCCACCTCCACTGCCATCGAGACTTGGCTGTGGATGCTCAAGAAGCAGGGAGATGATGTGCAGGGGGCTGAAGGAACTCTTGCTGCTGCCAGACATGCTGTTATCACTAACTGCACTGCTGCTGTCATTAGTGCTGCTGCCAACACGACCAGCCCTGCTGTTGCCCGTGCCAATGCTACGGATGCCTTGGGCTCTCGGGGTCCCAGGGTGATTCTGTAGACAAGCAGCTGCTTTTCGATTTCACTTGCTCATTACCTGTAGATCCTTTGCCTTAGGACTCAGGCTTAAGTCCGTGGAGCCTGGGATAGAAGATGATTGGAGGTATGTTTTATCTTCCGTAGCATCTGGGACACCTGGCCTTGAACCAAACATATGCACCTCAATTCTCGTTTTTCTTCTTTCCTAGAGATTTCTTTTCCTCAGAGGCTCTTTCTTCCTTCTTGCACCCACTAGCCCTGGAAAAATGAGCATAAACACTTGAATCTTAGAATGAACATAATTTAGCCTTAATGTGAAAGCCTTTTTATGTTAGGTATTTTAGTTTGAAAAAAATAATAAAAACCACTTAAATTTTATTTTATAATCACGAATACACACTTATCTGTGCAAGAATTGAATCAGGCTAATTTTTAAAGAATTACTGTGTAATTATAAAGAACTTTGCTACCTAGCATGGGTGGTTTCAGTGTGATTTACATTATTTGTAAAAAAATAATTTACTAGAGCTCAAAAAGTCAAATTTTTCTTTGAAGTCCTATTGATAATTCATGTAACTCATGTCAAAAGGCTTATAGGGACAAGGTGATTTTGTTGGTGAGGGTGATTTCTTTCTTTTTCTCTTCTTCTTTTTTTTTTTTTTTTTTTTTAACTTTTGCTTCCAACACTGACTGGAAGGCAATGTTGTCTCAAAGCTGGAAAATAAGGAAATAGCATGAAAATTTACAAACCCTTACTCATTAAGGATATGGAAAATAAGGAATTTTAACTGGTGGAAAAGAATGTCATGTTGCTGCATTCTTTATCATCTTAACTGAAAGCAAAAGGCTGCTTGATTTCTTTTTTAGTTGAGAAAAGCATATGGGGGGGGGGGAAGAGCTATTAGTTCTTTTTTTTTATTTTTTATTTTTTATTTTTTTTCAATGTATGAAATTTATTGTCAAATTGGTTTCCATACAACACCCAGTGCTCATCCCAAAAGGTGCCCTCCTCAATACCCATCACCCACCCTCCCCTCCCTCCCACCCCCCATCAACCCTCAGTTTGTTCTCAGTTTTTAACAGTCTCTTATGCTTTGGAAGAGCTATTAGTTCTAAGCCAGAAGCCAAGCCAAGCCTTGCCTTGCCTTGCCTTGCCTTGCCTTGCCTTGCCTTGCCTTGCCTTGCCTTGCCTTGCCTTGCCTTGCCTTGCCTTGCCTTGCCTTGCCTTGCCTTGCCTTTCCTTTCCTTTCCTTTCCTTTCCTTTCCTTTCCTTTCCTTTCCTTTCCTTTCCTTTCCTTTCCTTTCCTTTCCTTTCCTTTCCTTTCCTTTCCTTTCCTTTCCTTTCCTTTCCTCTTTTTTGTCTTTCTTTCTTTCTTTCTTTCTTTCTTTCTTTCTTTCTTTCTTTCTTTCTTTCTTTCTGTTCTTTTATTGCTTACAAGTAGTCTAACAAGGAAAATATAGTTTTATTAAGATCATGATTAATATCCTCTTTATCAAGGATTACTTATTTTTTTCCTTTAACCATAAAGCAATCAATTTTCTTGCTTGGGTACAATGCAGGTTTATATTTCCATTCCACCTACAATAATAATTGAGAGGGTTTTTTTGTGCATTTTATTTCTAATTAAGAAAATGAAGATTGGTAAATAATACTTAGACATGCATTTCAGACAGAGTGAACTTCTTGGTGTGTGAAATATATGGATTTATAGAATGAATTTGTATCCAAGACTCATCATTTTTCCAGTTAATTGCATGAGGAATATAATTTTATTAACAAATGTAAATATGTGAGTTTTAGAATGCATTTATATATTTAATATTCTGACACATGCATGTTAGGATACTGTGTTTGTATGTGTTTAGTGTTTATTTTTCTTTGTGTTTTTTTTTCTTAATTTTAAAGTCGGAGTGAAAGCAAAATATGTTAGTATATAACGCATAAAGAATAGCCTAATAATGTTACTGTGTTTAAACATCATACATAGATATGAGTTTTGTTATTTTCTGAGCTACATACCAGAATATATTGTAAAGGACTTTATGGCTAGAATAAAGATCACAAAACAGTGCAAAGAGAAATAAAATAAAGTTGCTTTGCATTTATGATCTTCATTTTTTAGTTTCTAATGAGAATTCATACCTCTCGCATGAAGATGCTAATGTTGTCCTACTGTAGTTAAAATTGTAGAGGAACAGCTTTTAAAGTTTGTAGGATGACAAATGGCATTTATAAATATTTGTGTTTATGAGTATTTAATATCTTATGTATCAACTATACTTCATGTTTTAATTTCATTTTAACAGTATGTGTGAGAAATGTTTGTGCTATGCTTAGAGACAATTTCCTAGATAGGTTTTTGTTGGTGGTGTTTTGTTTTTGTTTCTTTTTCTGTTGCTCCAGATATGTTTAGGTAGATGGTGTTTGAGAGTAGTTGAATTCAGAGTTCATATTTGAGCAGACTGATGGGAATATTTTTCAATAACTTTTTCAAGGAAGTATTAACTACCTTATTATTAAAATAGGTGAAATCATTTTTTTATCCTTACACAACCATAGAAAACTTTAGTTCATAAGTCCTTAGAAAATTAAAACAAAGCAAAACAATGATTCAGAAAATAGTCAAATGAAAACCATAAATTAGGGAGTCTCTAAAAATGGAAATGCTACAGAATGCTACTACAGAGCAGATTTTTTTATGTCTGAATTTATTAACCTGTGAAAGGAGAACTTTTAAATTGAAAATAATGGCAGCACCTTAATTACGGTGATTTTATTGAAAGCCTACTACTGCAATAATAAGATGCATTCTAGGTTTCCAGAGCTGAGGCAGCTGTCAAACACCAACATTTTTCCCTGAGAATAGGTTTAGTGTAGTGTTTTTCAAGGACAAGTTGCTCAGCTATTGTCTCAGTGAGCACTGCTAGTTAATATTCAACAGTTTTCTTAATCAAAATTGTGTGTCCTGCTCCCTAGAGTGTTTGTTAAAGTGATTGTATGTTTATCAGAGCCTTCAACAGCAGAAACAGAATATTCCTGGATGAAGTGCTGGTAATGAGAACCTATATTCTCCCAGGTGCTGATAAGAAATGTAAAATGCTGTCAAAATACATTGTTTGTAAAAAAATAATTACTGTAGCTCAAAAAGTCAAACCTTTCTTTGAAGCCCTTGTACTTTGTATAACTTCAATTGTTTATCTAGGATAATGGGTAGCAGGGGTATGGTGATATCCTACTATAAACTCCAGGAATGACATGCTAGTGATCAAATAGTCTGGGGGTTTATTAATCATTTCTTCTGTTGGAGGGCCGATTAAGGTTCTTCACAACATGTTTCCTTTAGATTAAAGAAAGTTGTTAATGAAGTAAAGCTTGGGGGGGGGGGGGACATTTGAGAGCTCAGTCTGGCATTCTACAAATGGTATTGAAAGGTCATGTGGGGAAAACAAGCTTTGCCAAAAGAAAACTAATGCAACAGCTAACATTTTCCATGAAATACTGTGCCCAAGATGCAGGATTTGTTATTCCTTTTGTTTTTAACTTCAGATTATCCTCTAATGCTGGGTGGTACTGCCCTGGACACAGAGCTGTATTTTGGATGTGGCTTTTTCAGTCAAGGGTATTTGCTACCACTTACACACACACACACACACACACACACACACACACACACTCTCTCTCTCTCTCTGTCTCTCTCTCTCTCCCTCTCTCTCTCTTTCTCCCTCTCTCTCAATTTCTAAGAAATAATCAAGGGTACATTGTTTGAAAATGTGATCCCTATAATACTAAGAAGAACATTTGCATCTTATTTGTTTTTCTCTAACGGTGCTCTATGAGGAATGGAGTCTTCTGCAAACAGTTCATTTTAATTATTATGTTGGTTGGATTTTCCTCTAGAATCAAAGCATTCAATAATAAAAACAAATTTTTAGGAATTATTTAACATTACAAAAAGCACACTTTGGACATTAATTAGGAAACAATGCACCTATATCCCATATGAATTAATCTTCCTAAATAACAATCTTTTTGAAGGCTATAGCTGGGAATATTGATCACTTCAGTGGTACTAAGAAAAGTACTGCACTTTATGCATTGATCTGTGACATAGAAAGATGGGTATATTAATGTAAAAGATTGCTGCTACATATTTGAAACTTAAGCCATACTATTTGCTCGTATTCATAATCACTCATTTACTTGGTGTTATGTGTAGTCTATTTCTAACTTTACCTCTTCAATAAATTGATCAATTTCATATTTTTATTCTTAGGTATAGCTTATATTGTTTCAAAATGCATATCACAATCACGTTGTTAATTTGATACCATGTTTTGGCAGAATTGTGTATCAGTCCAGTCAAGAGGTGGAAGCCATAGTAGGTTAAAAAAGTTTAATATGAAAATTCATTAAACTTTGACAACAGAGTAACTAAGATAGCTAGGGAAACCTATGGTATCCTAGGGCTGAGGGAGTGTACCAAGGAAGGACAAATTTGAAAGGGGTTCAGATCTTTGAAGAAAAGGTGTAATTCATCCCATTGGATAGAAGAGAAGTTTGTGGGTTTGTCTAAGCTTCCAGAGGTGGTCCATGGTCCCTGGACAACCTGGTGGCAGGGAGAGCAGGCGGAGCACCAGCAAAGCTGTGATTTTGTGTCAGAGGCCTTCCTCCCTTCTGCCCCCCTCCATTCTCAAGCCTGTGGTGGGACAGCTGAAGGAGCTTCCGGAGGCACCCAGGCATATAGAGGCAGTTCCATTCCAAGTCTGGTGAGGTTTCCCTTGGAATGGGGCTCAGAAAGATTATTGCCAGGCTGAGGCTGCAAGGTTGCTGAGGAGCTGCATGTTCTGGGCTCCATGCATGGCTAGGGCAGAACCCCACTGAATGTCTTCACAGCTGTATCCAAACTGCTGATCCCCCTGGAGACAGAAACCATGGGAGGACCCCTTTGTCCTTCAGTATCCCTGCAATGTTCTCTATCAGGAAAGCTCAACATCATGCTCATTGTAAAGGAGAAATGCTTAAAGGAATCCCATCTGTGATAACAAAGCATATATTTATTGAAGGGTACATTTGCAACTGGGAAGCAATTAATTCTGAACTGGCACACACTGCCTCACATTCGGATGCTAGTTGTAGCTATACAGCAAAACTGACAATTCCAATTGCCTTGAGAATATCCTGTTGTTTACATGTGCTTTACTTTTAGCCCCTTGTTCTTGTCTTCCCTGATTAGTCACATTATCATTGCTTTGAGTAGCTGAGCTTAGGACTGTGCTTAATTTTCACTGTATTTTTCAAACACGCCAACCCCAGTTCTGTACTGTGGGATGGGAAGTCTGTCTGTATATGCCACTGTATGTATAACCAAATTCTTTAGACTAAGTGTTTGAGCAATCTCAGTGGAAGGAATTCATGGAGTATCAATAAACTCTATTCTAATTAAGACATTTGGATCTCTTTTATAAGAAGGTGAGGAAACTGTTTACCCCTAGAGTCTGCACTAGAAATAGCACACAGTTCATTTGGCAAGGCTAAAGAGCAATATTGATTTTGAGGCACTGAGGAACATGCAAGTGCATAGATCAATTTGTTACTAGTCAGTCATTTTTTTTTTCTCTGCTATTAGTACAACCATTATTGTGGTTTAGGTGAAAAAAAAGTTATTCTTAGTGACTGCTTCCTGGTGTTCTCTAGGTTCTAATAATTTACATTCATATTCATATACTGTTGTAATCATGTCAATGAGTTGTCAACTATTATATACTGTGTATATGCAGGAGATAGATATACAGGTGTACAGGTGTCAAATATAGTGTTTAAAAGATGTATAGTGATTAATATTTCCTAGAAATTTTGCTAGACCATAGAACAATTCTGTTATAAATGGTTTATTCTTTCTTATGTTAAAGGGAAAACAAATAAAATTTTGATGGAAAGACTATAATATCTTGAGCAATTTACTTTGGATTTGTAATCTTTCCTCAGAGTCCTCCCTTTCCCCATTTAGGTAAAAGAAAGAAGGAAGGAGAAGGTGGGCATTTTACTATCCATATTAAAAAAATTCCAGCTTGAATAAATCCAACAGATACATTGCTTGCAATTACATTTTTAAAAGCATTGTTGCAGGAACTTGAACACTGAGAAACTAATACTTAAGTACAAATGGTTTATTTGTAGTGTGGAAAGTAGGTGGTGCTATAAAAACCATTATGATCCACATCTATAAAATGAGTAATGGAATGATTATATGGCAAGAAATATGCTTTGGTATGAAATCATTTTCTAAAATCTTCTAACATTAAGGTAAAATCTATTAACCTTGAATTTAGTGCATGATACTAAGGTCTATGAATGAATTCATCTCAATCTACCATGAATATAACAAAGCATTACATGTTATAGTGGATGTAGGAATAATCTAAGACATTATTCCCAACTTTAATGAACTTAAAATATGTAGCTTTTAATCTGTAGATATTTTTCATTTTGGCTGCAGTATCAAGAAATGTACATAATAATTGAGTCAAAAATATAGAACTCATTTAGAACAAAAAAGATAAAAGGATGAACAAGAACTAATAAATGATATGGTAGGTTACCAGTTAACATTTACAAAATGCATTATTTCCATGTCTCTGTAAAAATTAAGCTTTTTGAAAGCACTAAGTTTATTTTTTTTCTTTGGTTATAAAGAGTAGCAGTTAATTATAGATAGCATTTATCGAGTGTGCTCTCAATACATGACTGAGATGTACAGAATTGGTTGTCTTTACCTATCCTTATACTTGTCCTCTAAAATACACAGTATTTAGGACTTCTTAGTTTTAAGTGGAAGTTCAGACACAATAGGGCACTTGGGCATGGGTCACACGGCCAAAAGTAGTGAACAGAAATACAAATCCCACAGTGCACATCCCCCAAACCTAGGTTCTTTCCACCATGCAGTGTGTCTTCTAAAGTTAAAAATAATTAAAGTATTTGGTTCTTTAGATGTTAAGGACTTAATAATTTTACTAATTTCTATGTTAAATTCAAAGGCAAGTTTCAATTGGTAATTCCTATTCTGTAATCACTCAGTTTATACTTCTCTTAAAGTATAAACACAGATGAAAACTAAAATGTGATATGAGTGAGCAAGGCAAATATGTCATAATTTTTAAAAATCATTTATTTCTTACACTAGGAAATCTTTTTGCTATTGAGGCTTTCACTGGTGTTTTCATGTTTCCCTCTTGGCTCACATAACAAAAAGTAAGTGTGTTGATTTCAACTTTGTGGCTTATTTATAGATTCTTACTTCTCTAACATTACTTCTTAAATAATACAGTAATGAAAATTATCACAATATTGAATTACTAAATATCCTTTTTGTTTTCTATAATCCCATTATACTAATAAATATGTCAAATATTTTCAGGTTCTTTTCTTTTAAAAAAAATTTTTTAAATGTTTTTATTTATTTTTGAGACAGAGAGAGACAGAGCATGAGCAGAGGAGGGGCAGAGAGAGAGAGGGAGACACAGAATCTGAAGCAGGCTCCAGGCTCTGAGCTGTCAGCACAGAGTCTGACGCGGGGCTCAAACTCACGGACTGTGAGATCATAACTTGAGCTGAAGTCAGACGCTTAAACGACTGAGCCGCCCCTCAGGTTCTTTTCTTACCTGTCCTATTAGAAAGTAGGCTTCTTAAAGGTTATATCAGTTTTCTCTTAATGAGTATATTGTGATTATATACATATTATACAGATGTATAACAATCCATATTACATTCTGATTAGTGAAAGCCCTGATAAATCGTCCAGCATTAGGAAAAATATCAAATTGTTTGCAATGAGGTGGTGTGATACCATTGGGTAGAGGTTAAATGCTTTGCTAGAAAGATCCAGCAGCAACAAGTTTAAGTTTTAAAAGTTGTTTAGAAATGTGATTAGAGGTATCATGACCAAGTGAATAGAAAATGAGCTTTTGAGTCACCTGACCTGGGTTGAATTTTAGGTCTATCATTAGCTCTATGAATGTTTCCAAGTGAGTAATCTCACTAAGCCATGTTTCTTTACTTATAAAATAAAAATAATAGCATCTCTCATGTAAGATTTTTGTAATGATTAACTAGAATAATAAAAATGTATCTGTCACAAAAGATGCTAAACAAATGTTGCTACTTTTATTTTTAAATATCAAAGTCTGTTTGATGCAGATTATTTGATATACTGAAGATTATTAACATTCTGAATATTGTGGGGAAAAAATCAAGGAGATTTTTTTTTTTTTTTTTTTTAATTTTTTTTTTTTTTCAACGTTTATTTATTTTTGGGACAGAGAGAGACAGAGCATGAATGGGGGAGGAGCAGAGAGAGAGGGAGACACAGAATCAGAAACAGGCTCCAGGCTCTGAGCCATCAGCCCAGAGCCCGATGCGGGGCTCGAACTCACGGACCGCGAGATCGTGACCTGGCTGAAGTCGGACGCTTAACCGACTGCGCCACCCAGGCGCCCCTCAAGGAGATTTTAAATATCACAAAAGAACTGCTTATTACCTTGTATGACTCTAAAACTGTGGGTAGCAGTATTAAAATGTTTTAACTTTTGCTTTTAGGGCAAATATACATTCTTGACAAAATTTAGCCTGATACTGTTTTTGGCTCTTCCATGGTGTGGTTAATTTGCTCATCTGAAAGAGTTAAACTGGTGGCTGAACCTTTCCCTAAAGCTAATGGGTGTGCTGGGATCTTAAATCTGTTTCCTTTTAGCTTCCTTCCCAGAAGTCAGAGTTCAGTAAAAAGACATTTTTGGTGGGTTGTGTTTATTACATGTTCTTATGACAGCCCACTGTTGGTTGGCAAGTAACTGTAGAGTTTTATCCATTATGTATTATAAAAAATTGTAAAAATTGTGCAAAAATGAGCATTGTACATCAAGGTAACATTTGTGCTACATTTCCAAGTGGTGATATGTATCCATCTATGTGTGAAGAATTTTTAGTTGAAATAGTTGTTTAATGATTCTGATTTGACCCTATTACTGAATTCCTTCAGGACAGTTTCATAACACTCTCTCCTTTACCTTCTGGTGTTTATTAAAATGGTCAGTGGCAATGATGATATTCAGCTTTGAAATGCTGGGCTTATTTATCTAACTAAGATGTCCCAGAACACATTATAAAATATTTGTAACCACAAGGACTCTAGTAGCCTAGGAAAATTGGACAGAATAAGTAGCTTTCCTTCCCCCCCCCCCCCCCCCGACTCCTTAGGGAATAAATATCAACAGAAATGGTAGAGAAGATAATTAATACTGTTTTCTAAATATTCATTTATCCTGAAATAGTTATCCTTCCCACATGAGGGGGAATTATTATTCACTAGGATTATAAACAAATTGATCAACTGATATCCTGATTGAGGAGTGGTAGGAGAATAGAAAAAAACTTTATTAAGCATTGGCAGTTTTACAGTTGCATTTCATACATAACCATTTTGATTTTCAACACTTTTTGTGCTTAAAAATAATGTGTGTATTTATGTGTCTTTATTTTGCACGTGATGAAATTAACGCTCACACAGGTCAAACTTATTTTTCAACATCACCCAGTTTAAAACTGGCAAATGGAATTTCAACCCACTTTAGTCTGATTTCACATCCTAATCTTTGCTGCCTTGTGCCTTTGTTTATACACTTCATTCTAGGTGCCTTGCTGACTGATGAACAAATGAATATGTTTGTCACTTGTTTTCAGTAAAAATTCATTAATTCCTCGAATATTTATCGAGTTTCTGCCAGTGCTTAGTATTCTCGTTAGTGGGGATACAGCAGTGAACAAGATGGACACAATCCCTGCTTTCATGAAACTTATTTTTACTTGAGAAGGACACTGATGATCAGTTGGGAAAAAAAGGTGTAAAAATACCAGGTAGTGGCAAAGGTTATCAAAAAGTTAAAATGAGGTAATGTGATTGAGAGGGACAAAGCAGCTTTGAATTGGACAGTCAGGCAAGGTTTCCCTGTGGGGGTGATATTTTAAATTGTGGTTTTATTGGCAAAAAAGAGTCAGTCACATGACAACTGAAAGTGGGGGAGGAGGTTGTTAACTTAGGCAGAGGACCTTAGTGTTCCTGACAGTAATAGCAGAATGGTAGGTGATGAGGTTAGAAGTCGAGCCTGGGTCAGATTACATAAGAGGTACAGAATGTATGTGCAGCTATAAGCCTTTACATAGAGTCAATCAGAAGGTGGACATGAGGGTAACTGTTAGAGTGTGTGTTGTGGAGGCAAGAATGGGAGCAGCAATCTCAGAGAGGAGAGGTGTGCTGTTGCCAATCCCGAGGTGAAACCATGTGGCTTTCTTTGAAATGAGTTAAGATGTGGATGGTGAATGGAAACAGGAGTCCTGGATTGCTCCCTGACTTTTGTTGAATTTGATGGTGGATGGTGGTGCAATTTATTGAGGAGGAGCAGGAGGTAGAACAGATTTGATGGTGGGAGTGAGAAATTCAGAATCTTGTTAGAGCCAAGTTAAGTTGAAATATTAGTTTTAACTATGTGAAAAATGCTTATATTCAATTTTTGGCCATTAAAATGGTAATTTCATATAGTACCATGTAATACCTATTAGATACCCTTATGGAGATACCAAATAAGCCATTGCACATGCAAGTCTGGAAGCATTCTGGAAGCATTCTGGAATGAATACATAGATTGGAGAGTTATCACCATGGGTCCTGATAAGCAAAGATCAGAATCCAGAGTAATCCAAAGGGGAGGCAAGATAAATCGTATGAGTTGGCAATATGTGGAAAGTTACTAATGGGTTCATTTTCTTTGCCTCTTTGCTATCATCTGACCTTGTTACTTGTGTGTATTTCTGTTGGAATCTGAATGTGAAACCTAACATCTTATCTGCTTACACATTTTATCTATCTATCTATCTATCTATCTAATTTTTTAAAATGTTTATTTATTTTTGAGAGAGAGAGAAAAACAAAGAGTGTGAGTGGAGAGGGGCAGAGAGAGATGGAGACACAGAATCTGAAGCAGGCTCCAGGCTCTGAGCTGTTAATTCAGAGCCTGATGTAGGGCTCGAACTCACAGACCATGAGAACATGACCTGAGCCAAAGTTGGAGATTTAAGTGACTGAGCCACCCAGGTGCCCCTCTGCTTACACATTTTACATCCTGTAGGTTAAGTAGCCTTGGAGCTAGTCTGAATTTTTTTTTATTTTTAAAAATTTTAAAATAAGACCCATATGTGGTAGAATAAAGTCTGAGGGATAGACAGACAGATGGTGGAAATGATAAATAGAACTTTCAAAGCCAAAGTGTTTCTGTTTTTTTTTTTTTTTTTGGCCAAGAGTATAACTTTCCAACTTGTTGTCAACATGCATGTACATATGCACACATGCACAAATCACCAAAAACATGGACGTAGGATTCAATACAACTTCTGAGTTTTCCTTACCAAACAGTGTATTTGGGGGAGTTTTTTAAAGTATCAGTGTATTAATCAGGTTTAGAAACTAAAAGAATATACTTGATGTGTATAAAATGGAAAAAATTTTCATGAGCTGATATTTTTTATGTATAAATGTTTCAACTGTATAATACCAGATTTAATTATCAGAATTAGTATGTGCCTTAACAAACGTTTGGGCAAGAAAGTGCTATCAAATTCTGAACTAGTACGGAGTTGAGGAAATGTAAAAGGGAATTTGTATCATGGATATGTACTGGTTACTATCTGAATATCATAAGCAATAATCTCAGGATAAAAAAATGTAACTTTGAAAAAGTATTGAAGAAAGAATGTAGTGAGAAATGGAATGCTTTGAATACTGAAGTGACCAATACTTTCCGCACTGTCAGATTTTATTTTGAAGATTTTATTTTTAATTAATCTCTACACCCAACGTGAGGCTACAACCCTGCGATGAAGAGTCACATGCTCTACTCACTGAGCCAGCCAGGTGCTCCCATCAGATTTTATTTTAAAGTATTATTTTGCAAACAATTAAACTAACTCTTGTAAAAAGGGGATTTCAGGGGCGCCTGGGTGGCTCAGTTGGTTAAGCGTCCGACTTTGGCTCAGGTCATGATCTCGCAGTTCGTGAGTTCAAGCCCCGTGTTGGGCTCTGTGCTGACAGCTCAGAGCCTGGAACCTGTTTCAGATTCTGTGTCTCCCTCTCTCTCTCTGGCCCTCCCCCGTTCATGCTCTGTCTCTCTCTGTCTCAAAAATAAATAAACGTTAAAAAAATTTTTTTAAAAAGGGGGATTTCAGCCTGAGAAGTAACTGAAAAAAAATATAGTCAATTTAAAATTGGCATTGCTGCTACTTCAGATCTGTGGTGAATTTTTAAAACATCTATATTTATACCAAGAGAAAATAAAAGTGACCATCTTAGTATAGTCTAAATCTAGACTAGATAAACATGTATAATTAGGAATACATAATAAATATTTTACATATGTTGGGGGAGATGCCTGGGATACTAAATTGATTGTTCAGTTGTTTTCATATACATTTCATTTTCTTATATATTTCATATCTATATAAAATATTTACTCCTTTCATTTTGAAGCCATCTTGTTTTTACTTATGTTTTACTTGCTTTAAAGGAACGCATACTTGATCTGATTTTTAGAATAAAGCAGTTTCTCACCAATGTATTTTACTATAAAATTTCTAATATTTCCAACATGTTTCTAGGTTAAAAAAAACCCATAATATAACACAGAAAACAAAGGTTAAAAAATTAATTTGCCACATAAAATGCTGACAGGAGTTGTATACTAGAACTTAGTTTGAAAAAATTGAACAAATTTAGTTGTTTCATTGATGTTTAATTTATTGGTTTCAGAGTTCTTTCATCTATAGGTTTTGGAAGTGAAAATATGGTGAATTTGTGATTGAACTTTAGAAACCAGTATGTATAACACAGGCAAAAGAACCTCATCTTTTTTTTTTTTTTTATTTTTTTTTTCAACGTTTATTTATTTTTGGGAACAGAGAGAGACAGAGCATGAACGGGGGAGGGGCAGAGAGAGAGGGAGACACAGAATCGGAAACAGGCTCCAGGCTCTGAGCCATCAGCCCAGAGCCCGACGCGGGGCTCGAACTCACGGACCGCGAGATCGTGACCTGGCTGAAGTCGGATGCTTAACCGACTGCGCCACCCAGGCGCCCCGAGAACCTCATCTCTTGTATACCATTATGTTCCTAGGGTCTGACACATAGTAGATCATTAAATATGTGTTGAACAAATGAATGTATTAAGTTAAAAGGGTTAAAGAGGAAAATATGGGCTTAAATAAACAATTGTGGTAATAATTGTGTTAAATAAAGCTTGTGGTAGCTTTATATGTGGCTTCTTCATCTCATTTGACTACTCCTTGCTTCCTGCTTCCTGCTTCCTGAGTTTTGTGTTTTGCTTTGCTGGTTCTGCACTACAGCTTTTGCCTCGGAATCATGATGCATTTGGTAATTTAGCAAGCAGAGGGCCCAAAACCCTTAGGCACTTAAGCGTTAAATAAATAAGTAAATAAATAAATAAATTTATATATATTTATATGTATATGTTAAAATATAATTATATAATGGAATATTAAGCAACCATAAAAAGGATGAGATTGTGCCATTTTCAACAACATGGATGGATCTAGAGGATGTTATGGTAAATAAAATAAGTCAGGCTGAGAAAAGACAAAAACCATGTGATTTCACTCATTTGTGGAATCTGAAAAAAAGAATAAATAAAGCAGAATCAGACCTATAAATAGAACAAACTGATGGTTGCCAAGGGGAGGAGAGTGGCGGGGGGGCGGGGGTGGGCAAAATGAGTGAAGGAGAGTGAGAGATACAGGCTTCCAATTATGGAATGAATAAGTCACTAGAATAAAAGACACAGCCTAAGGAATATAGTCAATGATACGGTAATAGTCTTGTATGGTGACTTGTTGCATCACTATATTGTACATCTGAAACTAATGTAGCATTGTGTGTCAACTATACTCAAAAAAACTAAACTAGACTCTCAGCTCCCACTTCTCTCCTACATCTTACTACCTGCATCTGGCTGAGAGTACATTCATATTCTTTCCTTACCATTATCTGATTTGTAGAATTTTTAAATCCCTAGTTACTTTTCCTGAGCTTTGACCGTGGGAGGAAATGTCTAAATAATAACTAAAGGAAAGTACAAGCATTATTCTGTAACAAAGATATGGTGTACTTTTAAAAATTCCTCATAATAGAGATAGAGGAAAGCATAATGGGAAGTTGATCTTTGTAACAGTTGAACTTTCTGACTTGTCATGCTCAATAAGGAAAACATACCATTAACAGGAGTGTGTGTCTGTGTGTGTGTGTGTCTGTGTATTCCTAGGATTTTCTATATGCAAGATCATGTCATCTGCAAATAGAGGTGGATTTACATCTTTTGCAATCTGGGTACTTTTGTTGTTTTTGTTGTTATTTAGTTTTTTTATTTTTATTTTTGCCTCCTTGTTCTAGCTAGAATCTCTAGTATAATGTTGAATAAATATGGTGAGAGTAGACACACGTATTTGTTCCTAATTTTAGAGGGAAAGTATTCGGGCTTTCACCACTAAGTATGATAATAACCATGGTTTTTTTTTTTTTTTTTTTTTTTGTACATGTAATTTATCAGAATTGAGGGACTATTCTTAGTTTATTGAGAGTTTTTATCATGAAAGTAGATTGGAATTTGTCTCATGTTTTTGCTGCATCTATGAGGTAATCATGTGGTTTTGTTCTAAATTCTGTTGATATGATGTATTACATTGATTTTTGGATGTTAAACCTACCTTGCTTTCATGGAAAAATTCCATTTTGTTATGGTATATGATATTTTTATTATGACCTGCCTTTTAGTAGGGTTTTGTTGAGGATTTTGCATATAAATTCACAAAAGATCTTTGTCTTTCGTTTTCTTTTCCATGCCGTTATCTAGCTTTTGTATCAGGTATTCTGTTTTGGTATTTGGTGTTCTATTCTGTTTATGCGGAATAGGACATACTATGAAGAAAATATGCAGGCCTTATAAATTGACCTTATTCCTCCTATTTTTGGAAGGTTGTGAAGAATTGATATATTTTATAAATATATTTGTAGAATTCACTAGTGAAACCATCTCGGTATGGTCTTTTCTTTGTAGGAAGTTTTAAAATTACTAGGTAGTTATCTTTATTTATTGTAGGTCTATTCAGGTTTTCTATTTATTCCTGAATCAGTTTTGGTAGTTTGCATTTTTTAAGAATCTTTCCATTTCATCTGAATTATCCAATTTGTTGGCTGTATATCATTGTTCATAGTATTCCTTACAATTCTTTTTATTTCTATAAGGTTGGTAGTAATGTTCTGTCTTTCATTTTTTTTTTTTTTTCATTTTTTTTTCAACCTTTATTTATTTTTGGGACAGAGAGAGTCAGAGCATGAATGGGGGAGGGGCAGAGAGAGAGGGAGACACAGAATCGGAAACAGGCTCCAGGCTCTGAGCCATCAGCCCAGAGCCTGACGCGGGGCTCGAACTCACGGACCGCGAGATCGTGACCTGGCTGAAGTCGGATGCTTAACCGACTGCGCCACCCAGGCGCCCCTGTCTTTCATTTTTTTAAAATAATTTTTAGTCTTCCCTCTTTTTTGTTAGTCAATCTTGCTGAAGGCTTATCATTCTTTTTCTATTTTGTTGATATTTTGCATTGTTTTCCTTTATTTCAGTAAGCTGTACCCTGATCTTTATTTTTTCCTTCTTTCTGTTTGCTTTAGATTTCATTTGCCTTTCCTTTGCCACTGTCTTCAGGTGAAAGGTGATTCTGTTGATTTGAGATATTTCTTCTTTCTTTTTTCTTTTTTTTTTCTTCTTTTTTCCAGCATGTTTATAGCTATAATCATCCCTTCATTAATTGCTTATGCTGCATCTTATAAAATTTATTTTCTCTTCATCTCAAAGCATTTTCTAACTTTCCTTTTGATTTCTTTTTGTTTGTTTGTTTGTGTTTTGAGCCATTGGTTATTTAGGAATGTGTTCCTTTTTTAAAACCTTATTTTATCTTGGGGCACCAGGGTGGCTCAGTTGGTTAAAAGCTCCAACTTTTTTTTGTCAGCTGTGCTGACAGCTAGGAGCCTGGAGTCTGCTTTGGATTCTGTGTTCCTTCTCTCTCTCTGACCTTCTCTGCTTGCACTCTGTGTCTGTGTTTCTCAAAAATAAAATAAAATAAAACATTTAAAAATTATTTTATTGGTTTTATTTATTTTTGAAATAGAGAGAGACAGAGAATGAGCAGGGGAGGGGCCGAGAGAGGGGGAGACACAGAATGTGAAGCAGGCTCCAGGCTCCGAGCTGTCAGCACAGAGCCTGATGTGGGGCTCGAACCCACGGACCGCGAGATCATGACCTGAGCCGAAGTAGGACGCTCAACCGACTGAGCCACCCAGGCGCCCCATATTTTATATATTTTTAGAGAGGCAGAGTATGAGTAAGGAGAGGGGCAAAGGAGGAGAAAACAAAGTGAGAGAGAGAGAAAGGAGGGGGAGGGAGTCACAAGCAGGCTCCACGTCCAGTGTGGGGCCCAACTTGGGGCTCAGTTTCATGACCATGAGACCATGACCTGAACCCAAATCAAGAGCCACCACTGAGTCACCCAGGTGCCCCAAGAGATGTTATTTATTTTCTATACATTCTTGATTTTTCAAATTTTCTTTTGTTATTAATTCCTGAATTAATTTCTTTGTGGTTGGAGAACCTAGGTCAGTTGCACAATGACTCTCTTTACCTCTAGTAACATTTTTCTTTTTTAGTTTCAGGAGTATATTCTGTCTGATGTTAATATAACTGTTTTTTTCTTTCCTGCCTTGCTGTTTGTATGGTATATTTTTCTTTCATCCTGTTTGTATCTTTGAGTCTAAAGTGTGTCTCCCATAGATAGCAAATTTTGGATGTTATTTTTGTTTTAATCCCGTCTAACAATGTCTTTTTTTTTTCATTGTTTAATACATCCAAATCTAATCTTATTGTTGGTATGGTTGGATATATGGCTGCCACTTGTTTTATAGTCGTACACACTAACATATATTAGTTACTTTCTTAGTGGTTGTTCTAGGGCTTACAGTATACACAATTTATTTGAATCTACCTCAGGCTTAGGCTAACTTAATTCCAGTGATTTAAAGATATATTACTCCTAAATAACTCACTTTTGGTGTATTATTGTGTACCTAACACAATAGACAGAGACAGAGATACACACAGAGAGAAATAGTCTCTGTTACAAACCAGACATCACTATAATTATTAATTTAAATAATTTATGTCTTTCAAGAAAGCTTCAAGAGTAAAGGAAAGCAAGTATATGGAGTTTTGTTGTGTTAACCTTTTTCTTTACTGCTGTATTTCTCTTAATTTCTTCCTGTGGATTCACTCTACCATCTGGTGTCATTTTCTTACTCAAGCAAAGCATTGCTCCCACACACTTTCTTTGTGCTCTTATAAATATGTTACATTTCTACATGTTACAGGCCCAACAATGTAATTATACACACTGTTTTATATAATTACTTTACAATCAGTTAAGAGAAGAAAGGAGATGTAATTATATTGTCTCTTATAATTTTCTAATAATTACCTTCACTGAAACACTTTGTTTTTTTGGTATGGATTCAAAGTACTGTTGGGTGTCACTTGCTTTCAGTCTTAAGAACTTTCTTTAGTATTTCTTGAAAGGCAGATGTGTTTGCAATGAACTTTTTCAGTTTTTATTGATCTGAGAGTGTCTTTGTCTTCATTTTTGAAAGATTATTTTGCTGAATATGATTCTTTACTGACATTTTTTTTCCTTTCAACACTTTGAATATATCATCACATTGCTTCAGATTTTCCATTGGTTTTCATTTAAAATGTACTATAACAGTTTGTTAGTCTTACCGGAGTTCCCTTGTATATGACAAATTGTTTTCCTCCTAGTGCTTTCAAGATATTCTTGTGCTCATTGTTGATGTTTACTTGTCTGTTTAGTGATTTTGCTGGACTGTTTTAATAAATTCCATGTCCTCCCCAGTGTGTAGCCTCTGATGTTGTTCCTCAGAGGCACATTCTTGGACATGTGCACTGTCACTCTGATCTCTGTTTTTCCCCTCAAGAGATAACAGTGGCTTTAGTCAGTCTCATTTTCACTGTGTCTTATTCTGATTTTTCTGCTAAATTTGTAGCTGCTCTGTATGATATCATCCCCAGCTGTTGGCTTCTATTAATTACTAGCTGTTTGCTCACTTATTTTCAACAACAGCTAGGGATGTAGATTGCTGTATAGTCTTATCCAATTAAATTTACAAAGGCATTCTTTGACATCAGGCTTTGAGACTTACTCTTACCCTAGGAATACTGTCATCCTTCTTGCTTTCATGGAGCTTCCAGTCTGCTTTTAATTTCTTAGGATAAAATCTTTATTCTTTTCAACATTGTTCTTTGACTTGCAGTTCCCATGCTCTGTCCCAAATAAAGTCAACCCCCTTAAGGAGACTTCTGGAGTTTTTGTTCTTATGGCTTGCCTTTCTGCTCCAGGATGAACCCCTTGAACCAGTGCTCCAGAACTGGAGATGGAGAGATGGTGGCTCATTTCTCTAGGAGTGACATGCTTGCTCTAATGAGTGGGGAACTTGGCAGGGATGGTAGCCCTTTTTCTTATCTTGATCTTGAACCTGCACCTTAGGAGCTTGATTGCACAAGAGGGATTAGGGCCCAGTTTCGTCAGCCAGCCACACCTAGGGTAGTCTTCTTCCCTATGTTCTTGCTTGGAATAGAGCTTTCGCAATGCAGAGCAGGGCAGGATGAGGAATGCTGGTGAACTGCCTGCCCTGGGGAGAAACTGTTGCTCTAGAATAGGATCTGGGAAAGAGTGAGCCTTGTGTCTTTGATTACATGTGTCGGGAGTAGGTAAGTGGGTTATGGCTCAAATGCCAGTGTTTTTATTGGGATTTATTAGGTTAATTGAATAAGTGTTTCTCATGTTGCATGTCCTTAGGACAATTTCCCGATATTTTAAGTGGTTACTTTACATAATTATTATTGTTATGATTGTTTCACTGAGAGAGGGTCCATAGAATTCCTTACATCCACATTTTGGAGGTACTCTCTCAGATTGGTTTTTATCCTTTTCTGCATGGTATGCTCTCCAAATGGTCCTTGTGAAGTTGGAACATTGTGTAAGTTAGTGAGATTTGGATGGGTATGGAAAAACCAAGGGCTTTCACACAGATTCAGTATGCATTATTTTTCTTTTGGGTATATAAAACACCATTATTCTATTCAGGTGTTTATTGTTGTTTGGTAATACCAAAGATGTGTGGAAAGTGTAAGTCTGTAGAGCTAGTTGATGGTCGAGCTGCGGCATTTATCCTGACAGCCTAACTCCAGAGTTCTCACTCTTTGCCACATTTTATCCAAAATTTTGTAAAGACTTTTCTTTGTCTTTTACAGTTTATTTCCTTAGGTTCCACAGATTTGAAAAAAAACAACAAGAAAAAACATGTTTATTGGTACTGTTCCAGATCCAGCTGGAGTTCCCTCTGTTCTTTTAAGTGTCTATTTAGAATGCTGGAGACCATTCTTGTAGTCCTAGAAACTTCCACCAGGCTTTGTGACCTGGCCCATTCTGTCTATTGCAAAAATACTTAATGTACAAGGTAGTTAAGATGAAGAAAGATAAGAGTCAGAGCCAAAGCATAGTGAGCCAGACATTATTCTAATGCCTCATGTGTGTTATCTTATTTAATCCATGGTAAAATTCTATAAAGTGTGCATTATTGCCTCCAACTTTACAGATCAAAGAAATCAGAGTCAGAGAGGCTAACCAATGTGCTTTTGACCACACAATATATAAATATTAGATCTGAATTGTTCTCATTTGTTCTGTAGACATTGCTTTTCTCAATAGTCCCTGTTAAATTCTAAATGTGTACTGAGTACTTGGCATTGCAGACACTTTGAGTTAGCTGTCATCACAGTGCTTCCCTGGAGGTAGTTATTGTTAACCCTATATTAAGGTTGAGAAACTAAGAATCAAAAAGTAGTCATTAAAATAAGCTTACATAGCTCACCTTGAGATTGTAATGGTGGATTAATAAATGGTATAAGTTGCCAAAACGTAGATCAGTAATAGTTTTATTTTATTCATTGTTATAGAAATGTGGTGGTATGCATAACAGATAAAAAATTTACTTGAAAACTAATATAATTTTTGCAAAAGAAAAAATAGCATAAAATATCTGTGTTATAGTAATAAACTCTAATCTGTCAATAATACAGCATTGCTATTTATTATTAAATATTAGTTACCCAAATAAGTGCTTATGATTCTAGGACAGAGACCCTGTACATTTTTTTAGAAATTTGAAAACATGACACATAATGGGCATTCAATAAATGTTTATTAAGGAAGCAAACAAAGTATATTTTGGTATATTTAAAACTCAAATGAGGGGTGCCTGGGTGGCGCAGTCGGTTAAGCGTCCGACTTCAGCCAGGTCACAATCTCGCGGTCCGTGAGTTCGAGCCCCGCGTCGGGCTCTGGGCTGATGGCTCAGAGCCTGGAGCCTGTTTCCGATTCTGTGTCTCCCTCTCTCTCTGCCCCTCCCCCGTTCATGCTCTGTCTCTCTCTGTCCCAAAAATAAATAAACGTTGAAAAAAAAAAAAAAAAACTCAAATGAACAGAACATGGATTTGTGTTGGTTATGGCGGTGGAAAAGAGATTAATTCTGGACTATGTAACATATAGCTTCTGTTAGTCTGAGTTCTCCAGAGAAACAGAACCAATAGAATAGATAGATCGATTGATGTTAACTCTAAAGAGATTATAGTTGAAATGTGGAGGTCTATATCCATACCATACTTTAAGCAAATCAAATATATAAAAATTTAAGACAGATACATTTATGAAAATTTTATTTATTTTAAAGGTATCTCAAAAGAATTCCTTCAAGTAGATATATATTACTGTAAGGAATTGGGCCATGTCATTATGGCGGCTGCAAAATCCCAAGATCTGCAACTGGCCACCTGAAGATCCAGGAGAGCTGGTGGTATATGTAATTTTTAGTCTGAGTCCACGTCCAAAGGCAGAAGATTGATGTTCAAGCTTAAAGACAGTCAGCCATAGAGAACAAATTCTCCCTTACTCAGCTTTTTATTCTCCTCATGTCTTTAATGGATTTGATGAAGTCCACCAGATATCTAGACAGCCTGTAGTTCATTCAGGCTGACACATAAAATTAGCCATCACATTGATAAGTTTTCTGTTAAGTCCAATCATTTACAAAGAGGTCATCTTGAAGTTAAGGTTCCAGGCTGATTGTAAAGTGATACACAGTTTGAGGCCAGGAACATATTTTGGTGTTTATAAAATAATGACTCCAACCCTTCAGTGTGTGTTTGACAGCTATGGATGCAACTTACAGAAAAATGATTACTAATAAATAATTTATTCATTTAAAATTTTTATAAAAGTGGGATACTTATTAAGAATACAGAGAAGTTTTGAGAAGTTTATGATTTAAAAAAAAATAAAGTTTCTTATTTATATAATTATATCCCTGAAAGGAAAACGGTCATAATGGTTTGATACATTATTTTCTTTTTTCTATACAAATAAAATTAAATACATATTCTATGTTAGTTTGGATTCCCCAAGAAGCAGACACACATATGTGTGAGAGGTTTAATGGAGGATAAAGTGGAGACAGAGCATTCCACTCAACAGAACTATTTGAGTCAGTCTCAGCCAGTCCAATGGGTAGTCCTCAAGTGAAAGCTGCCAATAATAGAAATCCCTTGTCTGGCAAGAAATGGTCTGATTCTAGGAGCTCCCCAGTGCTCAGTCATTGGTTGGGAACAGACTAGGGAAAGTGTAGATTCAACATGAAGACAGTGATGGATCTAAAGGTACAACAGCTGAAGGCTACCAATCAGTCGTGTTCCCCACAGCTGGTTGTCTTAAAGGAAAGGTTTGAATGGAGCACCTGTATGGCTGCCCCACATATGTATACCATGTTTTACTCAATATAGTGTATATTTATGCCATGTGTTTTTGGCACTTGAAAATTTCTTATCAAATTTCCATAATCTTTTTATATGCTAAATAGTATTTAGTTGTGTATTTCTAGTGAGATTTATTCAGCCAATCCAATATCTGAATTACTTGAGAAATATTTTATATCCACTGTGTAAACTGACAGGGTATTATAATATTTGGTACTTGATTCGCGAGGTGCTTTTTTTTAAAAGTTTATTTATTTTGAGACAATGAGAGCATGCGTGCATGAGTCAGGGAGGGGCAGAGAGAGGGAGAGAGAGGATCCCAAGCAGACTCCTGTCTGTCAGCTCAGAGCCCTATGTGGCGCTCAATCTCAGGAACCATGAGATCATGAGCTTAGCCAAAATAGCTGGGCACTTAACCTGACTGAGCCACCCAGGCATACCATGAGGTGCTTTTTAAAATCGGAGTAGCCATATATTTTGTCATTAAACAATCTCAGACATACACATCCACCATAACTCTCAAATTTACAAGATACAGGAAAATCCTGACATGCCCAGGCTAGTCTATGATGCTGTAACAGAACCTTATTCCCTGAACTAGGTGTTAGTAGTTGTTTAAAGAAGAATCTTGTGTCATATTCTTACTATGTGATTTATATCTAGGTTTAATTTAATAGGATAGAAATTATTGGAGGTGGTAACTTTTTTAGATGGTGATTTTCATTTTATTCTTTGCACACCTATAATATATTAAAGGTGTCTGAATAAATCTAAGCATAATGGTAAGTCTTTCAAAGTCTTTACGTGAAGGGATAATAAACATATGTAAAAACAGCCAACAACAAAAACTCTGTCCTCAATATTCTGAAGAGATTGTGGAGGGACAGTCATGGAAGCAGAGTCCTGTTGTATACTTGAGTGGCTTGGCAGGAGATGATGGTTAGAAAGGGTTGGGCCATAAGCTGCAAAGATTCTTTCATATTCTCATTTCATGAGGTATTCTAATGCTGATAGTGATTTTTTTTGTAAATTCAGTGAAATGATTCCTTTAAGGAAAAATTTACTGTTGTAACTGGTTCTGGTATAGGTGATTCATTCAGGAAAAACAAAACCAAACCAACGAACCAAACAAAAAACCAAACCCACAGGATAAATGCATCCAAAATAAGAAACCAGTAATCCATAGTAAATACTTTGGAGGAAAAATAAAAGTTTAGAAATTTGTTTGAAAAAAGTAAAATAAAATAAAAAGTTATTTTAGGAGATAATTGAAATGATGGCTTCAATACAAGGAATGAGTAAAGAATGATTCTATGTTGGTTTGGGGAAGAAATTTTGCAGACAGAAAGATAGAATATGGCACCTAGTTGTCTCAGTCGGTTAAACACCCACTTCTTGATTTTGGTTCATGAGTTCGAGCCCTGCATGGGTCTCTCTGCTGTGAGTGCAGAGCCTGCTTCAGATCCTCTGTCTCCTTCTCTCTCTGCCCATCCCCTGCTTGTGTGCTCTCTCTCTCTCAAAAATAAATAAACATTAAAAAAAAGATACAATAGAATGATGCAGCAACTTTCAATTCACACATGACTTTTAGAGCACCTTCATAAAGATTTCTTATAAAAATAAAATACTTCAGGGCTTCATCAGTTTCTTCAAGGGCATAAATGTGCTACTCAAAGAATGCTTTTCTGTTGCACAACGTCTGGTTAACTCTTCTTTTCAGTGACCTCTTCCCTAAGTCTAAGTCTTACAGTTTTCATTTGTCAATGTCTGTGTCTGTTTTGAGCAATTTTATACCTCATTTTCATCTGTTTAGTGAAATCTTACAGTTTTTACATGCTCTGCAATTCATTTTGGAATTTATTGCTTTTTTTTTTGAATTGCATTTTTGGTTATTTACAATAAAAGCCTAAATGCTAAAAATGTTGACAGGATTTCTGGAGAGTCACAAGTATTAAATGGGATGAGAAATTTTACTGACTATTAATACTATAAAAGATTAGTTTATTACACAGTATTTTCTTATTTTATTTAAAATTTTTTTTTTCAACGTTTATTTTTATTTTTGGGACAGAGAGAGACAGAGCATGAACGGGGGAGGGGCAGAGAGAGAGGGAGACACAGAATCGGAAACAGGCTCCAGGCTCCGAGCCATCAGCCCAGAGCCCGACGCGGGGCTCGAACTCACGGACCATGAGATCGTGACCTGGCTGAAGTCTGACGCTTAACCGACTGCGCCACCCAGGCGCCCCACACAGTATTTTCATGGTAGGATAATTTTTGTCAGGTAGGATAATTATGTGTCACCACATAAATATCAACTAAAATGATTAGAATAAGAACATCCTTAATATTGTGATACTTTCCTATTTACTGTAATGCTTCTTATGTGTGTGCATATATACACAAACACACAAGTAAATATATATATGTTTATAAACTTTCCTTTTCTCCATCTATTTTAGTTAATCTACTGCCCTATTTAACGCAACATAGCTGTCCAGCATTCTTCATTATTATTTTTTTCTTTGCTTCTGAGTTTTGGTGGTGTTCTGGATGGTTGGGTTTGCTAGAATATTTCTAGGTAATTAAACATTTCTACCTATCTACCTGAGCATTTAATGTTCTTCTCTGGAATATTAAGGTTATCTTGATCATTATTAATAGAATGTTTTTTCATTTTTTCATATCTTATTTGGTATATTAATTTTGAATTTATTCCTTAACAAAAAGAAGTCCTTTTAACAAATTCCACATTACATTTTCCCACCAAACATAACCCATTTTCTTTTTCTAATATCCATTGTTTATCCACCTTATTTTCTTTTATTTTTTTTAATTTTTTTTTTTCAACGTTTATTTATTTTTGGGACAGAGAGAGACAGAGCATGAACGGGGGAGGGGCAGAGAGAGAGGGAGACACAGAATCGGAAACAGGCTCCAGGCTCTGAGCCATCAGCCCAGAGCCTGACGCGGGGCTCGAACCCACGGACCGCGAGATCGTGACCTGGCTGAAGTCGGACGCTTAACCGACTGCGCCACCCAGGCGCCCTATCCACCTTATTTTAAAGAAAGGATATAATTTTTCTTTCATCTCCATGAACTACAAGAATACTTCAACAATAATATCTAGTAAAGAATATTCCGTATTTCAGGGGCGCCTGGGTGGGCTGATGGCTCAGAGCCTGGAGCCTGTTTCCGATTCTGTGTCTCCCTCTCTCTCTGCCCCTCCCCCGTTCATGCTCTGTCTCTCTCTGTCCCAAAAATAAATAAACGTTTGGGAAAAAAAAAATTAAAAAAAAAAATATTCCGTATTTCAGATAGCTCATGTCTTACAATCTTAACGTTGTGAACAAATAGACCTTTATAGGGTTTATGTTGAGGAGAAGAGGACATCAACTAGTTGTAATCTGTTCCCTGACCATTTTTAAGTTTTTAAAGTAATTATGCCACAATTAGTATAATTGATATATGGTAATTATACCAAAACAATTGTACCTGCCTATATTGCCAGGGCAATATAATATAATTAATGTTATCTTTCAAACTTTATTCTTTTGAATGGATTTCAGGATGGATATTTGCATAAAAATGTATTGAAGAAAGGTTATTTTAATATGTAAATAATACATATTTTATGTATATGTGCATATATATATATATATTTATGTATGTGCATGTCAAAGTTAGATGACAATCACAACTAATCAGGTATTAAAAAATAACCTGGTGAACTCATGATAAATGATTAAATTTCACCTGTGTAAATTTAGGATTAGTTAATAATTATTTTTTAATATGATACAGATATTAAAATGTGTTATTAGCTGATTACATCAAATAATTTTAAAGACACTTCTGTTCCTACTGCTGTATTTTAAAGAATGCCAGTGAAAGAAGCTATCAGAAATTGAAGTCAGATAGTCCATATTCTACTATGAGGTTATGTCCAGTGTTAGTTCAAAATGAAATGTATCTTTCTGAGTCTAGTGGGGAGAGGATATTTTATACTTAGTGCTGAATCCAGCTGTTTTACTCTATGAAATATTAATTACATGATTTTAAGGATAAAAATCTCTTACAGTACTTCTATGAGAGAAATCACTTGGTCATCATTGTATTTCATTTTCTTGATTGAATAGACACATAGAATGAAATGCACTGCTATCTTGTGACAATCACATCCTGAAGCTCTGATTAAATACTTGTATTATAATTTTACAGTATTTTTAGCCTTTCAAATACAGGTCTAGTTCTGCTGTAGCCTTCAGATATTTTGCAGCAATATACTTAACTTCATTGGCTATTTAGCAGCCCTAGATATGAGGACCCTGAGATTTTAACATTTAGCTTTACATTATTTTACTTAAGACCCTAGCTATAAATATTTAAAACTGCAATCACCAGATAAAACACAGCTCTAACAAATGTAATTATCATCACAATGGAACTGACAAGGACCACTATCATTCATCTTAGAATTCCAATATTTTGGGTTATGGGACTCAGTATAGAAGTATGAATATAAAATTTGAAAAAAATCTAAAATCAATCCTCCCTCTCTCTCTTCCCCCCTTCATAATTGTTGTTAGAGAACTTCATGTTAAAAATTGTCTTTCTAGAACTGAAATTGACTGTCATGTGGCTTTAGAGAACTCATGGAATTATTTCCTGTATATTGTAGATGATCATTGATTTCAGGTATGTAATACTTTCATTTATATATTCCAAAAACAGATTTTTAAATTGAGATTTTTAATCTGATCAAAACGTTTTCCTTTATAAATTTTAATGTATAGTAGTGAATTTTTATGCTAACTCAAAAAACAAATTTATGTAGTTAATATAACATATCAACATCACTTATCATATTGCATTATCTCTCAAATATACATAACTTTGCAGCTCTATTGAAAAACACATTCTGAAGTCAAGCTCAAGACAAGAGGGGAATTCTCCCTTTTCCACAGTTCAGTCTATTAGGAATAGTCATTTCCTCTTCTGCACTAAGAGCAACAAATACTTCTTGGTACAAGAAATACATAGAAAGGAAGGAAGCATTTGTGCATACTGGCATTTTTTTAGGTTGTTGTTTTATCAACTATGTTGTGATAGGAGCAGATAAAATGACCTATGAATAAGAAAGCCTTCCCTTCATTTAAGAGTATGCAAATTAAAAACACTCATAGGTAGATACTATTCATACATGTTTTTAAGACATTGAATCCTGTGAATCCAAGCCTTCAACATCATTTCATATCCAAACTTCCTGCTATCCTTAGCTCTCACCCCATCTGACTTTGAATGAGAAAGTTTGTCTTGAGGTAGAGCTTTATCCAAACTTCGAGGAAGCATATTGAAGAGGGCACGTGAAACCTCTCTTTACTTTAGTAGAGTCTTGTCAGCAGGTATGGAAGTCATGGTGGAAAAAAAGAGAAAGAAATGGCTAAGGATTTGTAGAGTACTGAACTTAAAAAGAATAGATTATTAAAGACATGTTGAACTGTCTTTTACATAACTGTGCATATCTTTTTGTATTACTTTGTCCCTGTGCTTGCTTGAACACATGCTATTACATCTGTTTTGCTATTGAGGAAACTAAGACTTGACAAGGTAAAGTAGTGGAGGAAGGGAAGGATGAATAGGCAAAGCACAGAGGATGTTTTTAGGACAGTGAAAACACACTGTGTGACACCATAATGATGGATATGCATCATTATGCGTTTGTCCAACCTCATAGAATTATGGGCAATTATTTGCCCTAAACATGAAGAATTTAGGGCAAAAATGTGATTTGACCATCTTAAACCTAAGACCGTATCTTTAATAATTCTATAACATCCTAGTCCACAATTTAGGATATCCTAACAGTCTTATTGATGGTTATTAATTGATTTTTTCTCTGTGTCTCTTCAATCTTTAATGCTTTAGCAGAAAATATCTTTAAACATGTTTATAATTCAAATTTCACTAAGGAATTCTCTTTCATAGGCAGAACTGAGGAAAAGGAGAAAGAGGAAGGAATAACAGCTGTTAGTGAAAAAGAGAGGTGATAGTATAGAAGTCAAGGAAGTGAAAATTTCATGTCTTTGGGGATTGGCAAATCATGTGTCATTTAATTATTTTAATGACCTTAAGTTTTTCCATAAGAGAAAGTTTATACCCAGGAGAGTGCAGGTTATGGTGGAAAACACACCGCATGCAGCCTGCCAATTTTTCCTCCATTACCCATGTCACACATTGTATTCTATTAGGGTACTTTTCCCTGCTGAGCTTGGATAGACCTCACAACTATTTTCAATACTTCACTCCAACTCCCACTGTTTAATTTAAGTTGGGCTTGAGATGAAACCTGTTTCCTACTTGGAGTGTAGTGTAATCTAGTCCTGACTGGAATGTGTAAAACTTAAGTGAATATAAAAATTTATAGGTACTTGTATTCTGCTAGATGCCTATATTCTGAAATTCTCTGGAATAAAAAATAGGTAGACTATATACAAATAGTTTTATCAGCATGCTGTTAGAATTGAAGAAGGATATAATGAAAAGAGTGTGGCTCAAATACGAATCCACTGTTGAAGCTAAAGTGTGGGAACTAAAGCTAAGGGTTTATAATAATCTGTAAGAATTAGCTAGATAGCAATGATGCAGAGTGAAGAGCAGAATGTTTCCCGGGAAGATACTGGAATCCCCAAGGTGAGGTAAAGGAATGGAATGGCAATTGAATGAAAGAACTAGCATAATATCTTGGCATTTCCATGATGAAGACAAATCTTGTGTTAGACTCTTTTTCTGCTCCTTGCTGTATTGTTTTTCAATTATTTTTTTTTCTTCATTATGTAGAAGTAGCGGGGATATATCAGGACAAAACAGCTACAGGAAATGGTTCCTCATTGAACCATCTTACACAGACAGCCATACCTACGTATCTACTGCTTCTAATGATTTGTGAAATTCATAGGCTGTAATAAGCTAAAATGTTTTAGGAACCCACCCTCTAGATGTGACCTGCTCTTTGAAGTAGCTGTATGTGGCTTGTATTAATATGAATTGTGAATGAGAATTGCATAATATTTTAATATTTGAGTATGTGACTTGTGAATGTTAGCTAGTCTAGTATTTAGAACTTAATGTGAAATTAGTCTTTGGCATTTTCTTTGCCAAGACAATCTAAGTAAAGAATCTAAAATTCTCATGTTATAAAACAAACGATTTGTCCCCCAGAGAAGGGGACAAATACTTTTTCAAAAGCCTATGTTAATAAATTATGAAATAAAAAGGGATTTGCTAAACAATGTGAAGAAAAAAGCAAATTCCAAAGAGTTGTTAAGAGGAGGATTACAAACTCATCCATCTTATTAACGTGTTTTTCCTATTTGATTTCAAGAATCTGAGGATTGAAGAACTACAGCCACTATTCCAAATATGGTAGATAAATTCTGATGATGAATCTTTTAGCCTGCAGAAAATATTTCTCTGAATAAATAATGAGGTCATATCACACTCTCTCTCCTCTCTTTTCTACCTCTTTCTCTCCCCTACTTCCTTTCTTCGTCGTCTTTTTTTTAAATCACAGGGACTAACTGAACATTGGACTCTTACATAACTGCTTGAACCCCTCTCCTCTCCCCCAGTAAATGGACTTCTTTTTTAAGGTTGAGGTCTATGGACTCATACAAGATAACCGGGAAAGTAGAAATCTAGAGGCTATAAATCAGACCTAACCTAGGCCCTCATTTACTTGTGCATATAAATTTCCCAACTATTCTCTTCTCTCCTTCAGTGAGAGTTACCCGAATATCTCTTTGCCAAGTTGGAAAATTAGAATAAGAAAGCCAGACTCTCTGACATATGAGAATGTCTTTAACCCATTAATCTAAATATTTTATCACATTGGTTGAGGAACCATTGGAACACTTCCAGTAAAGTAGAGATAAAGCTCTAGAGTCATGTTTCAGCATAGATTGTCTTAGCCAGTTCCATTCCTGGTGCTTTGCGAATCACATGGTCACATTACAGTGCCCAGTGTTTGCTCATATATAAAGTTATTTGAAATTCGATAGGCTGAAAACATTTGAAATCATACTGATATTTACATACATCTGTACTATTTTCCAACTTGAAAAGTATTTTATACACAATGGTCTCATTTTGTTTACTTAACTAGTATAGCTATGTGGTAGTATAGATGTTAAAAATATTTTTGTCTATTGCTGATTTGGGTTACATAGCTTCCCTCATCCTGCCCCTGCCCAGGTAATTTTTTTACTCACCTCTTAATGAGAAAATAGAGAAAGGAAACCATAATCATGCCTAGTAAAGCAATTCATAGGAATAAATCACTGACATTCTCAAGTCTATTTTTGTCTATGTTATATTTTTTCATAGTGTTGTAAAGTCTGGAAACTATGAATAGTAACCAGTGCCTTCAAAATATATGTATTGAAAGATACATGTATACTGTTTATAATTAGTTCGTAATTCTGAACTTTAAAACTTGAACATAAGCAGAATTGTGTAATTGAGACAGCATTAGTTTATTCACTGAAAAAAATCCAACTTGAGTCACCATGGGGATACCCATGATTGATGTGCCAGTTTGGCTGCATTTCATTCTCACACATTTTGATGGAATAAAAACACTGTGTTTTTGAAACCGAATTTTCAAAAGGCACTAAGGATGACTGTGCAGAGCGTTCTGTTCTCAGTAGTACTATGTTCAGATACCAATATATGAAATCCACATTTATGTCTGCAATTTTGGAGAACTAAGAACCATATGGTATCTTGGTTTTATACTTCCTGAATCAGCTTAATTGCATCTGCATGCTAATTAGACTTGAATTAATATGTTGGAGTGCTTTTTAGTTGTTGATATTTTGTTATAAAGCTTTTACTCCAGTTTCACTAAAAGCATTTTTAACTGTACTTGGTTTGTAAATGGGTTATCACTTTATATTAATGTACATCTTTTGCTCTATTATTTATTTTTATGCCAATAAGAGTACTGTATAATGTGTCTGTTTTTCCGAATGGTTATTAATCTCAAAAGGATATTAAAAAGTATCCAATACTTCTGTGAACTAGGTTAAATTATATATGAATACATATATACATGCATTATATATACATTTTATTGTTGTTAATAGTTAATTTCTTTAATGAAGTCTAGAATATTAATGAATTTTGTTGGCATTGGTGTTTTTATTTTTTTAAATTTTTTTTAATGTTTATTTATTTCTGAGACAGAGACAGAGCATGAGTGGGGGAGGGGCAGAGAGAGAGAGGGAGACACAGAATCCGAAACAGGCTCCAGGCTCCGAGCTGTCAGCACAGAGCCCTACACGGGGCTCGAACTTACAAACCGTGATATCATGACCTGAGCCCTAGTCTGTCCCTCAACCAACTGAGCCACCCAGGGACCCTGGAATTGATGTTTTTAAAGCATTTTAATTGGTAATGTAAATATAAATACAAATATAGAACCAAAATTGAGATTTATGCATATTGAAGTAATTAATGTTCCAGATGTTCATCTTAACTTATCCTAGTAATTATCAGCAGAACTCTGCTACAAATCCCTAATCCCTAAAAATTATTGCTCAACAAACCTATATCTTACCTATTTACTGTGGTCCTCTTTAGGTTACTTTGGAGGCTGCTCTCCTTATGAGTTCTTAGAAAGGAATATGAAAGCTCTTGGAGAGAAATATGTAAAGGAGTTGTATAGTTCATAAAAGAGACCTCTTAGGTCACTGTGTCTCACAAAAATCATTTTAAAATTTGTTACTCTATCCAGTTCACTCATAGATCCTATTGATGCTGATAAGGGTTTTCTGTCCAGAAAAAAAAAAAAAAAAAAAAAAAAAAGGAAAACAGGTAGGTGAGTTCTAAGTGATCAAAGTTACATCAAAACATTTGATATAAGGAAGTAATATGATTGTCATGCAGCATTACTGTAGGGTTGGTTTCTTCTGCTTTGAAAATAAAGGCCTTTGTTTTACCTGGGTATTTATTTTCCATGTATTTCTTCCTGGCAGTCTACTATGCAACAGTGAGAGATCATTATCTAGTGATAACCCATTACTCTACTAACATCTTTTAGGTAAGCTTCTTAGTGAATCATTTTTGTCAGAGAAACCCTAATACTTCATGGAATTTTGTGGTTTAAAAGCATTCCGTCATTGGTGTGACTTTAAGTCAGACTCTAGCATTGTTTTGAATGATTATGTTACATTACATACACTAAATACTCTGTATCAAATAGAATTTATGATTTCAGGTTAAATCTTTTTTACTTTTGATTTGTACTTTTCTTGTATTTTGTAATTTCATTGTTTGGAAAAGGAAATGAGGCAGACTTCATGATTTCAGTTAAGGTGATAATTAAATTTCAATAAAGCATAAGAATGATTAGTTTGGTTCATTAAAAATAATTTATAGAATTCTTTGGTAATTTGTGTCATACAAATTCCTTGATAGGTGCTTTCTTTATAAACATTATTTTTTCCAGTGGTGAAGGTTAACATAACATAAAGAGAAGTCATTAGCTTACAATTAAATTCAGTGAGCATTTATTATAAATATATTTCTTCAATCTTGGACAGGTTTGTGTTGCCTTAGAGAAAAACTCATACTCCTAACATTCAAAGATATTTGGACTCTAGTCCCACATCTTTATCTCATTCTGATTTCACCCCTTTGCACCTTACATTTAGCCGTGATACTAGTAAACTAGTACAGTACACAATTTCCAGATCCTGCATGCACACACAGAGTGTTTTGTTTGTTGATCAGTTTCTTTACCTAGTGGTTATCAAAGTGTGGTCTAAGACCAAAACCATCAACAACAGCTGGGGGTTTGTTAGAAATGCTGAACTTACTATATTAGAGCTGTTATTTCAGAAACTGTGGAAATGAGATTCAATAATCTGTTAACAAGCTCTCCAAGTGATTTTCATTAACACTAAAATTTGGAACTAACACTTAAAAATATACATGAATTAGACTTAAAGATAAAAATGGGCCCTCAAATTTTGAATAAATGGGTGAATTTTCACCTTCTTTTAGGAAAGACAAAACTTTTCAAAGAATAAAACACTGAAAAATAATAACAGACGTGAATGTTTTAGATTACATAAAAGCAAAACAAAAATGTTAAAATATCAAAAATGAAATAGGAAAATATATAAAATAAGACAAAGAGCTATATCTTTCACATATAAAGAGAGCTAACTAATCAATCAGGAATAAAAGAAAACTAAAGAAAAATAGAAAAATAACATTAAAAGACAGTTTTCTTCTTTGTATGGTTCTTTACTATTTTTTTCAAATTAGTTCTGTTTTACAACAAATCATAAAATTTTAATTAATAAAAAATATAAAATATCTTACATTAGATTCTTAGTTTGCTTAGTTCACCTCCATGTGAAAAGGGAATACATTTTTTTTTTTTTTTTTTACAAAGTACATACTATTACAAGCAGCTTTTAAATTTTCTAAAGTTCATCTTTGGAAATGGGAAAGATAAAGAAGTTCCTGGAACCAAAAGAAAATTTGCATTTATTTTATAGTGGAGTAAAAAGAATGTTCTCTTGTGAGTTGGAAATCATGTTTCTAGTTCTTGTTCTGCTGTTAACCATTACGTAATCACCTCATGATAGCCTCCGGTTCTTCGTTAATTTGCTTAGATCAGTGGTGTCCAGTCTCTAAGATGTATCAGTGTATCAAAATCATCTGAGGGTCATCTGAGGGGGAGAGTGCTAGGTGAGACCCCTACAGGTTCTGATTGAACGTTTCTGGCTCTGTGGTTGAACAATATAAATTTCTGATTATTTCCCAAGTAATGCTGACTTTGCTGGGGTGGGAACTATACCTTGAGAACCACTGGCTTCAGTGATCATCAGTTAGTTCCTTTGTAGCTCCTGTATTCCATGATCTAATGACAGTGCATTAGGAGAGAGAGAGGGAAAAGAAAAGAACACCCTCAGTGTCCAACCTAAAACAGAGTAGGGTTTTCAATGGATGTTTATTGAATAAATGAACTAAATTTCTTAGATCTCAAAACATTACGAAAACTGTTTAGTCTCAAATCTTCATATCTTAGTTTGCTCCTTATTAATAGTTTCTTCTTCCAGTCTACATTGTTCTCTTCTCAGAACTATAATTGTATTTATAGTCAGTACCACAGTATCATTCACACTTAGCCTTGGTTTCCTTTAATATTAGTTTAATTAATTAGATTATAAACCTCTTAAGGGCAGGAGGGAGCGAGTCTGTATTTATTTTGAACTTTCCTTTATGCCTAATACCCAATGCCTAATCTCCCACTTTGTAGGAGATTGAATAAAGCATGCCGAATCACTTACCTGTAAATAGATATACGTTCTTTGGAAGTATCCTATCTCTGTGTCCGTATTCTTCACCTTATTGCCTGCTTTCTTGACTTGATTTGTCCAAGTGCTATAGAGAGAGAGGTGGCTCTTACTCTGTCTACATGGCCTCGAGTGAATTAATCATTGTAGAATGGGAGAGAGACATCTTGAGGACAAATAAACATACTGTGATTAGACATTTTTGCCTCTGGTGGCTGCAACCATAGTGTGTTGCTCTGGCAATTTACTAAATAGTACTCTAGTGGCCTGAAAGAGTTTGTAGACTTTAAGCAGCTTCATTTATTACCAAGAAGAGATTTACACATAGGACTTTGGTCCAGCTACACTGATAATAGATGCACTACTGCTGTTGGGCTAAAATCCAAAACATCACTTAGGGTTCTTTCATTAATAAAAACTCCCAACACTGGACCAGCTAAAAACGGACACATTTAATGCCATCGAATTACTATTTAGGTGAAATGGATTACTCTTATAATAGTATAGTATAAGATTGCTATATTTAGCAGAAATGATTGAAGCTACCTATATGTTTTACCTTAAATAATGTATGGTAAATCCCTATAAGAAATATCATCCAACTGTTAAAACTTATGAAGAGTTGATAATATGTGAGAAATTGCTTGAAAGATATATTTTTACTTTATATCAATGACATAAAAATTACCTTAAAAAGTACACGCTCTTCATTGCTTTGAATGATTTACTGTGTTGACTCAGACTCATGAGAGTTAAGTATCACAGAATTGTGCAAAGCAAGGATGCAGTTCTCATATGCACATGCTTTAGCTAACATTGTGCCACGTGAAATGAATAATCCCTGCATTTAAAAATAAACAGAGTACCTCGGGTGACTCTGGGTGGCTCAGTTGGTTAGGTATCTGACTCTTGATTTCGGCTCAGATCATAATATCAGAGTTTTTGAGTCTGAGCCCCCTGTTGGAGGCGCCTGTTCAAACCTCCATGTTTGAGCCTGTCTCTACACTGACAGCATGGAGACTGCTTGGGATTCTCTTTCTCCCTCTCTCTCTGCCCCTCCCCTACCCACATGCACTCTCTCTCTCAAATAAACTTAAAAAATATATAAACAGAGTACCATGATACTTTTCATCTTTTATATTTTCCTGTGTTTTCCATATTTCCCAGATTTTCTAACTTTGGGGTCAGATATGAACTTATATTTAAAAACTATATTATAGGAACACTTTACTTTCAATATAAAAAAGATTTATTATTTATGTTGAATATTCAGTCATAAGTTAATACTTCTTATGTCTGTTCTTCATTTATACCATATTGACTTTACCTTTGTGATGGTCATTTTGAGTAGCATTTCTTCCTCCAGTTAAAACAAATGACAACCCAACAATCATATTTAAACAAAGCAAAACAAAAAAAAAAACACTTAAGCATTTTTTTTTATTCCTCTCTTTCTCTCGCCCCTCACATCCTATCCATCAGCAGTTCTTTTTGGTGTTCCCCACACCCCAAGATAACCAAGTCTATTACCTTGTTTGTCTGTACTATGACTATCCAGACCAGATCACCGTCATCCTTCTTTGGACTATTGTAATTTCCTAATTGGCTGGCTATGTCTACTGTCCAGCCTTTATAAAGAAGTTCTATAACTCTTTTAACTTAGCTCACCGTTGGCTTTTTCTAGCATTTGGAATAAAATCTAAGCATATTAACATAACCTGTGAAGCCCTATAGGATCTGGTCCTCCACCTTCAGGACCCACCTCATCTCATACACTCATTCCCTTAACTCACACTGTTACTTGGATACATGAAACTCACGCCAGCCCCAGGGAGTTTGTACTGGATGTTGCCTCTGTCAGAAATGTTCTTCCCACTGATCTTCACTCATCTCAAATACCCCTACCTCCACACTTTCCCCCTTCACTTATCTCATTACCATGATTATTTTTTTACATGGCATATACACCGTACGATAATATCTGTTGGGTACATTTGAGTTCTTACATTTTATCTCCTTTGCTGGAATAGATACTCCACCAGAAATGGAACCTAGTGTCTGTTATTCTCTTTTGCATTCTCTGTACTTAGAAGAAGGTGTATCTCCTATATTTGAATTACTTGAATGAGAGAACCCACTGTTTTGTGTATGCTAGAGTGGTGGTATTCAGACACGGGGTCTCTAGGACTCACCCTGGCCTACATAGGTATGGATACTTTTAAGAGAATCAATGTCTGAATCCTTTTCCATTTCTTTATCTTGCTTGAGAAGCTTCTGAGGTTTGTCAGTTCATTTTCTTCCCTTTGACTTTTATGATCTCCCACTTTACAAAGAAGGGCAAACTTAAATTTCTCACCTCTTCTGAATCTTTCTAGAATGCATTGTCTACTCGTTAAGGATATCCAAGGTATCGGTCAAAAAGATTTTATTATTCAGGAAGTCCTGTGAGTACTTCTTAAAGAAATATCGGAGGGGATAGTGCCTTATTTTACAGAAGCAATATTCCAAGTTATTTCTTTCTACCTTCCTCCCCCTTCCTTTTTCCTTTCAGATTCCAAATATGACTAAGTGAGAATGTTGACTTGGGGGTATTAAGAGTTTTATTTGATGATTTAAACCTTTTCTTCTGAAGAAGAATCTTCCTTGGTTGTTTGGTTTGACAATGAGGATTGCTTTTTCCAATTAGATTATAATGACATGTGTTTATATATCTTTTCCTCAAATAAGCAAAATATGTTGCTTGATAACGTTAATGACAATATATTTAAAACACATATAAAGTATATAGTAGTCCAGAAGAATACTTCCTTTGCCATATTTAAACTAATGAAAAGACCGTTGGTGGTTAACTTTTAAAGTGTGCTAGGAATTATATAGCTTTTCAGTTATTTTTTTTTCTTTATATTTATATATGAAATTTATTGTCAAATTGGTTTCCATACAACACCCAGTGCTCATCCCAAAAGGTGCCCTCCTCAATACCCATCACCCACCCTGTCCTCCCTCCCACCCCCCATCAACCCTCAGTTTGCTCTCAGTTCTCAACAGTCTCTTATGCTTTGGCTCTCTCCCACTCTAACCTCTTTTTTTTTCCTTCCCCTCCCCCATGGGTTCCTGTTAAGTTTCTCAGGATCCACATAAGAGTGAAACCATATGGTATCTGTCTTTCTCTGTATGGCTTATTTCACTTAGCATCACACTCTCCAGTTCCATCCACGTTGCTACAAAAGGCCATATTTCATTTTTTCTCATTGCCACGTAGTATTCCATAGTGTATATAAACCACAATTTCTTTATCCATTCATCAGTTGATGGACATTTAGGCTCTTTCCATAAATTGGCTATTGTTGAGAGTGCTGCTATGAACATTGGGGTACAAGTGCCCCTATGCATCAGTACTCCTGTGTCCCTTGGATAAATTCCTAGCAGTGCTATTGCTGGGTCATAGGGTAGGTCTATTTTTAATTTTCTGAGGAACCTCCACACTGCTTTCCAGAGTGGCTGCACCAATTTGCATTCCCACCAACAGTGCAAGAGGGTTCCCGTTTCTCCACATCCTCTCCAGCATCTATAGTCTCCTGATTTGTTCATTTTGGCCACTCTGACTGGCGTGAGGTGATACCTGAGTGTGGTTTTGATTTGTATTTCCCTGATAAGGAGCGACGCTGAACATCTTTTCATGTGCCTGTTGGCCATCTGGATGTCTTCTTTAGAGAAGTGTCTATTCATGTTTTCTGCCCATTTCTTCACTGGGTTATTTGCTTTTCGGGTGTGGAGTTTGGTGAGCTCTTTATAGATTTTGGATACTAGCCCTTTGTCCGATATGTCATTTGCAAATATCTTTTCCCATTCCGTTGGTTGCCTTTTAGTTTTGTTGGTTGTTTCCTTTGCTGTGCAGAAGCTTTTGATCTTCATAAGGTCCCAGTAATTCACTTTTGCTTTTAATTCCCTTGCCTTTGGGGATGTGTCGAGGAACAGATTGCTACGGCTGAGGTCAGAGAGGTCTTTTCCTGCTTTCTCCTCTAAGGTTTTGATGGTTTCCTGTCTCACATTCAGGTCCTTTATCCATTTTGAGTTTATTTTTGTGAATGGTGTGAGAAAGTGGTCTAGTTTCAACCTTCTGCATGTTGCTGTCCAGTTCTGCCAGCACCATTTGTTAAAGAGATGTCTTTTTTCCATTGGATGTTCTTCCCTGCTTTGTCAAAGATGAGTTGGCCATACGTTTGTGGGTCTAGTTCTGGGGTTTCTATTCTATTCCATTGGTCTATGTGTCTGTTTTTCTGCCAATACCATGCTGTCTTGATGATGACAGCTTTGTAGTAGAGGCTAAAGTCTGGGATTGTGATGCCTCCTGCTTTGGTCTTCTTCAAAATTACTTTGGCTATTCGGGGCCTTTTGTGGTTCCATATGAATTTTAGGATTGCTTGTTCTAGTTTCAAGAAGAATGCTGGTGCAATTTTGATTGGGATTGCATTGAATGTGTAGATAGCTTTGGGTAGTATTGACATTTTGACAATATTTATTCTTCCAATCCATGAGCAGGGAATGTCTTTCCATTTCTTTAAATCTTCTTCAATTACCTTCATAAGCTTTCTATAGTTTTCAGCATACAGATCCTTTACATCTTTGGTTAGATTTATTCCTAGGTATTTGATGCTTCTTGGTGCAATTGTGAATGGGATCAGTTTCTTTACTTGTCTTTCTGTTGCTTCATTGTTAGTGTATAAGAATGCAACTGATTTCTGTACATTGATTTTGTATCCTGCAACTTTGCTGAATTCATGTATCAGTTCTAGCAGACTTTTGGTGGAGTCTATCGGATTTTCCATGTATAATATCATGTCATCTGCAAAAAGCGAAAGCTTGACTTCATCTTTGCCAATTTTGATGCCTTTGATTTCCTTTTGTTGTCTGATTGCTGATGCTAGAACTTCCAGAACTATGTTAAACAACAGCGGTGAGAGTGGGCATCCCTGTCGTGTTCCTGATCTCAGGGAAAAAGCTCTCAGTTTTTCCCCGTTGAGGATGATGTTAGCTGTGGGCTTTTCATAAATGGCTTTTATGATCTTTAAGTATGTTCCTTCTATCCCGACTTTCTCAAGGTTTTTATTAAGAAAGGGTGCTGGATTTTGTCAAAGGCCTTTTCTGCATCGATTGACAGGATCATATGGTTTTTCTCTTTCTTTTTGTTAATGTGATGTATCACGTTGATTGATTTGCGAATGTTGAACCAGCCCTGCATCCCAGGAATGAATCCCACTTGATCATGGTGAATAATTCCTTTTATATGCCGTTGAATTCGATTTGCTAGTATCTTATTGAGAATTTTGGCATCCATATTCATCAGGGATATTGGCCTGTAGTTCTCTTTTTTTACTGGGTCTCTGTCTGGTTTAGGAATCAAAGTAATACTGGCTTCATAGAATGAGTCTGGAAGTTTTCCTTCCCTTTCTATTTCTTGGAACACCTTGAGAAGGATAGGTATTATCTCTGCTTTAAACGTCTGGTAGAACTCCCCTGGGAAGCCATCTGGTCCTGGACTCTTATTTGTTGGGAGATTTTTGATAACCGATTCAATTTCTTCGCTGGTGATGGGTCTGTTCAAGCTTTCTATTTCCTCCTGATTGAGTTTTGGAAGAGTGTGGGTGTTCAGGAATTTGTCCATTTCTTCCAGGTTGTCCAATTTGTTGGCATATAATTTTTCATAGTATTCCCTGATAATTGTTTGTATCTCTGAGGGATTGGTTGTAATAATTCCATTTTCATTCATGATTTTATCTATTTGGGTCATCTTCCTTTTCTTTTTGAGAAGCCTGGCTAGAGGTTTGTCAATTTTGTTTATTTTTTCAAAAAACCAACTCTTGGTTTCGTTGATCTGCTCTACAGTTTTTTTTAGATTCTATATTGTTTATTTCTGCTCTGATCTTTATTATTTCTCTTCTTCTGCTGGGTTTAGGCTGCCTTTGCTGTTCTGCTTCTAGTTCCTTTAGGTGTGCTGTTCGATTTTGTATTTGGGATTTTTCTTGTTTCTTGAGATAGGCCTGGATTGCAATGTATTTTCCTCTCAGGACTGCCTTCGCTGCGTCCCAAAGCGTTTGGATTGTTGTATTTTCATTTTCGTTTGTTTCCATATATTTTTTAATTTCTTCTCTAATTGCCTGGTTGACCCACTCATTCGTTAGTAGGGTGTTCTTTAACCTCCATGCTTTTGGAGGTTTTCCAGACGTTTTTCTGTGGTTGATTTCAAGCTTCATAGCATTGTGGTCTGAAAGTATGCATGGTAGGGGCGCCTGGGTGGCGCAGTCGGTTGGGCGTCCGACTTCAGCCAGGTCACGATCTCGCGGTCCGTGAGTTCGAGCCCCGCGTCAGGCTCTGGGCTGATGGCTCAGAGCCTGGAGCCTGTTTCCGATTCTGTGTCTCCCTCTCTCTCTGCCCCTCCCCCGTTCATGCTCTGTCTCTCTCTGTCCCCAAAATAAATAAACGTTGAAAAAAAAAAAATTAAAAAAAAAAAAAAAAAAAGAAAGTATGCATGGTATGATTTCAATTCTTGTAAACTTATGAAGGGCTGTTTTGTGACCCAGTATATGATCTATCTTGGAGAATGTTCCATGTGCACTCGAGAAGAAAGTATATTCTGTTGCTTTGGGATGCAGAGTTCTAAATATATCTGTCAAGTCCATCTGATCCAATGTCTCATTCAGGGCCCTTGTTTCTTTATTGACCGTGTGTCTAGATGATCTATCCATTTCTGTAAGTGGGGTGTTAAAGTCCCCTGCAATTACCACATTCTTCTCAATAAGGTTGCTTATGTTTATGAGTAATTGTTTTATATATTTGGGCGCTCCGGTATTCGGCGCATAGACATTTATAATTGTTAGCTCTTCCTGATGGATAGACCCTGTCACTATTATATAATGTCCTTCTTCATCTCTTGTTACAGCCTTTAATTTTAAGTCTAGTTTGTCTGATATAAGGATGGCTACTCCAGCTTTCTTTTGGCTTCCAGTAGCATGATAAATAGTTCTCCATCCCCTCACTCTCAATCTAAAGGTGTCCTCAGGTCTAAAATGAGTCTCTTGTAGACAGCAAATAGATGGGTCTTGTTTTTTTATCCATTCTGATACCCTATGTCTTTTGGTTGGCGCATTTAGTCCATTTACATTCAGTGTTATTATAGAAAGATATGGGTTTAGAGTCATTGTGATGTCTGTATGTTTTATGCTTGTAGTGATGTCTCTGGTACTTTGTCTCACAGGGTCCCCCTTAGGATCTCTTGGAGGGCTGGTTTAGTGGTGACAAATTCCTTCAGTTTTTGTTTGTTTGGGAAGACCTTTATCTCTCCTTCTATTCTAAATGACAGACTTGCTGGATAAAGGATTCTCGGCTGCATATTTTTTCTGTCTAGCACACTGAAAATCTCGTGCCAATTCTTTCTGGCCTGCCAAGTTTCAAAAGAGAGATCAGTCACGAGTCTTATAGGTCTCCCTTTATATGTGAGGGCACGTTTACCCCTTGCTGCTTTCAGAATTTTCTCTTTATCCTTGTATTTTGCCAGTTTCACTATGATATGTCGTGCAGAAGATCGATTCAAGTTCCGTCTGAAGGGAGTTCTCTGTGCCTCTTGGATTTCAATGCCTTTTTCCTTCCCCAGTTCAGGGAAGTTCTCAGCTCTTATTTCTTCAAGTACCCCTTCAGCACCTTTCCCTCTCTCTTCCTCCTCTGGGATACCAATTATGCGTAGATTATTTCTTTTTAGTGTATCACTTAGTTCTCTAATTTTCCCCTCATACTCCTGGATTTTTTTCTCTCTCTTTTTCTCAGCTTCCTCTTTTTCCATAACTTTATCTTCTAGTTCACCTATTCTCTCCTCTGCCTCTTCAATCCGAGCCGTGGTGGTTTCCATTTTGTTATGCATTTCGTTTAAAGCGTTTTTCAGCTCCTCGTGACTGTTCCTTAGTCCCTTGATCTCTGTAGCAAGAGATTCTCTGCTGTCAGCTATACTGTTTTCAAGCCCAGCGATTAATTTTATGACTATTATTCTAAATTCACTTTCTGTTATATTATTTAAATCCTTTTTGATCAGCTCATTAGCTGTTGTTATTTCCTGGAGATTCTTCTGAGGGGAATTCTTCCGCTTGGTCATTTTGGATAGTCCCTGGCGTGGTGAGGACCTGCAGGGCACTTCCCCTGTGCTGTGGTGTATAACTGGAGTTGGTGGGCGGAGCCGCCGTCAGACCTGATGTCTGCCCCCAGCCCACCGCTGGGGCCACAGTCAGACTGGTGAGTGCCTTCTCTTCCCCTCTCCTAGGGGCGGGATTCACTGTGGGGTGGGGTGGCCTGTCTGGGCTACTTGCACACTGCCAGGCTTGTGATGCTGGGGATCTGGCGTCTTAGCTGGGGTGGGTAGGTAAGGTGCACAGGGGCAGGAGGGGCAGGCTTAGCTTGCTTCTCCTTAGGTGATCCACTTCAGGAGGGGCCCTGTGGCAGTAGGAGGGAGTCAGATCCGCTGCCGGGGGTTTGGCACCGCAGAAGCGCAGAGTTGGGTGTTTGCGCGGAGCGAGCAAGTTCCCTGGCAGGAACTGGTTCTCTTTGGGATTTTGGCTGGGGGATGGGCGGGGGAGATGGCGCTGTCGAGCGCCTTTGTTCTCCACCAAACTGAGCTCTGTCGTCCGGGGGCTCAGCAGCTCTCCTTCCCTTTGTCCTCCAGCCTTCCCGCTTTCTGAGCAGAGCTGTTAACTTATGACCTCCCAGAAGCTAAGTCGCGCTTGCTGTAGGAACACAGTCCGTCAGGCCCTCCGCTTTTTGCAAGCCAGACTCGGGGGCTCTGCTTGGCCCGCGAGCCGCCCCTCCGCCCCGGCTCCCTCCCGCCAGTCCGTGGAGCGCGCACCGCCTCGCCGCCCTTCCTACCCTCTTCCGTGGGCCTCTCGTCTGCGCTTGGCTCCGGCGACTCCGTTCTGCTAATCCTCTGGCGGTTTTCTGGGTTATTTAGGCAGGTGTAGGTGGAATCTAAGTGATCAGCAGGACGCGCGGTGAGCCCAGCGTCCTCCTATGCCGCCATCTTCCTTCTCTCTCTTCAGTTATTTTAACAAAACAAGTTTGAAATTATTGTGCCAAACAGTGTGAACAACATAAAATTATCCCAGGTATCAGCATAAAATACACTTGAATAGAAGAAAACTAAAAAAAGAGTTCATCTTTCATGTAGAATGTTCAGATTTATTACCTCCATTGTCATTTCCAGGCTACATTGCAGGTCTTTACCCTAAGGGTTTGTGGAAAATATTATCCCACTCTATCCATGTTTACAGTATCTTAACTTATAGCTCATGTAGACACAAACCTGATTAAGAGAAAATTCTGCAAAGGGTGCTGCTTTAAGAGTTTTTACCATTTGAGGCACCAGATTCTTGATAAAGATTCCTATTTCAAATTCTTAAAATATAAAAGTTGGACACACTTTACATAATTTCACAATAGTAAAAATAGCTAACGCTTTCTCTGTGTTGGGCATGGGTCTAAGCACTCAACGCATGCTAGCTCATTTACTCCTCATAATAGTTAGAATGGTAGGTGCTATTGTTCTCTCCATTTCACACATGGTGAAACTGAGGCTAAGAGGGAGAATAAGCAGTTTATCCAACGTTAACGAGTGCACAAGCCAGAATCCAAACCCAGAAGATGTGGATCCAGAAATTTAACCCTTAGATTGATTACACAGTACAAAACCAGAATGAGATATTAAGGTGTCCAGAGGAAAGCTAAAAAAAAATATTTTGAGATGATTATGACCCCCATTCTGTAATTATTCCATTGTACCATTGAAATGTTTATATATAGTTTATACTATAAAATATATACATGGTGTTCCAGTGTATTATGTTGTTTCTGCACAGACAAAGCAAGCAGGGCTCCCTGTAGGTTCTCCCAGTTTCTGATAACCTTCTCTTTGTTGGATGATATTTTTTCTTCATTCTTTTGAAGCTTGCATGCATGCTTCTTTCTTTTAAGATTTTATTATGAATAACAAAATATTCTTAGATCTTGCTTATGTCCTTATTTAATATTCAGTCCTGTACATGCAGCTGTTAGACTAGTTAAGTCTGTAGGATGGAACAACTATTTCTTTCTCTCTCTCTTTCTCAATGTTGAACTCAACACTCTGCACATTCTTTGCTAGTGGCTGCATTTTTTTTCTGCAGAATTAACGTTCCCTGTGATTTGTAATTAAAGCATCATTTAAAAGTCCTCTGATTACTTTCTAATGGATCTGTCATTGGAATACTAATTTGGGATACTAAGCCATTCCCAATTACACATTCTTAAGGTAGCCATAGCCTTAAGAATATTATTATTTAATATCATATAATATTATTGTCCCTGTATCTATTTTGTGCATTTAACAGAGCGCTGTAATTTTAAAATTTATCTGTTGTATCAGAAATACCTGGATTCAAATCTCAACTTTATCTCTCTGACTCTAAATTTATTTATTTGATAAGAATTATAGTTATCTAATAAAATTGTTAGGAAGATTAAAATGAGATGACTTATGTACTCATTAAATATGAGGGCACCAGGGAATTTGTCACTAAGTTTTAAAAAAAAGCCACAAACGGGGCGCCTGGGTGGCTCAGTCAGTTAAGCGGCCGACTTCAGCTAAGGTCATGATCTTTTTTTTTTTTTTTTTTTTTTAAATTTTTTTTTTTCAACGTTTATTTATTTTTGGGACAGAGAGAGACAGAGCATGAACGGGCGAGGGGCAGAGAGAGAGGGAGACACAGAATCGGAAACAGGCTCCAGGCTCTGAGCCATCAGCCCAGAGCTGGACGCGGGGCTCGAACTCACGGACCGCGAGATCGTGACCTGGCTGAAGTCGGACGCTTAACCGACTGCGCCACCCAGGCGCCCCCAGCTAAGGTCATGATCTTGTGGTCCGTGAGTTCGAGCCCCGCATCGGGCTCTGTGCTGACAGCTCAGAGCCTGTAGCCCATTTCGGATTCTGTGTCTCCCTCTCTCTAACCCTCCCCCATTCATGCTCTGTCTCTCTCTGTCTCAAAAATAAATAAACATTAAAAAAAATAAAAAATAAAAATAAATAAAAAAAGCCACAAAAAGGAAAAAAAAAGAGAAAACTTACTATGTTAATGTAGCTTCTTGAAAATAAATTTTATTTTAAAATTATACATAAATGGGAACAATAATTATATAGATATATCAGATGTGTATAGAAAAAGAGTCTTTTTGTTTGTTTGAAATAAGGACATGTTTCTGGCAATGACAGTCTCTCCTTTTGTTTGGATTAGAGTTAATTCTGTTACAGGAACTCTGAGCTCTATAAATGTTATTTTAGTCACCTCTCTGGACATCTTTGAATGAGCTACTTAGCCAACTGGATTTTTATTTCTTTATCCACAAACAGAAGTTCACCTTCCAGATGAACACCAAGGTAGAACTCCTTACATGTTCCAAGATGCAAAATCTCCATCTAGTGGCAACTCAAGTCTGACACATTACTCTTGCTACCAAATACAGAGAGCTAACACAGCCCATTTGGCAGAAACATAGGTCCTTCTCTCCTGAGTTCACTCTTACTAATTATTCTATCAAATTAACAGTATGTGAGTCCATACAAACTCAAGAGCAGTCCGTCATTTCATATAATGGTCTTTGATGCAGGACCATTAGAAGATAACTTAATGAATTTATTAACAAAGTTTAAAGTTGAAATCATTGTTTCACTATATGCTAACTAATTTGGATGTAAATTTTAAAAAAATAAAAAAAATAAAAAAAAAGCTTAAAGTGTGTGTATGTGTGTGTGTATGTGTTTAACAAAGAAAGGAATGAGCTGAGTTTATGTTCCTTTATTGTAATATATGTTATGCGGTTTCTCTTAAAAATAAATGAATTTTAATTAAAGAACAACTTAGGTAATAAAATATACTTTAATATATTTGGTAAGTTCTACTTTTAGTTATATTTTATATATAAGTTTACTAGCGTTATAAGTTATATAAGTTTACTAGCCTCAAAAAATTAATATATTAATATAATATATTAATTGTTTATTATTTGCATTTTCTACCAATTTAAAATGTGTCTGAGCATAATCTGAAATAATTTTAATCTGATACCTTATCAGAGAAATTTATTATTAAAGTATGTTAAATATTAGCCAAGTCTTCTTTCCTAGATTCTAAAAACTATATCCACCCCTGTTATAATTCATGTATTACAAACTACAATTTTAAATAATAGAAAACTAAGAAAATATATATATGATTTGGTCAATTTCAATAATTTATGTAAGTAAATACACTATATGGGGAAAAAAGAAACTTGTTATCACATTTTAATTTTATCCTGTGACTACTAGATTGCATTCCCAGATGTAGTCTTGCTCTCTTTTTGTAAAATATACTACATCTATGTTTGTGGCCATACTCTATGGAATTTTTTTTTCACTTAACTATCAATGAAGCAATCCTGAATCTAGTTCATTATTAACTTTGAACTGAAAAAACTTTATATTCATAATGTCGTTTTATTATCAGATGTGCGTTGTGTGTATGTGTGTATGTGAGTGTGAATCCTAAATTTCACAGATGGTGTGCATGCATTCTAATAAATTAGACTCACAAAAATCATGTATTCAGTTCTCTAATTTTATGAATGGAGAAACAGAGTCCAAGGGAAATGATTTCCACAGATATATTATGAAACTATCATTGACAAATGTGATCATTGCATGTTAAATTCGAAGACAACACTTAAAAAAAAAAATCCAAGATTCTTTTAAAATGATTCTAACAGAATTTGTACACCATGCCAACACATAACTGAATGGAAATGAGCACGTTCTGCAACACGCTGCCATTCGCATCATAAAGGATACAGCTCTAACAGTATTTATAAGAAAAGAAGGGCAGTAATGATTTGCAAGTGTACTCATTTCTGTTTTTCCCTTTCATCAGGCCAATGCTGACTTTCACTTATATTGATCTAAGTTTATATTTTTATTGATCCAGTTTATGTTTAAACTGGAGCATACATTGAAAATATTGAACTCCATGTTACTGCCAATGCTGATTTGTATTGTCAGATGGGTGTATTACCAATAAGATACACACAGACACAAGTATAACATATTTATGTGTCGAGTGTAGCTATCTTTAAGTTTAATCTACTAATATGTATTCTAATTTGTGTTTGAAAGATTCTTTCCCTCTGGTTTTGTGTCATCTTATTTGACATATGACAGTATTTTTCTTCTCTTATTTATATTTGTGTCTGTGACCAGGAGCTGTTCTATGCAATATTGTAAATAAGATTAAAAAAATTAAGGGATAGATATTTACAACATATATAGGAACTAGAGATGCCACCATCTTTATTTATATACTATCTTTATATGCTTTATCTTTTTTATATTAACATGTATCTTATAAAGCAGTGCATATCTTTTACTCTTTAGAAAACAGTGAGAAGAAACTGTTGGAAAATAAATAATAAATTTTCATTGATATGTTTGAATCTGAATTCTTTTTAAAATACTAGTTCTAGAGGCACCTGGGTGGCTCAGTAGGTTAAGCGTCCAACTTCACCTCAGGTCATGATCTCACAGTTTATGGGTTTGAGCACCGTGTTAGGGCTCTGTGCTGACAGCTCAGAGCCTGGAGCCTGCATCAGTTTCTGTGTCTCCCTCTTTCTCTGCCCCTCTCCCACCTGGACTCTCTCTCTCAAAAATAAATAACATGAAAAAAATTAAAAATTAACAAAATAAAATACCAGTTCTATAAATACTTATAAGTGAATAACTAAAAAAAAAATCTCTTATTTTTGCTATTCTAACGTCCAAGAATTGGAGTCTTCCTTCAATTCAAAACGCAATTTATTTTTACAAGGTGCTATCTGTTTAAAAAAAACACAATTTGCAAATGTATTTGGAGGCTTTCATTTTTCATTTACACAAAGGACTTGATAATTAACTGCCCAATAAATCTTAAATTGGTTTTGAAAGTTGTAAGAAAGACTTTACTGTTAGAAAGGAAGCTCTTTTGCACCCTCTGCTGGTATGTAAGCACAACTGCAGGTTATTTGTTATAAAGTTGCTCCTTTACTTTTTAGTAAAGAAAATAAAATATAAGAAATCTGGTGATTTTAATTAGTAAACAAAACATTTTAAATGTCTAAAAGAAGCATGCATTTTGAATTGAGCAAATATAAACGGACCTTTCTGGTTAGTTTACTAGCCTCAAAAAAAAAAAAATAGTATAATGCCCTCAATTTATTATTAATGAGAAAAAGTCATAATGCCATATGCTTCCAGATCATCATGTAATTCAACTTTATTAGCCAACTATATAAAATAATATGTAGTGGTTTAATGTTTGCATTATGAAATACCAAAACATTAAAAAGACTGAAAATCTGGAATGAATCAATTGTGTCTGACTTATCACTGACAACATTTAGATGAATTGTCCTATGGTAAAGAAATAATGAAAGTTTTTTAAGAGGAAAAAATAGCTCTCAATAACTAAACTAAAGACAATTTTAGCTGATGGGAAAGTAAATATCAATTTATAAATAGATACAGTTACGACCGACAGTCACATAAAATATGAATTTCAGTGTTAAAAATGTAGGTTCAGGAAAATACCAAGCCTTTGTATCAGTGCCAGGATTCTTAGCACTACCATAGGTTTTACTTATTTAAATATTTTGTGCTAAAATATAAAATGTTTGAAGTGATTAGTGAAATACCCAGAGTTAGTATTTGCATTTTGTCATATTGGGTCAAATTATTAGTTATATGTTTTCAAATTATTTTTAGAAAAAACATTTTCCCAGGTGTTCATTCTGCTTTTTTTTAAAAAAAAATTTTTTTTCAACGTTTTTATTTATTTTTGGGACAGAAAGAGACAGAGCATGAACGGGGGAGGGGCAGAGAGAGAGGGAGACACAGAATCGGAAACAGGCTCCAGGCTCTGAGCCACCAGCCCAGAGCCCGACACGGGGCTCGAACTCACGGACCGCGAGATCGTGACCTGGCTGAAGTCGGACACTTAACCGACTGCGCCACCCAGGCGCCCCTCATTCTGCTTCTTCCAGAGGCAACTTATTTTTAATTTTTGTGTGCCTTCTAAGTTACTTTTAGCATGTTCACATGCCTAAATGCTTCACATTATATAATCTTTTGATAGGCTATGTATTTTTATACTATGTTAATTTGAATTTTAAAGGTTTACTTATAAAAATAATTCACTAATTCATACTGTTAAAACTTCATCATATTACATATAACACTAATGTCCTCATTGATGACAGCCCTGAATACAAAGATCCTGTTCAAAGATAATCCCTGTTCACACTTTGAAATAGGTTATTGCAGATTTTTTCCTATACATATACATATATGTAAATTTGTAGAATATTTATTACTTTAAAAATTTCATAATACATTTATAATTTATAAAACATGTCTTTTAGCTATTTGATTTTATTAATTAAATGCTTTGGAGATTGTTTTCTATGTCAGTTTATATCTTTTACTTTACATGTTTAGCCCTTGTGCATTATACTGTACAATAGATAAGTAATATTTTTAAAATTCTCTTAATTGTTGCACATTTATATTTAATTAATATAAATCAGTGAATATCCCTATACATATATATTTGTGCAGATGTGTGAGTATTATTCTAGGGTAAATGCTGACAAGTGAAATTACTTAACTTGGTATTTTGATACATAATTTTCTAACATTACTGTGACAATTTAGACTTCTTTGTAAGTGTCTATAAGTACCACTTTACTCACCCAAACTTGATATTATTTAGTTTTAAAATGTTAGTTGTAAGAAATAGTATCTTGCAGTTTTTTTCTGATTAATAATTACAGATTTGTGTTTCTTCTTATGAAATTCTGATTAATAATTACAGGAACTATTTTTTTCTGATTTATAATTACAAATTTAATTATGAAATTCCTGTTGTATTTCTTGCTACTTTGCTTCCTTTTTTTTTTCTATTTCTATTTGTGTTATAGGAGTTCTTTTTATATTCCCTAATTACTAATAGGTTTGAATATCTTTCATGTATTCATTGGTGATTTGTATTTCTTCTAGGAATTGCTTGCTTATATTCTTTACTTATTTTTCCTTTTGGATTGTCTTTTTTAAATTGATTTATAAGAATTCTTTGTATATTCCAGATAATCCATTGCCTATTGCATATGGTTCAGAGTTTTTTATCTCATGCATTAAGGAAGTTTACAAATGGTTGACAGGCATGAGAATACAAAAGATCAGCCGTATCTCAGAGTATCAGTTAGTGCAGCAGATCCCCTGGGATCAGTCTGAAGTTAGTTTCCATTGGTACCACATATTTGATTAACTTTTCCCTCTGTCCATTTATCCTCCTTTCTTTACCTTCTGAGAGTCTTATAAATTGTTTGAACAAGAGTCCTTTGCTCAGGGTCTGCTTCTAAGAAACCTTACTTAGAATGCTGTGAGGAATTTTTTTTCCAAAATATTTTAAAACCAGTGCAAATTTCTCCATTGTGAGATATGATTATGAAAAATAATATAAATTTTAATTATTAACAAATATGTATATTTTTAGATGTGTGCTATCCTCTTTATTTTTTTTTTCAATATATGAAGTTTATTGTCAAATTGGTTTCCATACAACACCTAGTACTCATCCCAAAAGGTGCCCTCCGCAATACCCACCTCCCACCCCCCATCAACCCTCAGTTTGTTCTCAGTTTTTAAGAGTCTCTTATGCTTTGGCTCTCTCCCACTCTAACCTCTTTTTTTTTTTTTTTTCCTTCCCCTCCCCCATGGGTTTCTGTTAAGTTTCTCAGGATCCACATAAGAGTGAAACCATATGGTATCTGTCTTTCTCTGTATGGCTTATTTCACTTAGCATCACACTCTCCATTTCCATCCACGTTGCTACAGAGGGCCATATTTCATTCGTTCTCATTGCCACGTAGTACTCCATTGTGTATATAAACCACAATTTCTTTATCCATTCATCAGTTGATGGACATTTAGGTTCTTTCCATAATTTGGCTATTGTTGAGAGTGCTGCTATAAACATTGGGGTACAAGTGCCCCTATGCATCAGTACTCCTGTATCCCTTGGGTAAATTTCTAGCAGTGCTATTGCTGGGTCATAGGGTAGGTCTATTTTTAACTTTTTTGAGGAACCTCCACACTGTTTTCCAGAGTGGCTGCACCAATTTGCATTCCCACCAACAGTGCAAGAAGGTTCCCGTTTCTCCACATCCTCGTCAGCATCTATAGTCTCCTGATGTGTTCATTTTGGCCACTCTGACTGGCATGAGGTGATATCTGAGTGTGGTTTTGATTTGTATTTCCCTGATGAGGAAGCGACGTTGAGCATCTTTTCATGTGCCTGTTGGCCATCCGGATGTCCTCTTTAGAGAAGTGTCTATTCATGTTTTCTGCCCATTTCTTCACTGGGTTATTTGTTTTTCGGGTGTGGAGTTTGGTGAGCTCTTTATAGATTTTGGATACTAGCCCTTTGTCTGATATGTCATTTGCAAATATCTTTTCCCATTCTGTTGGTTGCCTTTTAGTTTTGTTGGTTGTTTCATGTGCTATCCTCTTTAAAGCTGTGTATTTGTTACATTGACATTGGCATTGCTCAACAAATTTATCAAATTCATCTTTTGGGAATCTTGTTTGGAGCCTAAGACACAGTCTTTGAATATTTATAATATTGTCAGTTATTTGATCCTTGAAGGCTGAATTATTTTGTTGAAAATAAAAAAAACTAAGACTGATAATTGAATTCAATATTAATAAAAAATTGAACTAAACTTGAAGGAGATCAGCATGGTCAATAATATTTTGGGTCAAAAGCATGACATAGTTGAATGGAATATTTGTAAGAAAAAAGTTAAAAAATTTAATAATGGCCACATCACTATTTATTCATATAAATCAATACTAATTCTAAGTCCCATCTACATGTAGGTACTGCAGCTTCTAATGGTCATTGTGTCCTGTTCGGAATTGACTCAGGAAATGACAGTATTAATCTATGAGTAGACAGAATTAAAACTTTGAGAGAGGTTTGGAAAGTTCTAAGTTGAATTAGAAAAAAGTTTGCTGTGAAACAACACAAGTATGGTTAATTATTCTTGATAAATAAGTTACAGTTATTAAACATTCATCACGTGAGACCCTATACTAAGTGGTTTTTTTTTTTTTTTTTTTTTTTTTTTTGGTGTTTACTTGATCTGATAGAAATTCTTCAAGACAGTTGCAACTGTTTATCCTCATGAAGAAACTTTAGGCTGTAGGAATTTAAGTAACTTTTAAGCCACTGCGAAGTCACACAACTCATGTGTCATGACAAATTCAAGTCTAGACATGCTTGTGTCAGAGTCCACATTCTTAGCAGTTATACATTCATAGTGTGTAAATCCCAAAACATAAACTATAATATTTTAAAAATATAAATGTAGTCTTATTTACCTAAGCCTGGTCACATGTGGATATGGCTTTTGACTTCTTTCACTATTAAATTCTGTCTAATCTCTGGCCAGAATCCATTATTTTTGTATTTCTTTTTACCCTCCATTGTCTGTTCTGGTCACTAAAGGACTAAGATCATATAGGCCTGGGTCTCAAGATTACATGTCTTTATAAATAATGTATCACGACCCCTGCCTGTTCTTCTATCAATTCAGGCAAGGAACTCATCTGCTTCCCTAAATTCTGCTAGAATAATCTCTTTGAAATGTATTCTCCTTTACTATAGTAATAGTTCCTGTTATCATGCTAATTTGGCATCTCTCTCTTTTTCCTAGGAGATTATCTATACAGATCTTTTTTAAAATATTTATTTATTTTAATTCAAGTTAACATATAGTGCAGTGTTGGTTTCAGATGTAGAACCCAGTGATTCTTCGCTTACATATGATCTAATCAGGGTCCATCTATCTCTGTTTACATTTCATCTTTAGGGTCAAATCATTGTGAGTAGTGACCTTCACCTAAAGGTAGATATTTCTGATATAAGCAATGCTTTGTTTGGATTATTTTTTTGTTTATTTTTTGAACAGAGCTTCATGTACTCAGTGTGGCTAAATTATATGCAAATTTAATGATTTGCGAATTAAACCTATCCAATCAATTATATTATTTCTGACTCTTTCTATCTTCTGACAGTCTCATTCTCTTCCCTGTGATTGATCACTTACTTGGCCCTGATCATTCAGTTTTTGAATTTATCTCATGTTGCCCTCACTGACCCTGTGGCTGAGGTGTCCCTGTTCATGTTATGGTAGTCATTTATCTGTTAAAAATGCTTCCATTAGTTTCCCATTCATTTAAGGGAAAACAGTAAAACATTTTAGAAATTCATTTAAGAATAACTTCTACCATAAAGTAAAAAAATGTTGAGGTGTAAATTGCATGGCTTTGTAAAGAAAGAGTCTGGACTGGAGGGCTTTCCAGCTGAGCCCTGACCACCCAACAGGTGTGAGCCTCATTTAAATCTGTGAAAAAAAAAAAAACGACATAATTAGATAAGATTGTTTTAGAAACTTTTTCAAGCTATTATTTTATTTAATTTTAGTAAAAGTTGACCAATGCTCTTTGATATGTTTTCAGATAATTTATTTTCTGCCATCCATACTTTCTTAATGTTGACAAATTCTTACTTAGAGAATACTTGATTTCTCTGAATTTTCATTCTTCCATTTCATCATGTATTGTAGATTTTCTTTTCAGCATGGTCACTTAGGCTGTATTGGGTTATTTTCTGAAATCTTTTCTGAGAAAGAATAGAGCTGGGACCAGATTTATTTCATCAACATTGCTCATGAACATTTCAAATATTGATCATTCTTTTTAAATTCAATAATAATGTATACTTAAGGGAGGTTCATCATAAGGGATTGGAAACCTGATATCAATTTATATATCTTCCCCCCAAAATATTTTTAGGTTGATTTTTAAAATGGAGTGATTCAGCCAGATCTTGACAAGTAGCTCATTTTTATAGTCTCTTTATGTGGTGCTCCATTTTGTAACACTTGCATCAGAAAAGGAAGAAACTAGAAATTTACTCAGTAGCAGGCAGAGTGCCATTTCTTTCTGATGTTGCACCTTCTCATACTTAAAATAATTATTATCTGTGTTTCAGCTCATGCTACTAGTAAGTGACAGAGCTTGGATTTGAAACCAATTTTTCTTTTTTTTTTACTTATTGCATGTGTGGGTAAGTATTTTTTCTTTAGTTTTATAAACCAAACATCACCAATTTGGGGAGAAAGACAAAGGATACTTAGGACTATCTAGCATGTGGGCCATCAGGTGACTCTTCATCTTTGACTTATAGTGAAAAAATATGAGAGGTATGCAAATTCTAGGCAAATAATTTTAAAAATGATGGGAAAGAAAAAGGTGAAGAGGATTTTGTTTGGCTTTATTTGCACCGACAGACATGCCTATTTGTGTATATGGTAATGAGTTTCTAAGATGATTGCTTTAAAACCCTGCATGGTCTTTTTATGCCTTGAATCATGGAAGAAAGTGTGTGTGTGTGTGTGTGTGTGTGTGTGTGTGTGTGTGTATACACTTTTTTTCCAGTATGTCTTATTTCTTTAATGTTTTTTACTTTTACTCTGTTTTAAATAGGTAACATTAGCAATGCATATATCCCCTTTAAGTAGAATTTGTGTTTTTCTGAACCATGCCAAATAAAATTCACCTTTAACGTAATTCAGAATAGATCTACCATATGACACTGTACTCTCTTAAGGGTAATGATAGTGTTTGCTCAAGTTGTAGAGATCACTGAATAAAATACATTCTGGGAACTTTTTGTTAAATCCTGGTGTTAAAGAGCAAAGGGTACCGTTTCTTCAGTTGAGGTCAAACTGAGTCTCACGTCATGTCCAGTAGGCCTGTATATGCATCCAGTAGGTGGTATTGGGTATAGTAGTCTAATGTTTTGTTTGTATAGGTTTAATGATATTAGATGGCACTCTTATATGACAAATTTGTTTTTCCCAATAAAATAATGTTGATCATAGTAAGGCCCCTGGAAGATGGGCAGGTCTAGTTCAACCTGTGTATTACTTTGGCATCTGTTACGACTTGAGGTGATATGTCTTCTGAACCAAGAAATAGAGGAGAATTGAGAAAATATGTTTATTTTATCTCATTTGAAAATTTATAAAAATACATGAACATATATACAGGTCTTATTAAGAAAGGATAATTGCTCTACTAAAATTATAAAAATAATATATTAACATGTTGCAGTGTAACATTTGTCTTTCATTAATAGTTGTTACGATATATTGTTTTCTTCAACTTTTCAGCATTGTGCTTCCATAACACTTTTAGATGTTAGCAAATTAAAAAAAAATTTTTCTTAACGTTTATTCATTATTGAGAGACAGAGAGAGACAGAGCATGAACTGGGAAAGGGCAGTGAGAGAGGGAGACACAGAATTCGAAGCAGGCTCTAGACTCCAAACTCCAAGCTATCAGCCCAGAGCCTAACGCGGGGCTCGAACTCACGAACCGCGAGATCATGACCTGAGCCTAAGTTGGACGCTCAACCGAGTGAGCCACCGAGGCGCCCCTGATGTTAGCAAATTTTAGATTATTGAATGATTTTACAGTTGGAAAGCCTTTCAATTAATTTACGAATTTCTAAAAGTTGTAATTTAATAAAATTAACTTCAAAATTACAGCATTTGTTTATGGTAGTGGGCAGAAAATATGTTTATTTACATTTGAAATATTGATGTATTCAAGTTAAAACTTTGTCCCTGAAATCCATTTGCTCTATTGGTACTAATTGTGTATTACATTAGACACTGGGGTCTCAAAGCAAAGCATAGATGGCCTTTGTCACAAAGAAACTTAAGGTAAAATAGTAAAGCCAGGTAAACAGATGTTAACTTGTAAGGTAATACTGCAGGATACGTAAAGGAATAGTATTACATCCCAAATGGAAGAGGATGGGAAAAGGGTCAGGGATGGCCTCCTGGAAAAGACAGTGTCATAGAAATATTCCTAAATATTTCAAATCAGAGTTACAGGAGAGGCATCCCAAGCAGGCGGTCCTACATCTGCAATTGCCCAGAAGATGAACGTGAACAGAAAATGGCAAGTAGTAATCAGTCCAAATAGAGAATTAAATAGGAAGGGGATAATGAATCTGGTGATATAGAGAGCATCTGGACATTGAAGAGTCTCTCTGAAGAATATGGGTAATTCCAACCTATAGATATTTTATCTTTCTCTTTTTTAAAATTTTTTTTTCAACGTTTTTATTTATTTTTGGGACAGAGAGAGACGGAGTATGAACGGGGGAGGGGCAGAGAGAGAGGGAGACACAGAATCGGAAACAGGCTCCAGGCTCTGAGCCATCCGCCCAGAGCCCGACGCGGGGCTCGAACTCACGGACCGCGAGATCGTGACCTGGCTGAAGTCGGACGCTTAACCGACTGCACCACCCAGGCGCCCCTATCTTTCTCTTTTTTAGCTGGAAAGCTCTCAGTAGGAAATCAAGACCTTCATTTAAAAGACTATCAGTAGACAAAGTGAAATCTAAAGGATTTTTATCTCCAGTAGGTTTTATATCTACTTCATGTCATCCCATTCAATGTACAAATATCTCTTAGTATCTATGATGTTTTTACTTCAATTAGGTTAAGTGTATTAGTAGCCTAAATGTATTTTTTGTACCCAATAAAAGTCTTGTTTTCATTAAGCACTTAGAAAGACAGGAGTGATTACTGTAAATTTTTTTTCTGAAATTTTTACTAGTTAAATCCTTTGAATACTTATTAAAGAGAGATTGAGTCACTATTTTTAAATGCTGACACAAAAGCAAGAAATAATAAAAAAGGCCAATTAATATTTCAATATACATAAATACTGAAAAAATCCAATAGTAATGGTAAATATCTTGACATAAATGCATTGATAACCATAGATGCACCACCAGCTGCAAATCGTAATGGTTGATAATACTCTAATTATAGCAAAACTCTTCACTAAGCATTGAATGGAAATCTTGCATATAAATGAAAAATTACAGCTGAGAATGATGTTAATTAAAGCATTAGTAAAAGTGAAATCATGAAAAATTGTATTATTTTTTGTATCCACTTTGGAAATCGGATATTGGTTAAATTAGATTTAACCTGGGAGGAAAATTAGACTTGTGTATGTATGTATGTATGTATGTATGTATATATGTATGTATGTATGTATTCATTCATTCATTCATTCATTCATTAGAGAGAGAGAGAGAGAGAGAGAGAGCAAGTTGGGGAGCAGGGCAAAGGAAGAAAGAGAGAGAATCTCAGGCTTTTGCTCAGTGCTGAGCCTAACGTGAGGCTCAATCCCACAACCTTGGATCATGATCTGAGCTGAAATCAAAAGTCAGCTGCACAACTGACTGAGCCACCCAGGTCCCCCCAAATAAGATATTTCTAATTTGTGAGACTTTAAGACCTAATATGTCTTTGTTTGTATTTTAAGCTTTCTTCTCCCAAAGATTTACAAGAATATGCAAATATTTTGGGAGTGTTTTACACATAGTTTGATTTAATTCAAATTTAGTGAATTCATCATCTAATAAAAATCATCTAATACAAATCTGTTAGATTTTATATCATTTAGGACAAAATATTAAACATTTTTGAATGCATATCTGAAAGAGAAAATATTTTTCATTTTATATACTTCTTCAGGGCCATGAAAGTATTTCACTTGATCATTCTCATAATGTATCTGTAAGAATAATAAAATGGAGGCTGGTCACTTTATATAGTATTTGTTATTGTTCAGTTAGGTAGTTTTGGTTGCAAAAACCAAAATGAAACAATCTGATTAAAATTTGACAGAGGGGCTGTATACATTACAGTTAAGGAATTATGTGAAATACAGAAACTAAAAACAGAAACCAAGTCATGGCGCATTATGAAAACCAGTGAAAAATAGCAGGCATCAGAATAGCCAGATTGACTCTACAACTAAGAATCTCTGAAATGGAAGCAGAGCTGGACCTTCAGCAGCACAAGTTTTGGCTCTTTACTGAAAGCAGTCTCTGTCATGCTGATTATGAGCTGATCCTGTGGTTATATAAGGATTAGTTTCTTGCTTTACTCTTTATTGGCTCAATGACAGAAAGTTACCTTTCTGTTGTAAAATGACCATGGAAATATTATCTACTTCTACAGTTAGAAGCATTAAAAGAGATAATCTATGTCAGAAAAGTGTTTGGGACATCACGGTTGATGAACTATATAGTTGCCACCTTCACTTTTTCTTCCTTCTTTTTCTTCATCATCAGCACGTTGATGTTAATATGGTTAATAAATTTTCTATGCTTCTGCTGCTGTCACTATGTATTTTCACTCGTGTCAACATTACCAGTTGAATTAATTTTCACTGGAGTCTTTTCTTCAATTCATAGTTGTGGTTTCCTCATAACCTTATTTTGTTTATAACTCTACACTGTATCCTTTCTCATTTAGTTTCCTCTATCAATGCCCTGATTACCTCTAAAAGTCCCAAAATCAAACTCCAAGGAGAACAGTACTTCCTAATTGTTTTTTCTTTGAATGAAGATTCTAGTGTCAGATCATACCTTAGTCTGATCTGTGATTCTGTTAAGCTCAAGTGAATAACTTCTTAAGTCTTGTGATATATCTGTTTCTGGTCAAGAGAGGCAGTAGTGGGGCATATTACCCACAGGGCAATGATTATGGCTGTCACAAGACTACTGCATCTAAATATGTAGACATAAAAAGTTAGGATTAAACAATTTACCAAATTATAGAACCAGTGGGAGTAGTAAGGCTGGGTCTTGAATAGTGATCTTGTGTTTCTCAACTCAACAATCTTTTGAATAGACTAAATATTCTTGGTAATCTTGACATTTCTGAGCCATCATAAAATCATTGTGCAAATCACTGGATAATTTTGCTACTTATAAATTAAAAAAAAATCCTCATCAGAATTTTGTTATCATCTTAGTATGAGCCAAGTTCTAGTCCATGTCCTGAAAAACAGTGTTTTGTTTTAAAATGTCTTATTTATAATTGATGTCTTTTGATGCGTTCTTTTGTTTTACCTTTTTTAGGCTGCTAAGTTGGCTGTCACAGCGCAAGCCTTGGAGTCCCAATGGGGGACTCAGGATCAAGACGATCTACCCTGGTCTCCCGGTTGCCAATATTCAGAAGAAGTATTAGCAGAAGACATGATTCTCTTCCTTCTTCACCCTCCTCCAGTAATACAGTTGGTGTCCACAGTTCCTCTCCTTCCAGCACTAATTCAAGCTCAGGTAGTACAGGTAAACGCAGGAGCATATTCCGTACTCCTTCCATTAGTTTCCACCATAAGAAAGGAGGTGAACCTAAGCAAGACACTACCAACCAGAACCTTAGTATTTCAAATGGTGCTCAATCTGGTCATAGCAGTATACAGAAACTGAGTTTGGAAGAACATATTAAAACCAGGGGAAGACATTCTGTTGGTTTTAGTAGTTCACGAAATAAGAAAATAACGAGATCCTTGACAGAAGATTTTGAAAAGGAAAAGGAGCACTCAACTAATAAGAATGTCTTTATAAATTGCCTAAGTTCTGGCAAAAGTGAAGGGGATGATTCTGGATTCACAGAAGAACAAACTCGCCGTTCTGTTAAGCAGTCAACAAAGAAGCTACTCACTAAATCTTTTTCATCTCACTATAAATTTTCTAAGCCAGTTCCACAGAGCCAATCCATTTCATTGGTACAACAGTCTGGATTCTCGTTGGAAATTACACAGTACCAGGAGAGAGAACCTGTATTAGTAAGAGCTTCTCCATCTTGTTCTGTGGATGTAACAGAACGGGCAGGAAGCTCTTTACAATCACCCCTGCTTTCTGCTGATCTTACAACAGCTCAGACACCTTCAGAGTTCTTAGCCTTGACTGAAGATTCTGTGTCTGAAGCAGATGCATTTCCTAAAAGTGGAAGCATGGCATCCCACTGTGAGAACTTTGGCCACAATGATTCTACCTCTCAGATCTCTCCCAATCCTGCTGCTGTTACAAAGACAACAATAGACCTTATGGGAACTGTTCCCTGTGCAATTATGTCTCCTGGGAAATACAGGTTAGAAGGCCGATGTAGCACTGAATCTAATTCCTTGCTAGAAACCTCTGCTGCTAATCAGAAGGAAGTGTTATTGCAAATCACTGAACTACCTGTTATGAATGGGAACAAGTCAGAGACTCATCTATCAGGAGATATGCAAAGAGAAGAACATAAGGTAGTACAAAATGGTGAAACAATGTTGGCAACAAGCTCTCCAAGGAAACTTGGATTTTATGAGCAACATAAAGCAATAAGTGATCGTGTTAAAGGGATTCATCCTATTTCAGATTCAAGGATAATACCCTCTTCTGGTGATCATCATATTTTTAACAAAACATCATATGGATACGAATCAAATCCTGCCAAAGGTATGCTGATTTTCTTTGTATAATAAATATGAATTATAATTTCATTCTAGTTTATTTAATCTTCTTATTTCATCCCATGAATAGAAACCACATTTCCTTATTTTTCATTCTCTAGTTTTTTTTTTTTTTTTCTGATTTATAATTTATTTTAAATCTTTTCTCTACTTGATTTTAAATTTCATACTATGGTAACAATGTAATTCAGCAATACTACTCATTTTTCTTAGTTGTGTTGCCAAGATTCTGGCCCTCAGAAGAGAGGGGAAAGAAATTATTTTTATTTGTGATGTGGCTTTGTCTAAAAGGATTCTCTTTCTTAAAGTAAATGAGTCTTGGTATTTCTTAGTCAGTAAAATGAGTATATTCCAGCCAAAATCACCCTAAAAGAAATTTTCTATAATTTAAATTCTATTTCCTATTTTACCAAAACTGTCTTTATTAAATAGGATCCATGTTTCAGCACAAATAGTCTCTATGTCTAATTACAATAGACTTGCAGGCTTTAAAAGTACTGTCCTTGGAGCTTGGTTTTAAACTTGTGTCTGTCATTAACTACCTGTGTAACCTTGGGTACCTTCTCTTTGCTTTCTATAAAGGGGGGATGGGTGCTTGAATTCCTCTAGTATGTCATTATGTTATTTAACAGAAAACTTTGTTATTTATTATAAATTTCAGTTAAGAAAACTGTTGAATTCTTACCACGTACAGGGCTGTATTTGACGTACCACTGCTGCTGCCTTTGCTGCTTCTGCTACTACTACTGTTACTTTCAACTAGTTCTCCCAACATTGAATGTTGATTGTGTCTCGTTTCCCATTTTGTGCTCTTTGGATACATTAATTCATTGAATTCTCAGATGGTTGAAATCACTACTATTATAGTAACCCATTTTACAGTCAAGATATTTGGAACACAAATAGGCTAAGTAATGTGTCCAAAGTCACAAAGTTAGTACATAATTGTTTGGGATACAAACCTTATGAGATAGACATTTACATGTTCCATTTTACAAATGCAAAAACAGACCAAGGATCATATAGCTGTTAAGTAGCACAAGTTACAACTATCTCAGTTCGAAGCTCAGGCTCTTAGTGACTAGGCTTAGTGACATCATGACCCCAGCTCTTTCCAAACCGTTAAGGATAACACTAAAATATTATATACAACTTATAATAAGTTAAATTATAGAGTATCAAGCATCATAAGATTATATGATTAATCCAGCTAGTCCCTCCATGAATATAACAATTTTAAAGTTTTAAATGCATGAGTGAATTATTTACCTATATAATTGTATAACTTAATATTTTTCACATTTGATACATCATCACTTTTATGCATCTGCCTACTTTTTTATGTTTTGATCTTGGTGACCTTGTCTGTACTTATAACTTTAGTTGTATCTGCTTATTTCTTTAATTATAATATAATGAAAAGAACAATGATGATGATATCCATGATGCTCACCCTTTTTGTACACTTAACATGTGCCAAAATAATGTGTTGAGCATTTTGTATTCATTATTTCATTTAATCTTTCTTTAAATTTACTTTTCATTTATTTAAAAAAAAATTTAATTCCGGTCTAGTTAATACACAATGTTATATGAGATTCAAGGATACAATATAGTGATTCATGAATTCCATATCTTACTCAGTGCTCATCAAGATAAGTGTCATTTAATCTTAACTAAAAGTTTATATGGCAGCTATTAATAATTTAGGATTAAATTAAATAACTATGAAATCACATTGTTGTTAGTAAATGGTGGATCTCAAATTGGAATCTAGGCAGTCTGTTTTTTAAAGAAATGGAATACAAAAAGGGTAGAAATGTACTTACCTTGATTATATCTAATTCTTATTTAGAAACGATCATTTGCTTCAATGTCAAATTGAATACTATATATATTTATCTCTGTGGAAATATCTTGCTAATAATCTGTTCACGAAGATCCTAATCATGAGCCATTTACCACATTAAAGTAATTTCAATGAATTTGATAATATGTTGCCTGTTCTTGGGATATTAGCTATTTATTCAGGTTATCTACAACTTGTAAAATAGAGACGGATAGGCAAACAAGCTGGTAATGTGAATAAGGAAAAAATAATAGAATTCAGTTCTTCATTTTGTGGAGATATTCATGTGCCATTCAGAAGGATTTTATAATTTGGAAGTTTAACATTTGAAAACCAGTTATGTAGATGTATTTTATATAAGAAAGAGTTGCTATGTGCACTAAACTCCATAATACTGAATTTATTCTGTATTTGTTATGAAACATATCTAGGCTAGTATTTAATATATATCTGAATGTATGAGATATGTAGTCATATCAAAAATAATAATATAGGGATACCTGGGTGGCTCATTCCGTTGAGCGTCCAACTTCAGCTCAGGTCATGATCTTGCGGCTGGTGAGTTCCAGCCCCGTATTGGGCTCTCTGCTGTTGGTGCAGAGCCCGCCTCAAATCCTGTCTCCCTTTCTCCTTTCTCTCTCTCTGTCTGTCTCTGTCTCTCAAAAATAAATAAACAAACAGAAAAAAATAATGTAAAGTTGAGCACTCTGGCATTTTAATTTTTATTCATTAGCTTAAAAAGTTATTTAAAAAGAACTGTTATATTTGGCCTAATAGGTTCTTGCAACCACTTTTTCTTTTCCCTTTTTCATTTTTTTCATGTTTGTATTTATGTATGTATATATGTATGTATTTAGCAAAAGCAGGGTAGGACAGAGAGAGAGGGAGAGAGAGAATCCTAAGCAGGCTCTGCACTGATAGGGCAGAGCCCAAGGTGGGGCTCATGAAACCATGACCTGAGCCGAAATCAAGAGTTGGATGCTTAACCTACTAAGCCACCCACGGGTTCCAATTGCAACCACTTTTCTACTTTGCATTTCAATCAGTTCAACTGTTTAAAACAATTTTTTTTTGTTTAAGAATCCACACGTGACTGATACCATAGATTGTTTGTCTTCCTCTATCTGGCTTATTTTGCTTAGCTTAATGCCCTGCAGTTGTACCCATGTTGTCACAAATGACACTATTTCCTTCTTTTTAAAGGCTGAATAGTATCCCTTTATATTTACATATCACATCTTCTTATCTCTTCATCATTGATGGGACACTTAGATTGTTTACATATCTTGGCTATTGTGCATAATGTTGCTATAAACATGGGCATACAGATAGCTCTCTGAGATAATGATTTCATTTCCTTTGAATATATACCCATAAATGGAATTCCTAGATCACATGGTAACTCTTTTTAATTTCATGAAGAAACTACATACTTTTTTTCATAGTGACTGTACCAGTTTACATTCCTACCATCAGTGTATAAAGGTGCCCTTTTCTCTACACTTTCCACAACACTTGTTTGAATTTTTGCTAATAGCTACCCTGACCGGTGTGATATAATATCTCATGTGGTTTTGATTTGCATTCCCTTATAATTAGTGATGTTGAGCACCTTTTCATGTACCTCTTGACTATTTTGTATGTCTTTTTGGAAAAAAAAATGTCTGTTTAGTCTACTTGCTCATTTTTAAATTGGATTATTATTGTTATTTTCTATTGAGTTGTATGAGTTCCATGTATATTTTGGATATTAACCTCTCAGAGGATATGATATTTGAAAATATTTTCTCCCATTCCATAATTTGCCTTTTCATTTTGTAGATTATTTACTTTGCTGTACAGAAGCTTTTTGCTTTGAAATAGTTCTATTTGTTATTTTTTGCTTTTATTGGTTTTGCTTTTGGTGTGAAATCCAAAAAGTCATTGCCAAGACTAATGTCAAGGAGCATTACCTGCTGTTTTGTTTAATTTTGTATTATTTTCCCAGAATTTTACATTTTCAGGTGTTATGTTCAAATATTTAAATCATTTTGTGGTTTTTTGTTTTTGTATACTGTAAGATGCAGGTCTCTGTTTATTCTTTTGCATGTGGTTATTCAGTTTCTCCAGCACCATTTACTGAAGAGACTATCCTTTCTGCATTGCATACTCATGAGTCTTTTGTCAAAAATTAATTGCTCATATATGATGCTTTTATTTCTGGGCTCTTTATTCTGCCCCATTGATCTGTGTGTCTGTCTTTATGCCAATACAATACTGTTTTGATTACTACAGCTTTGTGGTATAGTTTGTAATCAGGAAATGTGACACCTCCAGCTTTATGCTTTCTCAAGATTGCTTCAGCTATTTGGGGTCTTTTGTGGTTCTTTATACAATGGTTTTCTGTATTTTCATGAAAATGCCATTATAATTTTGATAGAGATTGAATTGAATCTGTGGATTGCTTTGAGTAGTATGGAAATTTTAAGAACATTAATTCTTCAATCTATGAACATAGAATATCTTTCCATTTATTTGTGTCTCAACTTGTTTCATCAGTGTCTTAACAGTTTTCAGTGTAAGAGATCTTTCACTCTGTGGCTAAATTTATTTCTAAGTATTTCATCCTTTTTGATGCTATTGTAAATGAGATTGTTTTCTTAATTTCATTTTCTGATAGTTCACTGTAGTTTGCATTTTTAAGTATGGTGAGCAGAGTATTAATCAAGGTAACATATTAGCAAAGAGTTGAAGATGATTAGGGAGAAAGGTGTACAAATAGAAAAGTATAACTGTGCAAAGACTATGTGGTAAAGGCCACTTTGGTACTGGAGTGTGCCTGCAGTGTTCTAGCAATGGCAAGAGGCCCAGAGTAGCATAAACAGAGTGAAGGAGGAGGGTACAGCAGAAGATGAAGTTAGAAAAGTGAACAGATGAACATGGGGAGGCCCTTAAATGAAGGGATAGAGTAGGGTTATCATAAGGAAACTGATAGGACATTGGTTAAACATAGCTCTATGACTAGAGGAATGCTGATGATCAATGTTACTTATGTCTTCAGTGTATCATTCTGGTTACCATGTGGAAAGAAGGCTGTGGTTTTTGTGGGGGAGAGTCAGGTAGGAATAGGCAAAGGAAGGAGACTGTATTATAGTATTATAGTATTATAATAACTATATATTATAGTAACCCAAGCTAGGGTTGATGGGAGTTTGGTCCAGGATGTTAGTGGGGAAGGTAGGAAGTGATCAAATTCTGTATACAATTTGAGGGTAATAAAGACAGGATTTGCTTATGTGATTTATATGAAGTATGGAGAAGCCCAGGATGGCTGCAGAGGTTTTGAGCTTCAAAATCATTATGTGATTAAGTAAACTAAACTTACCACTATTAATTTAAAACTTCTTTCTATGATAGAGAATTTTTGAATGACACTAAGAGTTTCTTATTTGCTTTAAATGGAACATTTGTAAAAACTACAGTTAAGCATTTGTATTAATATTTATTTATTTATTTATTTATTTATTTATTTATTTATTTATTTATTTTAATAGTTCTTGCCAGTAGCTTCAGTCCATATCGTGAAGGGAGATTTATAGAGAGGCGATTGCGATCCTCATCTGAAGGAACTGCAGGGAGTAGCAGAATGATTTTGAAACCAAAAGATGGAAATGTAGAAGAAGTGAACAGTCTAAGAAAGCAAAGAGCAGGTTCATCATCTTCAAAAATGAACAGCATGGTAAGTACACACATATACTTGCATTTATTAAAATAGTTATGTACAGGACTGGGATATTCCTGCCTTTTGCAATATGAAAACAGACTGAAGAATAGACATTTCATAACTTGAAGAAAAAAATCTATCTCCTTAGTTGATATCCCAAGTTAAAGAGGCTACGTTTGCACTCAAAACTCTTATGGGTCTTGACACATAGTAGCACACCATGATAGTTGCCCTCAATTCCTGTCTTCCTTGCTTCCATAGAAAGTTTGATACTCTGTGTTCTACATCAAGACCCTGGGATACACAAGCTAAGAAAAAAGCTGATCATGAGGGTACCCTTTGATAACCATTATTTCACACCATCTCTCTACCCTATAGCCACTCTAAAAAATGTCCTTTTATATTCTGCCATTATGCCAGTACCACCCATTGACTCTTCAGGGATCCTACATCTGCTTGACGTTTTACAGTTGCCCATCCACACAGGATGAGGAGCTTTTGGGGGCAAGGCAAAATGCCCATCCAGAGCTTTGACACATTCTGAGTAACAGATTCCAGATTTCTGGTTCAAACTGCACGAGCCTGCTGGTGAAGGGTAAGGTAGCATGTCTATAGGGGAGTCGTTTCTGAGCTTGCACTTGAGGGCTGTGGTGTCTTAGAGGCATGTGTGTGATGCTCATCGTAGTGAAAGATAAAGCCAGGGTGGGAAATTGATGAGTGGACTGCAAGAGGTCTAGGGGGCCTCAGGTCTTACAAATATTGGGGTGGGATTGCCTTTTGGAGTTCTCTTGTTCATTTCCTCACAGATGTATGCTTTTCCAGCAGTGTTTTTGATTCCTGGTATTTAACAGTGCTTCTTTGAAATGATATGTCTACCTGTGTACCTGCTTACCTACTTACCTGTATCCCCTGTTCATGGATATGTGTGAAAAATGCTCAAAACTAAATTCCTCATGTATTTTATCTCTGTGTATTTTAGATGATTTGGTTTCAAATGTAAATAGGTCATCCAGTTTTGACAATTGTATTGTGAAGAAGTCTTAAGTTACTGAGGTAACATTGAGTGATAGCCAAAACATTTCCTTGAAGTTAGAAGTTCTAATGATTAGATTAGGTTTGGCCATATCTTAATATTGGGCAAATCAGTAACTGCAAAACAACAAATGATAGTGGCATTTTTGTTTCTATCATACAATAGAATTTTGTGTATTTATGTTTTTACATAGAGAATGGTGTTAAATTTCATCTTTTGGTGCATTGACAATATTGTATTACTATTGCAGTTGCTATTGTTTAAGTGCAAGAACATGTTAAAAAAGATTTTGAGTTGATGCAGAATTGAAAATCATGGATAACTACTTATTATGACACATTTCTCTTCACGAAATTCTTGTTTTTCCTTCGTAAGATGTATTTATGTTAATAATTATGCAGTATGCATTGGACTTGCCCAGAGTTGGGCCTTTTACATATTCTTTGTAGCTCATGATTTTCATACTATATTTCAGTAATTCTCTTTGTAACATCACAAATTATTCTTCCCAATCCACAATCAAGATTTAATATTTAAAATGTCAGAACACAGAAATGCAGTTTTGTTCTTTCATTTGAGGCTTTTTATACTTTTCAAAAAGTGTCCCTGCAGTGGTACAGCTCTTCCACTAGATGGCAGAATTACACCATTGCCATGGTTGGGGAAAGGCTATCCTTGATAGAATAGAAACTCCATTAAAATATTGTACATGTTCACTGGATTTACAGATAACACTTGTTAAAATAAATACTGGTGATTGAATTTCTATATGAAACCTATCAAAATTGTTTTATGGTTTCACTTTTTTTTTTTTTTTGATCTCACAACTACTATCTCATCCTTTAATTTTACAGTGTAATCATGAATTTAAAATGTGTAAAATATGTTGTTTGACTCATAGCAAAGAAGGCAAATGTTAGGACTCTTTAGGTAATCTTAGCTATATGTGAAACGAGTGGCCTTTTTTGGAAATTATAGCTTTATGTGTGACCGTGACACATTTTCTGTATTCCTCTTCTAAAATAATTCAAGCAAATGTATATATGTAGGAAAACATTCATGTTCAGTTATTCTTTACTCTTGGAACAATAATAATAGTAACATGTATTTTCAATATTTATTTGGACCAAAGTACTTCTCTTAATGCTTCATGTGTTTTATCACATCCAGTCCTCCCAATACTATCCACCAAATTATATTGTTATTATTATTATTATTATTATTATTATTATTATTATTTTTCTTTAAATGTTTATTTATTTTTGGGAAAGAGAGAGGGAGAGAGAGAGAGAGACAGAGCACAAGTGGGGGAGGGTCAGGGAGAATGGGAGACACAGAATCTGAAATAGGCTCCAGGCTCAGCTGTGAGCACAGAGCCCGACGTGGGGCTCAAACTCATGAACCACAAGATCATGACGTGACCCAAAGTTTGATGGTTGCTTAACCCACTGAGCCACCCAGACACCCCCAAGTGATACTATTATTAATCACATTTTGTAAAGGAAAATAGAACTCTAAGAAGATAAGCAGTTTACCTCAAAATACAGATAGTAGGTGGCAGAGATAGGATTCAGATCTGGATTCTACCTAACTTTAAATCTTAAATGCTTTGGGGAGAATGTAATAAGTTTAAAATTATTATTTATTTTTTGCATTATTTATTTGTAATGAAGTTAAACACAGTTAAGGCAGTCTGTGCTTGTTCTGGGTCTAGGCTATAATCTTCTGTAAGGGATAAAAAAAAAAAAACACAATTTAATGCTGATTCTGTACTTAAAATGTGTACTTCTTGATATACTGATGAATGGTATCAGTGTCTTTACTGAAAGGTAACTCATGTAGAAAGGAACATTGTTGCAAAAAAAGATGTTCATACTTAGAAGGAACTGGAGTATTTTGTCTAGTTGATGGGGATTTAAGTTTACCAGTAGGATATGGCTTGCTTTATTTATTAAGATGCTGAGAGTTTCTGAATGAACAAAGATATGCCCTAATAGGTTAGACCACAGTTCTAGTGATTTTGTATATTTTTGGGATATTTCAATCTGAAAGGGAAAGAGGAGGATGTATTAATTCTTTGAACCTCAGTGCCTCAGAAGAAATTGGAGTTGGCTTAAATTTATTACATGAAACCAGAATATATCTGGAAAAATTTGATAAGGATTCACATTTGTTAAATATTTTCAAACTGCTTTAAGTAAAGACTTTCCTTCATTTTCTCTATTATTTTCTTGATACCTTTCTTAGGATGGCCCACATATTTAAAAAAATATTTTGGGGGCGCCTGGGTGGCGCAGTCGTTAAGCGTCCGACTTCAGCCAGGTCACGATCTCGCGGTCCGTGAGTTCGAGCCCCGCGTCGGGCTCTGGGCTGATGGCTCAGAGCCTGGAGCCTGCTTCTGATTCTGTGTCTCCCTCTCTCTCTGCCCCTCCCCTGTTCATGCTCTGTCTCTCTCTGTCCCAAAAATAAATTAAAAAAACGTTGAAAAAGAAAAAATTAAAAAAAAAATATTTTGTAGAAATAGGCCCTTTTTTTTTATGAACTTTTCTTCTAGACTGTGGTGTATAATTTTTTTAAATGTTTTATTTATTCTTGAGAGAGAAAGAGAGCAGGAGCGAGGGAGGGGCAGAGCAAGAGAGGGACACAGAATCTGAAGCAGGCTCCAGGCTCTGGGCTGTCAACACAGAGCACTATGCGGGGCTGGAACTCATAAGCAGTAAGATCATGACCTGAGCCAAAGTCGGATGCTCAAGCTACTGAGCCACCCAGGCTCCCCTAGACTGTGGTATATAAATGAATACATTTAAGGATTTGTCATTGTTTCTCCAACAGCTTCACACAGTGACATTTAACTCCATATGTAAGATCATCCTGCTCTATAAACAATTATTAATGTGAGGATAGATTCATACATAACGGACAACACAGAGGCTCTGACATCATTACAGGAAGGAAAGTGCTTGAGTGTATGAATAAGGATAAGCTATGATATATGATAGCAAATAACCTCCAAATCTTAGTGGCTTTATAATATGGATTTCTCACTCAGGCTACATGTATGTTGTAGAAGGTTCAGGAAGTTCCATTTAATGTCTCATTCTATGTCCAGGCTGTTGAACTATTGCAAATATTGCCTTTTACCATGGCAAAAAGATCTCTGGAGGTCCTCATCCCAGTAATAAATGCTCTGACCTGTAGAGACTCATTTCACCTTCTCTGACAAATTATTGACTAGATCTAATCACTTGGCCCCTCCTTGCCACAAAAGTCTCCAGGAAGTAGTCTCTTGCTTGTGTCTAGAAGGTGTTGACCCTGATATATTTGGTGGGCACTAAGGACTATCATATTCTCAAAAGATTTAGTGTACATCAGTTCTTTTAATTAACTGAGAATTCCTTCTTGCCTCCTCCCTCCCTGTTAATGGACTCTGATTTATGACTCACACTGTGTTGGTCACTGTGCTCGAAAAAGATTAAGACCTCTTTGAAAGTTAAAGATTGATTTGTAATTACAAGTTCTGTTTTTTGGATGTGCTCTCTTCCTGACTTATAGTCCTTGAGCTATGTAGCTAAATTAACTAGACTAAATTTCTGGGAACCTTAATGAATTTGGAAGTATTTATTTCTGTACATTAAAACGCTGGTTCAGAAAGTTGCATTGTCTTTAGATAACTTGGCAAATGCATCCACAACATTGCCCCGAACTGTTTGTGCTAAGGGATTCTGCCAGCATTCATTTATGGCTAGTTTTCCTCTGATAGCATACTTTTTCTCATATGCAGTTTGGCATCCTGTTTGTTTTTGTAGGAACTGGGAATGGCAAAGTAAAAACAAAGCAAAAAATAATCTGTAGGACTTTTTTGGTAGAAGAACAGACCATATTTACCTTTGAGGGAAAAAATAGTTACTTGCAGATTATTAGCTTCTCATATCATATTTTAATTCTTGGCGTGTTAAAATCCAGAGTTTAGATATTACTGACAATAGCTAAGTAATCTCAGACGAATTAAGCCCCATATTAACTAGTGAAACACTTAACTATGAATCCACTTTTTTTTGGGGGGGGGGGCAACTGTTCTTTCCTTTATTAGCTTATCCTTCATTCATTCATTTACTTATCTATTCTTTTACAGTTTCTTTAAATAAATATTTATTGAGAGCCTACTCTGAAGATACAAAGATGAAAGAGAGGCCTGGAAGATAGAGTTCCAGATTAGGAGACATTGACATGATCTTGTCAATGTAACAGATTTAATAATTCTGACTATTTTATAATTTACACTGTTAAGGGGATGTTTGATTTGGATTATGGCTCTTGATATCAAATGTTTAGAATACGTGAACTCCTGTGTCCCTAATTTATATAGAGTTTTGCTCGCATGCTCAATTGGCACTGTGAAATATATATGTAATTTATGTCTTTGGCTAATTTCTACCACTGAGGCCCAGCTACCAATGCTGAACAGTGACTCTGAGAGGCACTTGGACAGTAAAGAATAAAGTACATTAATGTTCAAGGAATCCATTTCCAAACACCCCACCTTTACCATACATCAGGAAAATGAACTGTACTGGCGTTTTGGTATATGTACTTTCACACTTCCATTCTGTGGCATAAAGGTTGTTGAAGCTCAAAATTAAGAGCCAAGAAAAGCTGATAATTAAAATATCTAATTTTATAAATGTTTCCTCCTAATCCTGAAATTCTAAATGGAACTTTAAAGTACAAAAAAAAATGTTACTGGCATTTGGAGAGTTAAAATAATGATCTCAGCTTTTGGTTTAACTAATTGTCAGTGGAATTAAAGGTAATATCATTGAATGCTACAAGGACATTTAATGAGAAAAGGGAACCATTAGTATTTGTAAGGAAATGGAGCCACACAAATCATTCTTCTCAATCCTCGTAAGCTTAAAGAAGGAAAATCACAAGTATCACTCATTAAACATTGAGTTACATTTGTTGATAACTAGTATATTAATTTTAGATTAATGGCTCTAATCTATAATGCCTTTATTGATTTTTCTAGTTACTAATGATTCTTTTCCTATCAATGCCCTTCTAAGTTGTATCACATATATGGCACCCACTACTTAGTTATTTGAATAGGTCTCATTTTACTATTAGACTTCATTCGCTTAAGTGGAAGAAACTGGTACACTTGGTGGCTCAGTTGGGTAAGTGTCCGACTTCGGCTTAGGTCATGATCTCACGGTTCCTTAGTTTGAGTCCTGTGTCGGGCTCTGTGCTGACAGCTCAGAGCCTGGAGCCTGCTTCGGATTCTGTGTCTTCCTCTTTGCTCCTCCCTGAATCATACTCTATTTCTCTCTGTCTCTCAAAAATAAACGTTAAAAACAATTTTAAATGGAAGAAGCTTTTTACATTATCAGCATTTCTTACAGCATTTAGTATAATGCCTGGTACATAATAAATATGTGTGAAATAAAGGTATAAATGCTGACTAGGTTGTGACATATGCTTATATAGAAATGAATTAAAAAGCCTTTAGTACAATCATTTTATGTGGTTTGCTTATGCACATTTTTTTGGCATTTTAATTTATTATACAAATGTACAGATGTCTTTATGATGCACTGTTTGATATAGCTCTGGTTTTTTATATCATACCAATTGTGACATTGTTCCAGTAGAAACATAATTCATTTTACGATGGTCAGACTTATGGAATGGTTTCCGGGATCACATCAGTACAATAGTTATGGACTGGCTATACAGAGAGAAAAGAAGCAGTCAATTATTGGCAATATTTTTTGAAGCACGAATTAAAAAATATGGTCAAATCTGCCTAAGGTGATATTTTAAAACTCCCTGCATGTTTTATCTAGTCCAATTCACTTCATTTCTTATAAACTTGCAGATTCAGAAATTCCTTTATAAAAGCAGATTGGATAAAATATTCCAAAAAAGCAGAATTGGATAAAATATTCCATTCATTTTTTTATGTCTAGCTTTGGGGATGAGTCATTTTCATTTAGAAGCTGGCACAATTTATATGTTTGGGGCACAAAATTATGAATAGCTTATTCATAGAGTTAACTCACTTCATCTAAAATGACTTGAGGACCAGTTTGAGTAAATAAATAAAATTGCAGTATCATAATTATTAACATTTCTTTTCATGCAGTTCACATGAGAGGTACATAGCACTTAATTTTTTTCCTTTGCAAATTTTTCCCTAATGTGAATGTCTTAGTCTATTCGGGCCGCTATAGCAAAATATCCCAAATTGGGTAGCTTGTAAATAAATGACAGAAATTTATTTCTTATAGCTCTGGAGGCTTGGAAGTCCAAGATAAAGATGCCAGCATTGTTTCTGGTTTATAACTAGCACCTTCTTGATGTGTTGTACATGGTGGAAGGGACCAGGGAGCTCTCTGGAGTCTCTTCTTTTTTTTTTTTTTTACATTTATTTATTTTTGAGAGAGCACAAGTAGGGGAGGGGCAGAGAGAGAATGAGACACAGAATCCGAAGCAGGCTCCTGGCTCTGAGCTGCCAGCACACAGCCCTACGCAAGGCTCGAACTCACAAACCATGATATCATGACCTGAGCTGAACTTGGACACTTAACCGACTGAGCCACCCAGGCGCCCCTGGAGTCTCTTTTATATACACAATAATGACATTCAGGAAAGTTCTAACCTTATGACTTAAGCACCTCCCATACCATGTCCAGATACCATCATTTCAACATACAAGTTTTAGGGGGACAGAAACATTCAGAACATAGCAATAAAAAATCATATTGTAACAGTAGCAGTATTAAATAATATATATTAAATGCTTTATTAAGAACAGCACATATTTCTATTATTAAAACAATAGAGGACAGTAGTAGAAGGCAATTAAAGATTCTTTTATTTAACCATACTACATCTATGATAATCATAAAGCAGCTTGTATACCTTCTAAAAATAAGAAATTAGAAAATTAAGTTTACTTTTTATTCTTGGGGTTAGAATGCAAAAATGACCATTTTATTTTTAATTGGATCAAGTTATATCAATTTTCTCTGAGATGAAAAGACTCTTTTATGCCTTATTTAGGTAACCCCATGGGCTGGCACAGTTTTTATAGCATGACAGAGAATATTTATTGATTCAGAATCCATGACAAATCTCTGGCCATCTGAACAGCTGCACAATCTGTAACACAGAATTGACCTTGTGTAAAATAACTACATTTTCTGAGGGAATAGTCATTGGAATTTGAAGCTTTTACATTATTCTAGTTAAAGAATTAAAAAAATGTATTTTTCGTCGTTATTCTACTATTTTAAAATTTAAATTTAAATGTGACTATTAATTTTAGTAAAATAAATAAAACAAATTTTGACTTCCAAGGTCAAGAAATATGTTATTATAGTAGAAATATGCCTAATACTAGGCATTATGGTCAGTTTATATACAAAATAAATATTTTAACATATTAATATTATGTTGAAATTTCAAATTAATTTAAAAATTGAGACAAATTTTTAAAATTGTCTCAGAAACCATATTTGCAGAAACCATATTTGCAGGATACAAAGGTGTGATTTTTCAAATGAGTTGCGCATATATATGTTACACTTTTGCTCTGTGAGGATGTCTTTGTTTAAATTCATCACTTGTAAATTAGAGTGGCTGTCATTCTTATCACTTTTATAATTTAATTCAGTGATCATTTCACTTCACTGCCACATTTTGCTCTAAAATGCCTTCTTTGTTTATATCTTTTATTGTTCTTAGCTTGTTTTATCCAAGCTGAAACAATTTATTATTTTTTTAGCTTGGTCTCTTATGCTCTTTATTGTATACATTTATAATTACTTTATAAAGTTATGATTTTAATATTCAGTAGTTGTCTTTAGTACTACCCAATGTTTAGTGAATGTGCCAGTGAGAAACCCAAATAATTTTTTTTGTCAAGAGGGACTCACATGAATCAGAGCTTTAATCAGACATCTAGGGGCACAGGTGAAGCAGGTAGAGATCTGAATACCTTCCCAGCTTCCCATGTCCTTCCTTTCTTTATCCGATGGGTCCTGGCTCAGATTTTTGGATGAGATTTGAAGTGTAGGTGTGTATGATCACCTCATTTACACAGAAAGAGCCATCCCAGTACAAAACATCTCCATTTTTCCCCCCTTTGAATACAGTCACCATGATGTACATTACATCCTCAGAACTTATTTATTTTTATAACTGGAAGTTTTTACCATTTGACCATACAAAACCTCTCAATTTCATATTCAGATGTGTAGAATACATAGAAATTTTCCATGGAGCCATATTCCATAAATCTCTGTATTCTAGCTTTATTTTTCATAAGCAACCTAGATAATTAGACATATTCTGTTAAAAGCAGTCCATAGATAAGCTGCCCTACTAGTGAAAACACTTAGTTTGCCAGTTTGTTTGCTAGGAGGTCTGTTATCAGTGTGTTTACAAGGAAATTCTATTGAGTCAGCTGCCTTCTCCCTTGACAGAAAGCATACTCCCATTTCCTCCTATAACGGGAAAGTGGATCACAGACCAGCAGCTTAACTCAAGCACTGAGTATGAACTTTATTGTTATTTTTTGAGTATGAACTTTAAATGCTGTCCTCAAACTATCCATCCTGTTTTTGACACTCCCAATACATTTGTATTTTACCCGTCAGTCCTTCATTTCCTTTGATCTTAGACATTATGGTCATTCTTTCAAAGCAGTCTTTTCTACTAGTCTTCTTGAGTTCTGATCCTCATCTCCTGTAGAATAGCACTTCATAGCACTTTTCCCCTCTGGTTTCTTCTCTGGTTCTTCATTACTGTCAGTGTACAGTATGATCAAGTTTCTGTCCTTGAAGAAAGCAAACAAAATAATTTTTTTCTATGCCCTGCTTAATCCAGAAGTTCTCCATCCTGGCCCTCTTTTTCCTTACAAGTCAAGAAGTTCTTAAAGAATAGCCTTTTCTTGGCATATTAATTTTCTCAACTGCCCATGAACTCTTCAGTTGCATATAGTTTAGCTCCTGTAATATACAGGATGTTTCTCAACTTTGCAACTATTGACATTTTGTCCTGGATAGTTCTTTGTTTGGGTACAGGGGTGTCTTGTGCAGTATATGTTTAATAGAATCTCTGACTCCTACCCATTAAATGCTGGTAGAACCCTCAAGTTTTAATAACTAAAAATATCTCCAGGCATTGCCAAATATGCCTTTGCAGGCAAAAATCACCCCGGGTTGAGTACTACTCTAAAGTCATCAGTGACTTTACCAATTTTCATATTCTTTTTTTTTAAATCTTCATCATTAACTTCTCTTCAAGTTCTTACACTATTGAGGACTTCATATATCTATCTATCTATCTATCTATCTATCTATATCTATCTATCTATCTATCTATCTATCTATCTATCTATATATCACTTCTTTTTTTTATTTTTTTAATGCTTATTTATTTTTGAGACAGGGAGAGACAGAGCATGAATGGGGGAGGGTCAGAGAGAGAGGGAGACACAGAATCTGAAGTAGGCTCCAGGCTCTGAGCTGTCAGCACAGAGCCCGACGCAGGGCTTGAACTCACGGACTGCGAGATCACGACCTGAGCTGAAGTAGGATGCTTAACTGACTGAGCCACCCAGGCGCCCCTATATATCTATCACTTCCTCTCTTTTTCTCCTTTTTTTCTCCTTACAGTCTCCTTAGCAGGCTGCTTCTTCATATCTACATTTTAGACACGGCTATTACTTGCATTTGGCCCATCATGCTCTTGCCTTTATTTTTCACCTGTCCTATCTGAAAACTTAAGATATAGGTGAAGTCATTTGTAGATTCTAAACAAAAGGCTGGGAATCTCTATTATATCAGAAATCTGACAACATCAGTCAACATTGAGAAAAACAATATATTGGAGTTATGGAAATAGAATGAAGGCTTATGAAAGCTCTCTTTCCATAAGGAGAATAGTAGAAACTCTGAGGACTGAAACTTTGGAGTAGATGTAGAGAAATATGCAGTGAATTGGTATTTGCCCTAATAGTTAATGGCTCCTCTTCCTTTGTTCTCTGCTATTTATATTACTGTCCTGTTTTTATAGACATATAGTTCAGCCTCCTTTTAAGATATTCCAGTAATTCTCAATCTCCCTTCTGTTTCTAAAGCCACATTGGATAAACAGCAATTACATCACTTAAAATAGGACCTCCTCATTAGAGACAGTGTAATACACTGCGATAATAAATTCTACCTTCATGGCTATCACCCACCACTACACTTTTTTGTTTTTGTTTTCCGTGTTTTTTTTTTAAGTTCTTATTTTACTTCCAGTTAGTTAACATATAGTGTTATATTAGTTTCAAGTGTAAATATAGTGATTCAACAAGTCCATACATTACCCATTGCTCATCATAACAAATGCACTCTTTGATCCCCATCACCTGTTTAACAATCCTTCCATCTATCTCTCCTCTGGTAACTATCAATTGTTCTCTCTAACTAAGGGTCTGTTTCTTGATTTCTCTCTCTCTCTCTCTCTCTCTCCTTTTCCCAGTTTGCTCATTTTTTTTTTTTTTTAATTCCATATATGAGTCAAATCATATGGTATTTGTCTTTCTCTGACTGACTTATTTTCCTTAACATTATACCCTCTACCTCCATCCATCTTGCTGCAAATGGCAACTTTCATTCTTTTTTATCTAGTTATCTACTTCATTCCTTTTTATCCACATCTTCTTTACCCATTATTTAGTCAATGGACACTTGGGCTGTTTCCATATCTTGGCTACTAAATAATTCTGCTATAAATGTTGAGGTGCATGTATCACTTTGAATTAGTGTTTTTGTATTTTTTGGGTAAATACCCATAGTGCAATTGCTGGATTGTAGGGTAGTTCTATTTTTAACTTTTGAGGAACCTCCATAGTGTTTTCCCCAGTGGCTGTACTAGTTTGCATTCCCGCCAATAATGCAAGAGGGTTTCTTTTTCTCTACATCCTCACCAACACCTGTTTTGTGTGTGTGTGTGTGTGTGTGTGTGTGTGTGTGTGTGTGTGTGTGGTTGATTTTAGCCATTCTGACAGGTGTGAAGTGATATCTCATTGTAGTTTTGATTTGCATTTCCCCAATGATAGGTGATCATGAAAATCTTTTCATGTCTGTTGGCCATCTCTGTGTCTTCTTTGGAGAAATGTTTGTTCATGTCTTCTGCCTAATTTTTTAAATGGATTATTTGTTTGTTGAGTTTTATAAGTTCTTTTAAGTTTTTTTGGAGACCAACCCTTTATCTGATATGTCTTTTGCAAATATCTTCTCCCATTCAGAAGATTGCCTTTTAGTTTTTTATTTATTTATTTTTTAATGTTTTTTTATTTTTGAGAAAGAGAGACACATAGAACACAAGTGGGGGGAGGGGCAGAGAGAGAGGGAGACATAGAATCTGAAGCAGGCTGCAGGCTCTGTGTTGACAGTTGAGCCCAATGCGGGGCTTGAACTCATGAATTGTGAGATCGTGACCTGAACTGAAGTCGGACACTTAACTGACTGAGCCACCCAGGCGCCCTGCCTTTTAGTTTTATTGATTGTTTTCTTTGCTGGGCAGAACATTTTTATTTTGATGTAGTCCCAATAGTTTATTTTTGCTTTTGTTTCCATTGCCTTAGAAGACAATATCTAGAAAACGGTTGCTACAACCAATGTCAAAGAAGTTACTACCTGTGTTCTCTTCTAGGATTTTTATGGTTGTAGGTCTCACATTTACATCTTTTATCCATTTTGAATTTATTTTTGTGTATAATGTAAGGAAGTGTTCTAGTTCCATTCTTTTGAATGTTGCTGTCCAGTTTTCCTTATACCATTTGTTGAAGATACTGTCCTTTTCCTATTGGATATTCTTTCTTGCTTTGTTGAAGATTAACTGACCATATAGTTGAGGGTTTATTTCTGGGTTTTCTATTCTGTTCCATTGATTTATGTACCTATTTTTGTGCCACTACCATACTGTTTTGATTACTACAGCTTTGTAATATAACTTGAAGTCTAGAATTGTGATGCCTCTAGCTTTGTTTTTATTTTTCAAGATTGCTTTGGCTATTTGGGGTCTTTTGTGGGATAGAGCCCTGGGTCAAGGCCCATGTTGGTCTCTGTGCAGAACATGGAGCCTGCTTGGGATTCTCTGTCTCTCTCTCTGTCTGTCTCTCTCTCCCTCCCCCTCTACTCCCCTGATCTCTCTCTCTCTAAAATAAAATTAAAAACAAAAAAAATTAAAATAAAAAAATCAAGTTCTTTATATATTAATGTTTTGTAAGAATAACCTTGTATTTACCTGGCTTCTCATTTGCTTATTTTTTGGAAATGCATGCATTTTTCAAAATCAGTTTACATTACTTAGAAAAATAATAGAGAAGAGCATTTAAAATTTCCGTATTTTACTATAATTATGTTGCATTTTAATTAGACCATTTATTCTACCTACTTATTTCTTGACTAAGAAGTTAAGGAAAAAGTATCTACCTTTAAGATATTGTCTTAGCTATTTAAAAATAATTTTAATTTGCATCTTTGTTTTCTTAAACAAAAAGTTTAACCATCATGGACATCTTTGTGGACCCTTATATTACTAATCACGTCATAATTTGATAATTTAGTACTTAAAAAGTGTCTTCTGTTAAATTGCAAGATAATGTTTTCTAAAATAGTAATAGGTGATGAAATCAAAGACCAAAATATTATGTTGAAGAAAATAGTGATTTATAGAGTACCCTATTTACTTTAAAACAAATTTTGAACTAGAGTGTCTTTTGTAAAAGTACTAGTCTATCCTATCATAATTTTAATATTTCTAAACTCTTGTGAGAGAAAACTGTAAAACACTGAAGTTTTTGCTCTTTCTTACTTTTTCATTGTTTTGGAAGAATACACCCACTACTAGGGTTTTTAGTTTGAATATTTAGACTACATGATTTGAATGGGAGGCAACCAGCTGTCAGATAATTCATGTCACGTATTAGGAACTAGTTGGGATGAGACAGTGTATCAGCATGCTGTTGCCTTCAGTAGATTTATGTTACAAAGAAATGCAGATACGTTAATACAAGTAGTGATTTTCAATGAAAAGATCAGCCACCTAGCTATGGTTCATGAATCACAGTGATTCTCTTTCTTTTATTTTTTAATAATAATAACAGTACATGGAAACTATTGCTGAGCCAAGTGGCTACCAGAGTATGCTGATCTTAAAGATTTAACTTGACCCAGCAGTCCACTGGAAGTTGCTATAGCTGAGAAAAAAGAACTGAAGCAGAGATGCTAGGTCTACATTTAGAAAAAGAGAAAGGAACTGGTAATGCCTGCTTTTTTTCCAATAGCATTCATCTCTCTAGGAAGTCCTGCATAACAAAAGGGAGTTGGGACACCATTAAGTTTTATGAAGTGATAGTATGATTTCTTGAAGGGAACTTACTGTTCCACAGCTGGAAGCCTGTAAGGTCTGTTAGCTAAAGCAGTTCAAAGGTAAAACTCTGTTGTTCAGTATATAGTTTGTTTTCTGTGTTTTGATTCAGTGCAGTGGGGTTGAACATAAAAGTGCTAAGGTCTTCAGCTTTTCATGATTCTCTCCCAGTTGTTATAAGTAGACATTTAGGTATTTTAAGGAAATCAGAACAATTGGCCCATACAAATGATTTTTACAGAAATTGGTTTTTGTTCTTATAAAACAACAGTGTAAAATAAAGTGATTTCCCAATTTTGATAAAACTTTCTGTATTTACAGAAAAATAAGAATTCTTTCACAATTAAATAGCAAATTATTCTGGTTCAATAAGCAAGTGTATTTTAGTTAGCAATAGACAAAATCTTCTTTAAAAAATTTATTTCAAAAAAAAAGACAAGATTGCCTAATAAAATCACTGTAGAATTACTTGGGGTACAGCAGCCCAAATTAAAGAAAAACTCAAGATAATTATATTAAATGTACTTAAGAGTCAACCATTGTGAATTTTCAGTTGAGCTCAGTGCTATGGCTATGAATCCAGGACACGTGTCAGGTATTCTTTTTGAAGGGGACGAGGATGACAAAGTGAGCAGGAAGAGGTGTCTTTATTTATGGCAGTGGAATTATGTGATATTAAAAAAAGAAAGTATTGCTTAAAAAAAAAGCCTAGATTTTCTGTGAGGGCCATCCAATTCTTACATTTAAAAGAATATGGGTTCCTTACTTGCAAAGACACCTACCTAAAATAGGTAAGAAATTGCTAGTTCTGGAATCCTGACTATTACAGATGTTAAATAATGTATCAAACAGTGAGCAGTCCACTAACAACTCTGAAAAATAGAAGTGACAGGATATAATTGGCTTTTAATTATTGGTGAGTTAGCATAAAGATTAAAGTAAGATTAATCCAAATTATTTATTCAGTGAAGAATATTACAGACTATTTTGAGTCAGAAACTGGGCTAGTCATTACATGTGGAAAGAAATGTAAAACTTTTTTTCTTACTTTATAAGGTAATATATTTTTTTCTTCAAATCATCTCTTTTCACAAACTGCCTTATCCACAAAATAGAACTTGTAAGAAGTAGAACTCAGAGAAGAAGAATGAATTGTCTTCCTCTCTGTTTTTTTCTTCTGCCTTCCTATTTTTTTCTCATTTCTTAGCTTTAACTCGTTTCTCAAAATAACAATAAAACATGACCCAAATGAACACAGTTCAGGTGATATTAATAGTGTCAGATTCAGGAGAGCAGGTAAACAAGATATTATTACTACTATTCCCTCATGTGAATCTTTTACTTAATAACAACAAAGAAAGATTCCCAAATTTATTTTGGAACTAGATAACATCATCACTTTGGTTACATCATGTCACTTTACATTTATTAAATACACTTTTTTATTTTATAATAATTTTATATTTACAGGAAAGTTAGAAGAACTAATAAGAACTCCCACATATACTTAATTTTTTTTTAACATTTATTTTTGAGAGAAAGAGAAAGAGAGACAGCATGAGTGTGGAGGAACAGAGAGAGAGAGGCAGACACAGAATCTGAAGCAGGCTCCAGGCTCTGAGCTGTCAGCACAGAGCCCAATGCGGGCCTCAAACCCATGAACTGCGAGATCATGACCTGAGCCGAAGTCAGTCACTGTAACCGAATGAGCCACCCAGGCGCGCCCCCATATATACTTTATATAGATTTTTCAGTTGTTGATCTTTAACACAAAATCTTTCTCTCTCTCTGCTTCTCTCACTGTGATACATACATACAAGTACATATTTATTTATATGGATTTATTTATCTTAAGCATGTGAGATTTAGTTGTATATATCATGACCCTTTACTCCTAAATACTTTATATGCATTATCTAAGAACAAAGGTATTCTTTTACATTACACTGTTAAGTATCAAAATCAGGAAATTTAATCTTGATACAATATGTTAATATTTAACATAAATCCATATTCAACTTTTTCTAATGTTTCAGTTTTTTTTAAACCTAGGCTCCAATCCATAACCATGTGATATGTTTACTTATCATGTCTCCTTAGTCTCTCTTAATCTGAAAGCATTCCTCACTATTCTTTATCTCACCTGGCATTAACACTCATTATATTTATTTTGTAGAATGTTTTTTAAGTCATGTTGTTCTGGTATTTCACTGTTAAGCGATTTTTAGGAGGAAAACTACATGTGTGATATTGTTTTCTTAGTGGATCACATCAGGAGGTTCATAATGTCAGTTTGTTTCATTACTAGTGATGTTACCTTTGATAACTTTGGTAAACTTGGTTTACTAGGTTTTCACACTATAAAATTATTATTGTTCCCGGTTAATTCATAAGTAATTTTTTGAAGAGATACTCTGAAGCTATGTAAATACGTTTCTCCTCATCAACTTTTATCCAGATATTTGCACAATAGTAATTTTATAACTCCATCATCCCTTCTATATTTATTAGTTGGCATTCTTCTGTAGGAAAGTCATTTCTCTTTTCCTATATTTAGATAAGTACGCATGTATGTACATGTATATGTATTACTTATCTGAACTGGATCATGGGTTCCTATTTTATTCAATGGATTATGATTCATTATCATCATTGTTTATTTTGATGCTTAAATGATTCCAGATTTGATCTGTGAGAGTCCCTTAGGTGTTCATGGATTTCTTTAAAGAATCAATTAATATTTAGTTTTTTTTTTTTTTTTTTTTTTAAATTTTAGAATGTAGGAGGATCAGAGAGAAAAGGGAGAAGGAAGAATCTTTAAAAAAAATTTTTTTAATGTTTTTTAATTTTTTTTATTTTTGAGAGTTTGGGGAAGGGGCAGAGAGAGAGGGAGACACAGAATCCACAGTAGGCTCCAGGATGTCAGCACAGAGTCATTGAGGGGCTTGAACCAGCGACTACGAGATCATGACCTGAGCCGTAGTCAGACAGTTAACCAACTGAGCCACCCAGTCACCCCATGAGAGAAAATATTAATCAACACAGAGCCACATGTGGGGCTTGATCTTACAACCCTGAAATCACAACCTGAGCCAAAAGCAAGAGTCGGATGCTCCGGGTGCCCAGTGGCTCAGTTGGTTAAGCTGACTCTTGATTTTAGCTCAGGTCATAATTGCACAGTCATGGGACTAAGCCCTGCACCAGGCTCTGTGCTGAACCTGGAGCCTGCCTGGGATTTTCTCTCTCCCTCTCTCTGCCCCACATGTGCTTGTTCCCTCTCTCTCTGTCTCTGTCTCTCAAAAAAAAAAAAAAAAAAAAAAAAAGACAGAAAAAGTTGGACTCGCAACCCAACTGAGCCACCCAGGTGCCCCTAATTATCATTTATTAATTGACGTTTTATCTACTTGATTTTGTTAGGCCCTGAAGATTCAGCAAAAAGATTCAACAGTGCCTAGTACTAGGGGTACTGGGATTAACAAAGGCAGATAGGTTAAATAAATTAGTAAATAAATTAGGGTAGAGTAGTGGTACAGATGAGACAGATAAATTCTTGCATAGTCATAACAGGTTTCATACGTTAGGTAGTGTCTTAAAATAATAGTTACTGTAAAATTGTAATTTTTAAACATTAAAAATGTGACTTTTATACACATGTCAAAGATTTATTCAAATTAATTAGTGGGGAAACCAGTGAAAATTAAAGCCGTTCAAACAATATTTGAGGAACAGGTTATTTATAGGAAGTTTAATAAAGAAATATTAGAATAAGATTGTGTGATTATAAAACTGGTTAATGTCTTGCAGGGCAATAAACTCATATTTGAGATTATCTTTTCTACAAAAACACTTATATATTGGGCATAAATCTGCATATTAACAAGTGACTTCAGAGAGTCTGTGCCCTTGATTAACAGCAAATAACAAAATCAAAAGCAGAACAGTCCCCTTAAGAATTAAATAATCCTTCAGTATGACATTGACAAGTCATGCAATCATCCTCTTGGCCTTATTCCTAATATTTGGATATTATTTTCTTAACATTGTTCTCTTAGATCTCAAATATTTTCCAAAGAGTACTTTAACATTAATATTGTATACTATTATAAACATATATCACTGTGTCATATTTATTATATAATAAGATTTTTATCTCAGAAAAAAGGCTGATCTTTTTTTTTTTTTTAATTATGGACTCACTATTTACATTTGTTCAATATGAGATGTTAATTGTGTGTGCCTCCTTGAGCATAAAGTACTAAGCATTATAGAGAAATGTCATTAAGAAATGTAGGACTAGGGTGGGTGCCTGGGTGGCTCAGTCGATTGAGCGACTGACTTCGTCTCAGGTCATGATCTCACGGTTCGTGAGTTGGAGCCCCGAGTCAGACTCTGTGCTGACAGCTCAGAGCCTGGAGCCTGCTTTGGATTCTCCCTCTCTCTCTGTGTTCCTCCCCTGCTGGTGCTCTTTCTCTCTCTCTCAAAAATAAATAAAGATTTAAAAAAATTAAAAAAAAGAAATGTAGGACTAGGGATGCCTGGGTGGCTCACTCAGTTGAGTGACTCACGTCGGCTCAGGTCATGATCTCACAGTTCATGGGTTTGAGCCCCATGTCGGGCTCTGTGCTGGCAGCTCAGAGCCTAGAGCCTGCTTCGGATTCTGTGTCTCCCTCTTTTTCTGCTCCTCCCCTGCTCATGCTCTGTCTCTCTCTCCCTCAAAAATAAATGAACATTAAAATAAAAAATAAATAAATAAAAGAAATGTAGGACTAGATCTTTTAAAGACATTATTATTTGCTTTTTTGACCCTGAGGCTAGGAAACCAAGCCTGCCTCTCCATTAGATTTCACTTGTAATAACTATAAATTTGGTGCATTTCTTTCTTCTAAGGTCTCCAAAATTTGTTAAGGTCCTTCCAGAAAGTAACTATATTGAAGAATATAATTGTTTCCATGAGACTCAGATGATATTTTTTGAGAACCCAGTTTCTGTCTTACCCATATCCAGATCTCAAAGAGTTGCTCTGCTTTTCAGTGGGCACACAATTTTAATTAATTTGAGCTCTCAACTAGACAGACCACAATGATGAAAAACCCTAATAAATCATATTCTCTGTTGTCTTTTACCCAGTAGAGATTACATCTCCATCACCAACCCAATGGAGATGGCTAAATGATCAGATCATTAAATTAGATACTTCACAAGCAAAGATTTATTGATCATGTAAAATCACACTCACACATACACAAGTACTTCCTTGACCATGTGGTTTAAGCTGGTTTAGGTCCATTGCTTACTAGTCCCTCACTTGGCTGTGGAAAGGAACACAGCTGAAGCAATGCCTAATGTAGAATGCTTTTTCAACTATACAGTTGAATCTGGCTTAGTGATTTGAAACCAGATATACCCAACAGTTGTGAGACTTGATTGTGAAAAGGAACACAGCCCTAACCAGGAGTTAGAAATAAGAAATACACAGAATAACAGAATTTGTTAGCAGCAAAAACAAACAAAATGAACCAAGCCAACCAACCAGTGAAACAAACAAACAAACAAAAAAACCAAATCTGTATAAAACCAGAGGAAAGAGAAAAACAGAAAAAAAGAAAGTTAACAAAGGGAAAATGCTGATGCCTCTTGAGAATCATTTTGGTATCCAAGAAGGGACATGCTTAGCTTTAAACAGACTGTGAAGTCACTTCCCTGGCAATGCTGTTTAATTGATTCTAGCTTTGGGTCCACTTGGATATCTCAATGGGTTGTCCAAAACTTTAAGGTATAATTTTCAAAAGTTTAAAACGTGACTTTATACAGATATAGATTGGGCAAGAATCAAAGATTTACTCAAACAATTAATAGGAGAAATGGCACAATGGTAAATTGGTTTAACGAGCATTAGGGACTGGGTGTTTATAGAAATTTAATAAAATAATGTTAGAATAATATTGCAAAATTGAATACAAAACCAGTTAATGTTCTACAGGGCAATAATCCATTATGAGACAAAAGCATTTGTATCTTTATTGGATGCAAATCTACAAGTTATCATGTAACTCACTTAGTTTGAAGCCTTAATTAATAGTAAGAGTAAATAGCAAAATCAAATAATGGTATAATGTCCTACAGAATTCAGTAGTTCTTAGGAGACCATTTTAAACAGTGCTTCAGTGTATAGTCATCTTTTTGGCCTTCTTTCTAAGTTTAGATAATGGTACTTAGCACAACCATTAAGTGAGCTCAAGAGAGCAGCAATTTAGAAATGGAGCAACTCATGAGTAATTACATTAATGCATAAAGAATTTCTGTAAGCCAGGAGTGTTGGAATAAAGGTGAGATCTTACAATAGATAAGGGAAGAGAGACCAGGGCAGAGCTAGCTCAGACAGAGTCAGGCATGCATGCAATAAGAATTTTGTAGGAAGTCAGAATTTTGTAGGACCTTTTAAGCAGGGTAGTGGCATGAAAATGTATGCATTTTAGTATTGTTATTCACCTAAGTTTAAATGGATTAATTGAATTTAGTAAGTGGCTATAGGTTTAGTGATAATACCTTATATGAAAAATGGCAGTTTTTTAAATTATTATGTGAATGCAAAATAGTGTATTGCTTTTTTGATGATAGTGGAGGCAAACTGTTTATATTCCAACTTGGTTAAAAGACTTTGCTGCTTATTTAAACTCTTCTCAGCACTTCATAAACCCTTCATTTTATTCATTCAATTATATTAAATTTTACGTTTCCTTGTTTCTTAAAATTGTGAAATTTTATAATTAAAATATTGCCCATTAGTGAGTAATTACTGAATAATTACTAATTTACCAATTAAACCTTTTAAGGAGAATAATGATAAAGATATTCCTAAGAGAAAGAAAAAGCACTGAGTTATGCCAGTTTTGGCTATTTTTCATTACTTGGCAATTTATTTGCCTTTCTCACAGTATATAATTACACTCAGTTATAAAGTACCATAATTCATTAGCTACTGAAGTCACACAGCCTAATTTATGAACAACCCATTTCCTAAGCAAGCCAATTTCTTTGTAGTCACTATCTGAACTGTCAACTTGTAAAATGTCCATATAGCTTTGCACCCAGGGTAGTGTGAAAGGTCACACAAAATAATAGGAGGAGTTTATAGAAACATAAAATCTTGTTTGTACGGATTGATACTCTTATTGATTCCAAATTAGCAGTGTTACTTTTCTGTGTATTGTCTGGCTTAATAGAAGACCACTGGGCTCTTTGGTATATTTCTGCATTCAATCTATTACAGTATTTTGTTTTGTAGGAACAGTGGGCCTCCCACAGATATGTGGCTGGATATAATCTCAGCGAAGTTTTCATACTCTGAATAAATGATGCTGCTGGTATTCATATTATACTTTTGTATAATTCAAACATGTCATGTTTATTCAAACATTATTCAAACATGTCATGTTTATTTCTAGTTCTAGAATTTGACCCACCTGATTAAGCTCCCTTACCTGTATCTCATACCTTTCTCTTAACTTACCTCTTCTTACTTATTTTGGTCTAGTTTAAGTCCTTTTTTCCCTTGTAAAACTCTCTTTGATTTCAGCCTTAGCTGATTTAAACTTCTCTTTTGATTTTCTGTTACAGTGGTAGCTTATACTATATCACTCATTTATTCATATCCTATGAGATTTGGTAAGAATACTCTTCACATTTTTACAGATAGGGAAACAGAAATAATGAGTAACATTAAGTAACAAGTCATCAAACTAGGAAGTGTAAGGATGAGTCCAGAAAAGCTGACTCCAGAGTTTGTGCTTTTAATTCCTACTTGAAAGGAAGAGGATATGAATGCTCTTGATTTTAGAGCTTGAGTTTTTGGTAGTTAAATGATTTTCTACTTGAGCTTCAGAAAGCACTGACTATTGCTTGATAGTATATATCCAGATTAGCTGATTAACCATTTTTTAGAATTTTTCAGGTATTTTGAAATATTAAAACTCTAAGGTTCAGTACCCTTCTCATGATAATCAATTATGTAAGAAATTACCCATTAGTTTTTAGCTATTAGCTGTGTCATCTTATTTTGTAACTAGGATCTTATAGACTTTACTAGAACTTTGTTCCTTTCTTTCAGTACCTTATCCTAGTTCATGATTATATTTATTAGTGTTATTGTTTGATTGATAACATTCACCCACACTAGACTATAGACCTGGTGAAAATGATCTCATTTCATGATCACCACTGTAATCTCAGCAAGAACAGTAGTGTCTGGCGATTATGTATACTCAATAAGTATGTAATGATTGAATAACTTAGTCTTAATGGAACTCTTGACTTTTTCTTTGTAAAATCAGATTAGATAGTCTCAAAATATGTGTATACTTCATTTTTTGATGCTATTTACTTCTTAGTAGAGGTGCTGTTACAGTATTTTTAGAAAAGTTTTCAGCATTGGGGTACCTGGGTGGCTCATTTAGTTAAGCGTCCGACTTCTGCTCAAGTCATGGTCTCATGGTTTGTGAGTTCGAGCCCTGCTCAGGCTCTGTGCTGACAGCTCAGAGCCTGGAGCCTGCTAAGGATTCTGTGTCTCCCTCTCTCTCTGCACCCCCCCCCCCCATTCTCACTCTATCCCTCTCTGTCTCTCAAAAATGAATAAACATTAAAAAAAGAAAGTTTTCAGCATTAACTCTTATTTATGATGTATTAAGTTTTCTCTGTTTTTATAAGGTCATACAAAGTTCTTATAATGAATATAGCAGAAGCAAAATATTGAACTTTTGGAGGCCATTCATGCTTCCAGTTACCAGGAATGTAATCAATTTAAAAAGATTTTTAACTATGCTTTTCAAGTTATTTTCTGATTGCTTTCTGTCTTTTTTCATTGCTTTTTATCTACTTTAGATTTTTTTTCTTTTTTTAAAAACTCTGCAATTATATGAGTCTTGTTTTAAACAACTTTCTAGCTATCTTCATTTTGTTACACCTCATACAGGTAAAACCAGCAAAACACAAAAATATGCCATCTTTTTTAAGATCTAAAAATATTTCATTCTGATTAACTTCTGGCGGCTTGAGGCTTGTTCATTATTTTATCCTTAAAATTTTTTTTTTTCAACGTTTATTTATTTTTGGGACAGAGAGAGAGAGCATGAACGGGGGAGGGGCAGAGAGAGAGGGAGACACAGAATCGGAAACAGGCTCCAGGCTCTGAGCCATCAGCCCAGAGCCTGATGCGGGGCTCGAACTCACGGACCGCGAGATCGTGACCTGGCTGAAGTCGGACGCTTAACCGACTGCGCCACCCAGGCGCCCCTATTTTATCCTTAAACATGGTATTGAGTCAAGGAATCTTTGTTGAGTTTAGCTTAATTGACTACTTTCTGGCTCTGTACTTTTATTTACACAAGAAATAGTGAGAATATGTTATTTAAATCAGTCATACTCTCTATCTGCTTCAGTTAATTATTATTTTTTTTGTTGTGAACTATGACAGCGACCAAAGCTATCTCCTATTATACATGTGCTCTTTGCTAAACAGTTATTCCACATAAGGTATACATCTTATTGTATTCACAGCATAACAAAATTTAGGTCTAATCACAGCAAACAATAAAATAAGTTAGTGTAGTGATTTTCAATTTGTAGACTATATATTCCTGGTAGATAGCATACATTCTGTAGGGAGTCCTGAGTGAAAACAGTGTCTGATGTGCACAACTGTGCTTCTCTAGATTTAAAATGTTTGTTGTAATATTTTATAATACATTATTTATATATTTATGTAGTTTATCACATAATCCTTTGGGAAAGAAGAATATTTTTCTTCCTTTAGAGTCGCAGACTAGTAACTCCTACTGCCTACTTTCTCCTATTACTCATATCAAAAATCTTGAAGTCATCCTTGTCCATATTCCTCTTTCTGAGAACTTTCATTCACAAATTCTTTTGTTTATTTTTTTATAAGATATCCAGTATCTGACCAGCTTTTGTCATCCTCATGTTTTGAAACACTACCATGTTTTCAGCTCATCTTCTTGGCTGAATTATTATTTTCACTACATCTGTTCTGTTCTTGTTTTCCTATAGTCTGTTTTCTTCATGTTGCTAGAGTAATTCTTCATACCTAAATTAAACTATGTTCTGTCTATTCTTAAAATTTTCCACTGGTTTCCTATTCACCCAAAGGGCTTATCATGGCCTAAATTTCCCTAAGTGACTTTGTTCCTTATTTTCACTTTATAATTATTTTCTACTACTGTACCTTTTGCTTACCCTGCTAGCCCCTTTAGCCTCCCTGATTTTTCTCTATCTTTTCAAGATTTCTCATTTCAGTTTTTTGCACTTTTAATTCCTGCTGCCTGGAACCTTTCGTTCAGATTTTTGCCTGTTACCCTCCCTAATTTCTTTCAGATTTATGCTCAAATATCACTTTATCTTAGGTCACCCTTGAGCATTCTATATACAGCACTTTTCTTATCCCTGTGATCCTCGTTACCCTGCTTTATTTTTTTCTCAATATCACTTACCATCTTTTTACATATTATGTATTTGTTTACTTATTTATTGTTGGTCTCACCCCGTACTTAAAAATCCTTGAGGGCATGAACTATTTTTGTTCTTTAAATTAAACCTTTCCAAGGGCTAGTACAGGGTCTTATACCAAGAAGTCATGGAATACATATTAAATGAATGGAAGAAAGAAGAAATGAATGATTGAGGAAATGAAGGTTTGCCAGTTTGTAGTAACTTCCCCTTCCCCCTTTAAATGGTTTTATGCCAATGGAGTAGGAACTTGCTAAAACAGGCTTTTTCCTAAATCAGTAAACTACTTATTAATGTCTCTGGTGGCCACACAAAAGGAGAATTACTGCAAGTGGGTGAAGGACTTTTTTACATTAAAATATATATCCTAATTCATGATTTTAAGATTCCAACTATATTTGTTTATTTTGAAACATTGATTTATATTCTTCCTCTAGCACTCAAAACAAAGGGAATTTGGCTCCTTTCTTCTTTCCTGGTAAATTTCCTGTGTAACAAAGAGACTTGTTAAAAAAAAAAAAAAAAAAAAAAAGAAAAGAAAAAAGTCCTCAGAGAAAGCTGCACTATTACTCAAATTGTTTCTGTCAAATTGAATTTCATTTGTGAATTTGTGGTAGTTTAAAACATTTAGAAATCAGACATTTTGGCATAGTTTATAGATTCAGAGGAAATTATAATTACAGCAGTTACAAAGCAATGAAAAAAATTAAAAGCTGTCAAATCAGCTATGGTGCATATTGCATAATTTGTAATTTTGGACTCTCAGTAATTCAACTAATTTAACATGCCAACTTTTCTGTGCTTTACGACTTGGCAATTTAGAACACTTTAATAGGTTTCTTCTTTTTTTATTTCTAACTATTCCCATAAGATTCATGGATGTCTTGGAAATACTAATATCATTCAGAGTATACTTTCCATTAATTTGCAGTTTCATTGTGAACTGTAGGATTCATCCATTACACCCCAGTGGCATTTCTCAAAGTGAACATTCAATTTATCTTGCAACATTGAAAATGTAACCGAGTGATTGGACATGTTTAATAATAATAAAGTTTTGAACAAATTAACAGTAATGTTTAATACACATTTTAAGATAGGACTTGAAAAATGCTCAAGACTTGAATATCAGTAATGAGTTTTCATTGTAAACAGAGTTATGATGTAACAAGAGAAATTGTGCTTATTTCCAAATAGAATATACTTTTTAGAACTATTGTTGTCATTATAGGATTGAACAATTTTATACCTTTTTATGGGGGAGGGGAAGATCACTACATTTAAAAGATCAGCTGAAATATCTATTTCTTCACATGTAAACTTTTAGCATTTAGTGGCTTGGGTAAAGAAGCTTTGCACTTTTATCATGACTATCAGGATGTTTAGATACTGAAGTTTCTTTTTTCCTAGTCTGAAACTGATTTATAATTGCACTAAATAAAGTTAATAAATACTCTTTCATTTGAGAATAAATGATTTGACCTGAATCTGCTTTAATCATGGAGATTAAATAAGACTGAGAAATAATGTATATGAAAGAATCATAGAGTATCTTATAGCATATTTTATTACAGAATGCTTAACTTACATGCAAAGATAAAGTCGTAAAGCACTTCTACATCAATTTCTAGCCATAATTTTAAAACCCAAGGATTTGGTAGAATTGTAATTAGCTGGCACTGATCTGTTCTTCTCATGATCACCTCCCCTTGAGGTTCAAAAGAAAAACAAATCTGGTTCATCTTTAGTTCCAGAGTGAATTATTGACTAGCAAAATAAGAGAGCAAAATATTTTCTTTTAAATGCAGATAGTGTAAGATCTGAATTTAAGATGACAGGTGAGTGAAAGTGGAGGTTAACCAAAAGAACATTTTATTTTCTGTGTTTTTTTTTTTGTTTGTTTGTTTGTTTTTGTTTTTTTTTAGACCAGGAAAGATTAACTTTGAGAACAGGTTAGAACAATTTAATTGATTCAGGAATCAAAACTTTTGTGGAAACAGAGAGACTTGATATGGCATATGTGAAGCCTTCACACTTGACCTGTTCTTACCACCATGAGGCTAGTTTTCAGATCTCCTACTAACTTGCTCTCCATACCTCACTGTTTTCCGACATGGACTACTGCTACCTTTACCCCATCAGGCATTATCAGAAGGTAACCTTGTGTACCTTTCTTTCCACAAAAATTGGAGACTCTGGAAGTTCAGCTCAGTTTACCACACTGCTTCCCACATATAAATCTATTGTTACATTCAACATCATTCCAGTCTTGAAAGAAAGTTTATTAGTTAAGAATATTGTTCACAATTCTAAAAAGCCCAACATTGAATAGCCCTCTATCACCCTACTTCTTCTTTTCCGTCATAGCCAATCACCCTGAAATCTTTCATTTTGTCATCACCTGATAAGTTTTCAACAGGCCCCAGGACACTGTGGAAACTGCTATTGCTAAGGATGCCCATAATTTCCACATTGTCATCATCAGTGGACTTTATCATCCTTCTCTTCTTTGTTATTGTATATTGCTGATTATTTCCTTATTCTTAAAACACACCTTTGGGGCTCCAGACCATTGTGTTCTTTACTCTTTTCTTATTCTCTTGCTCATTATTTCAGTTTCTCTTGCTGATACATTTTCTTAACTTGATGTTCCTGGGATTTTATTCTGAGCATTTGTCTTCTTTTAATGTCTTTTTCCCTAATTATTTAATCTAATTAACTCTTAGTTGGTGACAGTAAAATGTGTTTCTTCAGGCTAACCTGAAGGTTAACTGGATGACCCACAGATGTGTCATCTTTAACACATTCAAAATGGACCATCTTCATTATATTGCAAACTTTCTCTTTTCCTGTATTTTTGAAGCCCTTATCAGCTCACTTATTGAAGTCCTTTTTCCATACCCTTTAAATATCAAGTTTTATTAATACAACCTTATAATTAACAGTTAAAAGTGTCTTCTCTCCATTCTCAGTACATTACCTGAATTCAGATAATGCATGAAGTAATTATTACCTAGTATTTGTCACCAAAGTAACTGCAATAGCCTTCAAACTAGACTGTTCTTTACTTTTGATCTGCTCTAATGTATTCTTACATTGTTGTCATAAGAAGTTTTAGTGGGTCATATTACTTTTTCAGAATTTAAAGGCAGTCAAAATAAAATCCAAATTGTTTATTAAATCCTTTGGGATCTAATGGTGACCTTCATCTCTGTCCTTACTTCTAAATATTTTCCCCTTTACAACATGTATATAAACCATACCCAGCCAAGTTATTTGAGACCATTTTGCTGTGTATTCATTTATCCTTCTGCCTAAAATATTCTTGACATAAAAACAATTTGTCCATGTTGTATTTCAAGATTTAACACATGGGCCTTGTTCTAAGATACTGTGTTCTGTACATGTTCCTTTTTATAATTCTTACCATACTTATTTGCATTTATTTGTATCATATTTTTTATGGGCTTCTCTCTATAGCATAAATGTAGACACTTTATATTTTGTCTGCCCTCATGACAAACCCAGTAACTTGTGCTTAATAAATACTCAATAAACATTTGAATGAGTGGATGTGTGAACATTCTAGATATAACCGAATAAGAACAAAATGGGATCACTTCAAAAGAGACCTTGTGTGTATTACATGTGCTGATTTATTTTTGAAGAATTTACATTCAATGAGATCACTTCCTCACTGTGTATGTAAAATATTGAACATATATAAATTTGGTTTCCTCCTAAAATTCATTTGCAAAATTCCAGTCAGAGAATTCACAATTCCTACCTCCAATTGTCTGCATATTTGCCAAAGATACAGAGAAGGGAGGAAAAAAAAAAGAGGAAGGAGAAGAAGAAGAAGAGGAAAGAGAAGAAGAAAAAGAAGGAAGAAGGCAGAAGTCAGAAGAAGAAGAAGAAGAAGAAGAAGAAGAAGAAGAAGAAGAAGAAGAAGACGACGACGACGACGACGACGACTAAGAAGACGACGACAAAGAAATAAAACCACGTTCTCTCCATTTAGTGTTTGGCACTATCAAGTGGTTTATTGTCAGAAGCATATTTGATTTTACCAATGATAATTACCAGTGATAATTTTTTTTTTTAAATTATGCTTATATGTAAGCTGACTTTTAAGAAGAACAGTTAAGGGGCGCCTGGGTGGCGCAGTCGGTTAAGCGTCCGACTTCAGCCAGGTCATGATCTCGCGGTCCGTGAGTTCGAGCCCCGCGTCGGGCTCTGGGCTGATGGCTCGGAGCCTGGAGCCTGTTTCCGATTCTGTGTCTCCCTCTCTCTCTGCCCCTCCCCCGTTCATGCTCTGTCTCTCTCTGTCCCAAAAATAAATAAACGTTGAAAAAAAAAATTAAAAAAAAAAAATAAATAAAAAATAAGAAGAACAGTTAATAGAAATACATGCTTAACATTGTAGTGGTAGAACCACAGAAGTTGAAGTCACTGATTGCCATGTTACTGATAATGTATTTCAATGGCAGAAACCAAAAGAGATCTTGTCTCTTAAACTGTATGGGCACTGTAGGTATTTTTTGTAGTTTCAATATTTTGGAATTAAAAAAATTAAAAGTCTTATCAATTTGTGGTGGCAAATACTAAGCAAAGAATACCTTAACATTTTTTGTTTTGGATGCTGATCCTTCCCAATGTCATACTTTATAACACAATGTTTAGGTTCTTTTTTTCATTGTTCTCAGGATAAGGAGATGATAACTTTTTGGTGACTGTTTGAAAATATACAGTATGAAACTCTTAAATAGTTTTTAGTACAGAAAATACAATTCATTTTAATTGGGAGAGTAATTTTCAATCATGTAATAGCAAAAGGAACAAATAAAGACACTTACTGAACTTTGCTAAAGACACTGAGTACAAACATAAACAAAACACATGGCCCTTTATCGTTCTAAACACAGCAGCATCATTTCTGTCTTGGATTAATTTAATAGTTTCCCATAGAATCTCTCTGTTTTCCTTTGCCCATCTTCCAAACCATGTTTCAGACAGACTAATCATTATAAAATACAAATTTTATCGGATTGTCTCCCTGATTAAACTGTTTCATGGATTAATCATTGTTCTTATAATCAAGAGCCAAAAAAATGTTCGTTCTCTTTGTAAGCTATGATGGTCTGGGCCCTGCCTGTTTTTGTGGTCTCATTCCATACTTGTCGTCTTCTTTCTTCCTGTTTAACCACACTTTCCTTCCTATACTTTCTTCCTCTAGAAGACCTTTGCACATGCTGCTCTTTCTGTATGGAATGCTCATAATGAGGTTAAAAAACAATCCAAAGAACAAACACCACTTGGACCAATCATGATAGAATGTTATATAAAGAATGCTTTGTAAAATTTATAGAAATGTTATGCCTTAACAGAGGAATTTAATGCATAAATATAAGTAAGCACAATGTGATCATAAAGTATATTTGAAACTATATGCATGTAGTTTGCAGGTTAAAACAAACAATATGCATGTGCATAAAATTTAATCCAGATTTTATACAGTTTAGTCAATTATACATTTCATATCACCATGCAGATGTCTCCTCTTTATCCACAATGATAAAATTATGAAAATTTATATTCATTTTGTTTTGAGGCATTTCCTATAATTATGTGATATATCAATAGTAGTTAGGTTAAGTGTCAGTGAAAGCTTAGATTACACTCAACATAATTCCACTTAAAATCAAGATTTAATTTGAATACTAAACCTGAAAGCTTTTTAACACCAAATGCTTGCCATTATCAACTAATATTTCATTTTTAATTTGTCTAAATTTGAAAAGGGCTTTGAAGTGCTTCATGAAATTTTATTTGAAAGCATCAGTGTGGTCATGATTTAGTGTTACTCAAAAATGTGTGTGTGTGTGTGTGTGTGTGTGTGTGTGTGTGTGTGTGTGTCTGTTTGTGGCCTGCCTCAGAAATAATGCATTATCTTGCTTGTGTGCATGTAAATACAAATTATGCTAGAAAACATATTGATCTTTCTAGCTTGACCTGGTAATGAAAATAAATACAATTATTGTAATTTTCATATTTATTATTTATAGCATTGCATCTTATTAATAAAAAGCAATAATGTAAATAATGAGCAACTCCAAAAATAACTGCATAATTTTTTCCCAAGTAGCTTTTAACTCAGGCTATAGTATGCAATATAATTACTTAAAAAAACAGAAAGAGGAAAAGTTTTAACATTGATCAGATTTCATAAGTATGTTTGTATGTCTTATAAAAGTAAATATTAAGCTGTTTTGATCTCTATGTATTTGAAAACAAATTTTTTTTCTTCCCATAATAGTATAGCTTGGATCTTTTGGAAAAATTTTGATAAGGTAAAGGATAGATTTAGTTTTGTTAGTATGTTTATCACTTAACTTTTTATTGTTTAGGTTTTTTTTTTTTAACTTAATGGTTAAGTGCATTATAGAAGCAGTATAAAAGATACTGGAATAAGAAAAACCAATAATAGAACAGACTTACCTAGAACTTTTTCTTGTTTATTGGGTTACAAACTTGAGAGAATTAATTTCCTTTTGAGAGACTGAATACTATACAATTTAAAAAATATTCAGTAATAAGTATTAATATCTTTTTCTAAATATATCTTGATGGGTAGGATAGAGTGAATTTTTCAGTGTCCCTTATGGGAACATTAAGATTATTGCATTAATTTCCTAGGTTGTGCTTTTGTTCAAGTCTTTTTCTCTACAACCTACTGTGCATATCACTGCCATACCAGTCTTCCTAAACCACTGTATTCATCATAGCACTCAACTACATTTTCATTATCTGGCATGTGACTTTATACATATTTTTTTAAATCTCTCTTTTTTTCCCCTAACAATCTCTAAGCTTACAGAAAGTAAAAACCATTTTTCATTTATCAACATGGCCAGTACTGTATCTGAAGTTTAGTACATGTGAGGTAATGGCTTTTAAAGAATTCGCTGCAGCTTGCATAAAATCCTAATGGTTTTCCCCTAACATAAAATTGAGGACAAGCTGTGAGGAGTTCCCTCTTATGTGCCTAAGAGAAAATCAGTCTACATGAATTAGGGGGAGGGAGTGGAAGGTGAAATTTAAAATATGCAAATATATAGACTTTCTAGTTTTAGATGATCACTTATCTAGTAGGCAAAAATTATTCTTTTAAATTGTATACTGTGTGTTCATTTATTAATTCAATAGATGTTAATATATGCAAAGCTCTAAGGTAAATATTTGACAAAGTAAATGTAAATTACAGAAAATTGAATTTTTAAACTTCTAATCATATAATCTTAGTTATTAAAAGGTGTTGGAAATAATGAAATAGGTAAGTAATTTTACAAAAGCGTATGTGAGTAATTGCTTAAGAAATAGAATGAAACCTATAGTATATGATTCCAGAGATCCCCTTCCCAGCGTGTCTCCTGGTGCTGGCTTCTAATTTTACTGAAACACCTTTTGTTTCTCAGCATACCATCCTCTTTTTTATCCCCAGCCATCGTGTATATACTTTTCCTTCCTCTATAATACTTTCTTTAAAACTCTACCCTTTTCTGTCAGATAATCTTATTTTCTTCTTTTTAGACCATTTCTTGTGGTTTCTGTAAGACTTGTTATCTCATGTGACACATTGTGTGAACCTCTAATAGCTTTTGACTCTGTTAATTGTGACAATGATTATAGTTATAACAGTAACTAACATTCATTGAGCTCTATGTTCTGGCCCTGTGCTCAGAACTGTTCAAGCATCATCATGTATAACCATAAAAACCTTTATGAGGCACATCTGACTTTTATATGAGGTAAAAGAGGCTTAGTGAGATTAAGTAATTTGTCAAGGTTCCATAGATGGTAAGTATTAAAGACCCTAAACTGTCTCAATCTAAAGTCCATTATGATAAACACTACTCCATATTGTCTCCAAAGTTACAGAAATAACAAGCAAGCAGTTCTGCTCTCTTACTGTACTTTTAGCTCCTCAAAGACAGAGACTATGCTCTTTCAAGTTTTAAAACAAAACTACCTTGTTCAGCGCCCTTCATAAACTAGATGATCAATCAATATTGGGGATACATGCTAGAGGGATCACTACACGGTGAACTTGAAGGATGGAGGGACTGAAGAAGGTCTTATAGGGAAGATGAGAGTAAATTGAGTATTGAAATATGTGCATGGATAAGGAAGGAACTAAACCCAGCAGATTATCTGGGATGGTAATAATAAATTGGGGGCAAATTTTTAGAATCCTTGAGAAAAATTTCCCATTACAAAGAGGAACAGGCAAGTATGATTTTGATCATGACTATTATGTGACATTGTTCTAAAGCTATGTGCCAATGTAATTAGATGATACAAAGAAATAAAAGTTTCAAAGGAAAAGGTAAAATTATTATTTGCTAATGATAAAGTTGTTTACATAGAAAACTGAAGATATATATTTGGAAAACAAAATTAACAACAAGAGAATTCAGTTTATATAGTAATATAAAATATTAATATGCAGAAATAATTTAATTGCCTAATCTTATATTCCAATAAAAATTATTTGGAAGGTATAGTGGAAGTAAATATTCCATTTAAAATAGCAACAAGGATAATAAAATACTTAAATTGTAGATGAAGTATACAAGATGATTTGAAATAAATGTTTGCAAACTTTGTGCTATGCAAAAAAAAAAAAAAAATTGGGGGGCACCTGGGTGGCTCAGTTGGTTAAGTGACTGACTCTTGATTTTGGCTCAGGTCATGATCTCAGGGGTCATGATCTCCTGCCCCGTGTTGGGCTCCACGCTTACAGAAGTTAAAAATGGAGACTGTTTGGGATTCTGTCTCTCCCTCTCTCTCTGCCCCTTCCTTGCTCATGCATACGTGCACTCTCTCTCCTCAAAATAAATAAATAAACTTTAAAAAAAATCTTGAAGAAATGGAATAGTAGTCTGTAGTCCTGAATAAGAAGAATCAGTTTTATAAATGTTGTTTTCTCAAGTTAACGTATAAATTCACTAAATTTTAATAAATATCAATAGATTTTAAAAAGATTATAATAGATGATATGTAGCACTTAGGAAAAAATGAAAAAATAAGGTAAGTTGGGTAACTTTTGTAAAAAGAAAGAATCAGGTGATTAGTCTATCAGATATTAAAACATATAAAGCTATAGTAATTAAAAGAGATGCTACTATAACTGAATAAAATATCTTGTAAAGCTACAGAAGTAAAACTTCACTACTAGTGCAAGTACTCATGTGTAGAACAAAATAAAAAGTAAAAGATCCACATATAGAAATTCAATATATAATAAAGGTTAACTCTGGAGGAAAAAATGGGTTGTTTAGAGAAAGAGTAGGAATGAAACAATTTTTCTGTCTTTAAATACATATATGTGTACACCTATATATCCATATACATATATCCTTTTGCACATTCTGAGTTGGGTGCTGTGTCTGTATTTTCCCTTTGTGTAAGAAATAATGCATAGAAACTACTTAGTTGTAATACATGAAAATGTTACCAATGTGTATCCTTGTGACCGATCTGGTTGATAGATAGTTTTAATTTATACTTTGTGCTTTTTTTGTCTTTTTCAATAGAAAGAGTTCATTTACTTTATTCTTGAAGAATAGTTTCAAAAGATCTTGTCTCCCAAATATCTTAGATAGTAAGCAGTGACTCATATTTCTAAATCTAGTTTAATTACATAATATGGGGATAATAGCATGATTTAGTGAAAGGACCATTGAATCAGTTTCTTCATCTGTAAAGTGAGGTAATAATGTATACCTTGAGAACGAAGGAAAACAATATTGGTAAGGCACTTAGTAAAGTATACAATTTTGGGCATCTATGCATTTCTTTAATAATGTTTAATTTCTGTTTAGTTTACCATTCCCACAGAGCTGTTTTTGATCCTTAACTCACCCATCTGTGATTTTTCAACAGTTACTGATAGTCTACAATATGCAGACCTATTCTAGGAACTGAGGAAATACTAACTGTCAGCACACATCCTGGTAGGTGATACCAGGGAGGGTGTTGAGAAAGTAAAGATGGGGCACATAGAAGAGGATGCCTGATTTAGTTATGGGGAGTCAGGAGATACTTTACTGAGGAGTGGACAGCTGAAGCTGCATCGTAAAGCTTGAGTCAAAGTTAAAGAAAATGAGGAATGGAGCTTGCATGAATCTGAGATTTCAAGTAGCACATTAGCTGGAGTGATACATGCATACAGAAATGTGGTGAGAACTGAGGATTTAAAATTAGAGGACAACACATACTTTTTTTTTTTTTTTTTCAACGTTTATTTATTTTTGGGACAGAGAGAGACAGAGCATGAACGGGGGAGGGGCAGAGAGAGAGGGAGACACAGAATCGGAAACAGGCTCCAGGCTCTGAGCCATCAGCCCAGAGCCCGACGCGGGGCTCGAACTCACGGACTGCGAGATCGTGACCTGGCTGAAGTCGGACGCTTAACCGACTGCGCTACCCAGGCGCCCCGAACACATACTCTTGTATCTCATGATTGAGCTCACATGCTAAAGGCTTGTGGCTCAGTCCATTAAGCTTCCGACTCCTGATTGTTGCTTAGGTCATGGCCTTAAGGTTCATGAGATTGAGCCCCACATTGGGCTCTGTGGTGACAGTGTGGAGCCTGCTTGAGATTCTCTCTCTCTCTGCCCCTCCCTTGCTTGTGCTCTCTCTCTCTCAAAATAAATAAATAAACTTAAAAAAAATTCTGAAAGACATTTAAAAACAAACTAAACGACATGTTAGATTTGAACATTAAAAGTCATTCAAAGAGTTGGTCATTTTGGACAAGATGAGATGGACCCATTTCTCTCTGCTCCCCCATGCTAAGTACCATTATAAACCCTGGAAATCATGTAGGAGGCAACAACAGGAAAATTCTGAAAGATAAAAAGGAGAAAGAAAATTGATTTGAAATCCCAGTACTAGAGGGACAGCATAGAGCATGGCATCTTACACCCCCTCACCCAGCAGAAAGATGTGATCCAGACCTGAATTGTCCTTGATTCCAAGCTAGCAACAGAAAGAAACCTGAAAGAAAGCTGCATGCCTGCTTTGGATCAAATATGAATCCCTCTGAAAACATATGGCAAGCTCTGCACCAACTGCAGGGAAGCACTGTTTTCTGTAGCACTTGAGACTCTCCTAATAGATGGGTGCAGGGAAGCCAGATGGCACCCACCAGAAAGACTCCACCACATCAAGTAGCCCAACTCTGGAAGCTTCTCTGCCCCCTCAGATTTAAGACTTCCTTCTCCCACTAGGAGATACTGGGACAGCAGGTGTTACCTGCAAGAGAGACCCCATCAAAATAATTGTCTCCATGGGCCGAAGACCTCCCGCCCCCATTCAGACATGTTATGAATACCTCAGGGGTTCTGAGAATCACTTTTTGCCCTAAACAGTCAGGGAGCTTCTGCTACAAGCGTGTGACTAAGGAAGCCTCTTCATGCCTGCTGGCCTGAAGTGTGTCACCAACAAGAGGCACCCAGTGACTGGGCCTGGGAAGCATTGTTTGCCTTCTCAGGTACCAACAACAAAGATCAGCACCAAATAAACCAAGAAGACAAAAAGAACACCCTTAAGGCTCAGAAAATTAAAGTTTCACTTGTACTACAACCCCAAACACAGGCAAGGGCCTGGATGGTAAACCTAGAGAGGGCAAATTCCTGCTGAAGTAAAAGATCTGTACAGATCACAGAGGCCTATGGCCATGTAACACAAAATATAAAACTAGAAATAAAAATAAAAAAAAAACTTTATTCACTTTTTGAAGGACAGAGTGCAAGCTGGGGTGGGGCAGAGAGAGAGGGAGACACAGAATTCAAAGCAGGCTCCAGGCTCTGAGTTGTCAGCACAGATTCCGACACGGGGTTTGCGCTCAGGAACGGTGAGATCATGACCTGAGCCAAAGTAGTATGCTTAACTGACTGAGCCACCCAGACGCTCAAACCTAGAAATTTATATGTATATTTTTTCAATGTTTATTTTTGAGAGACGGAGACAGAGCATGAGTGGGAGAGGGGCCGAGAGAGTAGGACACAGAATCTGAAGCAGGCTCTAGGCTCTGAGATGTCAGCACAGAGCCCAACGTGGGGCTAGAACCCATGAACCGTGAGATCATGACCTGAAGTGACGTTGGACGCTTAACTGACTGAGCCACCAGGTGCCCCGCCGAAATTTTTATATTTAAAAAAATGGGCCAAAACCTGAACAGACACTGCCTCAAATAAAATTTACAATGGCAAGTAAGCACATCATCTTCATCATCAAAACATCAGAGAAATACCACCATAAATCTGTTAGGTTAGTCAAAATCCACAACACTGACAGCATTAAATGTGGATAAGATGTGGAGCAGCAGGGGGTCTCAGTTATTGTTGGTGTAATACAAAATGGGAAACCACTTTGGCAGATATTTTTGCAGCTTTTTTTTTTTAGAAAAGTAAACATACTCTTACCAAAAGATCCAGCGTTCATGCTCTTAGGTATTTATTCAAAGGAATTGAAAACATGTCCACATAAAAACCTGTGCATAGATGTTTACAGTAGCCTTATTCATAATTGCCAAAACTTGAATTGTGGACAATAAGTGGACAATAAGTCTTTAAGTAGGGAATGAATGAACACATTGTGGTACATCCAGACAATGGACTATTATATTCAATGCTAAAAAGAAATGAGCTATCAAGCCATGAAAAGACATGAAGGAAACTTAAATTTATACTTCTAAGTGAAAGGCAAATCTGAAAGAGCTACATACTGTGATTCCAACTATATGATATTCTAGAAGACAAAACTATGGAGACAGTAAAAAGATCAATGGTTGCCAGGGTTGGTTGGAGAGAGGGATGAGTAGACAAGGCCCCAGGTATATTTAGAGGAGTAGTAACATTACTATGTATGATACTATATGATGGATTCGTTATACATTTGTCAAAACCCATAAAATGTACTGCAGCAACACCAAACCCTAATGTAAGGTATGGACTTTGATTGGTAACGATGTGTCCATGTAGGTTCATCAGTTGCAATAAGGGTACCGCTTTCATAGGGGAAATTGATAATTAGGAAGGCTGCATGTGTAGTGGTTGGCAGGATATGGGAAATATCTATCTTCCTCTCAATTTTACTGTGAACTTAAATCTGCTTTAAAAATGAAGCCTAAAAATGTAACAATGGACATAAAAGTATCAATAGATTAATAGTTAATTTGCTAAAAGTCTCAGCTTTTTGCCATTTGCTTATTTAAGGCTTTGACATTTTTTTTATTATATAGAAAATATAATTCAACAAATGTGGAAAGTATATACATATAAGATAAAAGGGATAGATGAAGGTAGGACATTAACATGAATAAAAATTATTTTATGGGGAAATCAGGGCAATGAGTTTACAATTACAGTTGTTAATTGAAAAAAAATTCACCATTGTTGGATTTAATAACAGAATGTACCACTATAGTACATATTTTGGATGTATATAGAAAATTAAATCAGAAATTTAGTATATAGTTTAACGGGACTTGGGTAGAATTCCTCTTCAGTTATTTACTGAAAGATAATATTTCAGATGTATCGCAGTACATTCTATTGATCATAATGATTACAGAAAATAATTTTATCAGGTAAATTTTCAGAGCCAATGTTTCTTAGTGATTTTCTTGCCTACTTTGCATTTCTGAATGACTTTAGTCATATACCAACTTATCTTTTATATGTCTTCAAATTCATATCCAATTAAAAGTATTAATGCCTTCCATTTGACAGTTCTTGTGTTGGGCATTTTTATAGACTCCTTCCCATCCTTTTAAATACTATAACAACCAGGTGGTAACTCCAGAATTTTTCAAATAAAATTTAGATCACTTCAGATCTTCTTCATAGTTCATTTTGTTGTTGCTCTTGCTTAATCTGTTTCCATAGATTTCTCTAAATATAAAGCATCTTCCCACCTCAAGCAGCCTATATTACTTTCCTTGGTTTCACCATTTCACTCTTTCTGGTCAATCTCATTACCCTCTGGTAAAAGAAGAATACTGAGCCTCAAAAAATGATTTTTCAAGATTACACACCCAATTAAGGAACATATAGCCTGAATACTTTGGGACAAGAACCAATTTTCTAACTATTAAGCTGTGTCTATTAAATAAATACTCTTTAAAAAGAATCCATATCCCATAAATGGTTTCTTTGGAACAGTGGAACACATCATTCCCATTTATTAAATAGATGCATTTCCTTGAAAGAGGAAGGTGATGATGAATTATAGAGAAAGAGATCAGCAGGTAATGATCTACTTTAACTTTATTTATTTTGTTACCATATAGCTGGCACAGATTTTTAACTTATTTTGTATTAAATCTCCTACTTTACATGCAATTGATAATAATTTTTTATTTAATTTTCATTCCTATAAGTAAGGGATATTAATATCTACATGGTAATCATTATATATAATGAAATATAAGTTATTTTTCATATTTTCAGATGCAGAAAGCCAGGTTTCAGAGAAGACAAATAATTTGTTGAATTTCTCACACACTTTACTAAGTGGGGAAGCTGATATAGGGAGGTATAATGTTAGGACTCTAAATTCTGCCTTTTTCCCACTACTCCATGATAGAGTAGTAGAAAATATGCTCAGATATTCTTTTTACCCTGTAATTATGCATTTTGCAACATTATTGAAAGAAAATAGTTCTTAGCATCTCTGTGCAGTGCTGGTTTAATGGCACTTGTAGAATTTACTAACTTCTGTACTTGTTGAACCAACTGGAAAGAAAATAGCTATTGTGAATTATTTTATTTTTATTTTTTATTGTGAATTATTTTAAATATAAATTATCCCCTTATACAGAGATTATTTTCATGTTAGAGATAGTCAAATGTAAATTCAGCTGTTTGGTAAACATTGGTGACAAGTCCATTGTTTATTATTTTTATTCTTTTTTTTTAATGTTTTAAGTATATGACTTTGGAACATTAAGTTACAATGTCTGAGCTTCCATTTCTTTGTCTACAAAATGAGAATGATAATACCAACCTCATGGATCTGAAGTCAGGACTGAATGAGATAACAAATTTAAAACACATAGGGAGACAATAAATTTTAGTGATTATCTTTGGTTTTGTTGCATTTGAATATTGTTAACTCTTGTATTTATCAAATATGTATACCATATAAACTCATGTATTAAATATGTGTTTTTCATGTATTTAATAATTTTTGGTACAATTTTAGAAGAGAAATTAGTGTCTAATATGCCAGACAAAAAGTAAATCTATGATATTTTCACTGTAACTTTCAGAGCTTTTTTATATTACAAGGGTATGAAAATTCAGGAAATTTAATACAGAAGTAGTGAGCTTGTCTAAATAAGTTCATACAGAAATAGACCTGCAGAATACATTTTGATCAATCAGTTCTATTTGTAGATTCAGGGAAGTTATAAAATTACTTTTTAAGAGTCTAGTAAAAATGGTGAGGTCTGTCCTTTTTAAGTCAGTAATGAATGATTGGAGGATTCTTTTTTTTTTTTTTTTTTTTTTTTTATCATCCAGCCTTCATTTGCAGAATCGATTTATTCAGTTGCAGAATTTCAGCAGGCATAGGGCACCTGTTGAAGAAATGTGGCTTCAGTGTTCTTTACGGTTAATCTTATTATGGTCCACTTGATGGCAGTATTACACTTGGTAAAGTCATAATCTTGTTTTTTATGTTTGGTTTCCAGTGTAATTGTGTAAATTAAGCCTTTAAATTAAAACATAAAATACGAGAGACTTATTTTCTGCTAATACCTACCTGGTTACAATTAAGAAATGTTTTGTGGAGGAACCAAACTGGAACCTAGTAAACTGTTGCATGTCAGAGAAGAGGTACTCCTGAGAAAAGAGGAAACTGAGCTTTACCAGAATTTAAAATCCATGGCTCTTAAAGATTGTTAATGTTCATCACTCGTAATCGTATTTTCACTTGTATAAAAAGGTAACCAGGGACTGCATTCAAAAAAGAATGTATATTATTGGTTAAGAGGTCTACAGACAAGCTTAAAACTTGAGGAATCATGGTATGTTTCACCAAAAGAACTGACCACTAATAGCAGGATAAGATGTTTCTGCTTTTGTCTTAGTGATATGATTTAGTAGGTCAACCAAAGGTATCAGGTCAGCTCCTTCACTAGAAATAAATAGTAAAGGGACATTTCCTGCTTCCCAATTTTTAGAATTTGTTGAAAGTCCTATATAATGATGCTTATCAGAAATAGAAAAATTACCCCATCCTTACCATTAAAAAAAATGTTATCCCAGGGTACCTGGGTGACTTAATCATCCAACTCTTGGTTTTTGCTCGGGTCATGATTTCATGGTTCGTGGGATAGAGCCTGGCATCAGGCTCCACTTTGCGCAGAGCCTGCTTGGGATTCTGTCTCTCTTCCTCTCTGCCGCTCCCTGACTTGTTTGTGTGTGTGTGTGTGTGTGTGTGTGTGTGTGTGTGTGTGTGTGTGTGCTAGCATGCATGCACAAGTAAACAAATAAACTGAAAAACAAAAGATTAAAAAATGTTATCCCAATAATTAAATAATCTTCTATAAAGTGATTCAAAGAAATGTGGAGTCCTTTGGAATCATCTGGTTTAAAACCCAATCAGTAGAACCTTTGTAAGGTATCTCCATTCTTAGCTGAAACTTAATTGTAAGAAATTTTTTTTTTGTAAAATGATAACATTTTGAAAACATGTTTTGAAAATTAGCATAAATAATATGTCAAATAGTCACCTGAATATGATGATATTTTCTTCAGTAGACATTTTTTATTCAGTAGACATATTACCTCAACTGGGGTTTTAGTCCTTCCTTCCTTCCTTCCTTCCTTCCTTCCTTCCTTCCTTCCTTTCTTCCTTCCTTCCTTCCTTTTTGTTTTTCTGCCTTTCTTTCTTTCGAGAGCTTGTGCCTACACATGTGGAGGGCAGGGGCAGATGGAGAGGGAGAGAGAGAATCTTAAGCTAGGTGTGGAGCCCACGATCTCATGACTGTGAGATCATGACGTGAGCCTAAGTTGGAAGTTTGACTGAGTCATCCAGGTGCTCCTTAGTACTGTAGATTTAAAAAAAAAAAAAAAAAAAAAAAAAAAAAAAAAAAGGAGGTACCTATTCCATGTAGTCAAAGTGTTTCTGTCTGGAGCCAGGCCACTCTCCACCACCACTAACTAGCTGTGCGACTTTGGCCAGATCATTTAAGCACATTTCATCCCCTGAAATTGAAATTTTTGGAGTTATTTGATATGTGGAAAGTTCTCATATAACAGTACATGGTACCGAATAGCTTTTAATAAATGCCAGTTATTTTTTCTTTGCTAATAATAATTTGAACAGAACTAACAGTATCCAATACTCGAGAATTATTTATGGACTAGTGCATTTAAAAACATATCCTAGGGGCACCTGGGTGTCTCAGTCCATTAGGTATCCAACTGTGGCTCAGGTCATGATCTCAAGGTTCATGAGATAGAGCCTGTGTCAGGCTCTGCTGACAGCCCGGATACTGTGTCTCTCTCTCTCTGTGCCTTCCCGGCTTGCGCTCTGTCGCTCTTTGAAAAGTAAACATTAAAATATGAACAAATAAGTAAAAATAAAAATATACCCTTAATTCCAGCAGAAAAAAAGATTAACTTGATATTTCATATTGATGTTTTTTGCCTCTTTCATCATATTTATATTATATGAATTACATTATTAAAATATAGAATATTTTACAAAGAAGATTATTTTGGGGGAGAAACTAATGGAAGGTTTTATAACAGCAAAAATAAATTTTCAGGAAAACATGTATAATTTCAGTTAATTGAAAACTGGTGACAAGAGGCATTATCATGCCATCCCATGGGTGGGATGCAGGTTATGAGTACTTAAATATGATAAATCAACAAATATTTATTGATTATAAAGCACTTAGATCACCATAGCACATGCCAGGAATTATAAATGATCACTTCATCCATAAGATATTTAAAAAAGAATTGGAAGATATATTCTCTAAGATTCATGAAAAGAAAGTTAAATAAAATGTGATGACAGTAATTTGATATCATATGGCATCATGTGTTCACTTGCCAAATGAGCATCATAAGGCAAGATGTATTATGAATTGAGAGGACAGATAGCATTCCTGAATACTGCTGAAAATGATTATTTGAAGAGATTATATTTTAATTCAGCCTTGAATAGTGAGTAAGATTTGAATAGGAGTAACATAAAGAAAAGACCATCTGTGGTGAGGAAATGGTATAAGAAATCATTAGTTTACATTGCTCAAAAGGGGGAGTAATGCTAATAAAGCAATGTTGATTAGAAATATAATGTCTGAAAATCCTTTAGAAATTGTAAAACACTCTAAAATTAGTTATCACTATGTACTTTCAAAAACCATCATTAATTTGTGCAGAAGGTATTATTTACTAGAACCAGTAGTTTGCAGTTTGTATTTATTGAGCACATAACGTCTAGAGAACATCAGAGTATGTTGGTTTGTAGGATAGGATTAACCTCCAACTATAGTTTTGTGGTAGATAAATTATATAAACAATAATCTACACTTACATGAATCGAAAAGCATCTACATATGCAGCATGCATTTGTTCTGTAAGTCAGGGATCTTGGAAATGTGTAAGGTTCATCAGTCTTTTCTGGGCTTTAGTCTAGTGTGGTCCATGAGTTCATTTGATAGAAAGGAGCTCTTCCTGGTTGTGTTTCTGTCAGTATCCACTTACCTACCTGACAATGGTCAACTAAATGCAGGTGCATTGCCATGCAGGAAATATTGTATTCCTTTAGATATAAATTTTGTGCATTTTCAATGCAGTACTCAACATTAAGAGTTGATTAAGTTTGTTGACAGTGCTCTACTTTCATCATAATATTTTCATTACTCTAAGACCATAATCAAGAGAAACAAAATAGAATGATTTTCACTATATTAATTTACATAACTTTACATGTTGGTATACCCATACTTCATTTTATATGGGTGAAGTCTTTAAAGAACATACAGATGACTTTTATCTCAACATATTCAGAATATAAGTTTCTCAAATGAGTCAAATGAAGTTTTCTTAAAACATGAAAATCTCTGTTTTTCATTTCCAGAGACAGTCACTCTACAAATATATACAATTCTTTCTTTAGTAGTAGGGAACTATTTTTATAATAGTAATTAAAAAGTAAAGTATTGGGGCGCCTGGGTGGCGCAGTCGGTTGAGCGTCCGACTTCAGCCAGGTCACGATCTTGCGGTCTGTGAGTTCGAGCCCCGCGTCGGGCTCTGGGCTGATGGCTCAGAGCCTGGAGCCTTTTTCCGATTCTGTGTCTCCCTCTCTCTCTGCCCCTCCCCCGTTCATGCTCTGTCTCTCTCTGTCCCAAAAATAAATAAACGTTGAAAAAAAAAAAAAAAAGTAAAGTATTAAAATTTTGGTTTTAAATTCTGATTTTGCCATTTTGTGACATATCACACAGTCTCAGTGTCTTTATCCACAAAGCAGAAATAACATATATGTGTATGTGAAAAAAAATGTGTGTGTATACTTGTAAGGATTAAATAAGATAATAATTGTTAATACATTTCATATTACTTCAGGTCCCAGCAGACAGTATGTATAATGCTCTGTGATTATTAACAACCGTAGTGAGTGGAATGTGTTCTATTCTCCATTGTTTCTTTCTGCTTTATCTCTCTCTCCTTTTCCATCTGGTCTACAGTATCTACCTTAAATAAATGTACAACAACTTTTTCTTCTATTTGTCTTCTTTGGTTGTTTATCTGGGAATTTTAGATTACCTCCAAATGGGAAAAGACAGCCTATACCTCATGATAAATTTGGAGTAAATTCTTAATCAGTATCATGATAAGCCCAGAGGATGTTGCGGGGCATTTTTCCATGGATCGCTCATGTTTCTTCTTTCAGACTTCTTTTCAAGGATGCTGTATAGTGAACAATCTGTCTTGGAAAAAAAAAAAATATATATATATATATATATATGTATATATATATATATATATATATATATACATATATATATATATATAACTTATTGTCAAATTGGCTAACATACAGTGTGTAAAGTGTGCTCTTGGTTTTGGGGATAGATTCCTGTGGTTCATCACTTACATACAACACCCAGTGCTCATTCCAGCAAGTGCCCTCCTCAATGCCCATCACTCATTTTCCCCTCTCCCCCACCCCCTTATCAACCCTTAGTTTGTTTTCTGTATTTAAGAGTCTCTTATGGTTTGCCTCCCTCCCTCTCTGTTTGTAATTATTTTTTATCCCCTTCCCTTCCCCCATGGTCTTCTGCTAAGTTTCTCAAGATCCACATATGAGTGAAAACATGTATCTGTCTTTCTCTGACTTATTTCACTTACCATAATACTGTTGGAAGATGTATTTAGCATCTCTCTCTTGAACAAAACAGATTTCTTTACACAATAATAATGTCTCCCTCTGAGCAAAATTTAGGCAGGCTGACTTTTTAAAGAATCAGGTTCTTGGGGCTCCTAGGTGGCTCAGTTGGTTAAGCATCTGACTCTTGGTTTCATCTCAGGTCATGATCTCACAGTTTTGTGGGTTCAACCTCTGCTTTGGTCTCTGCACTGTCAGTTTGGAACCTGTTTGGGATTCTCTGTCTCCCTGTCTCTCTTTGCCCATCCTCCCTCAAAAATATCTCTCTCAAAATAAATAAATAAACTTAAATAAAGGATTCAGGTTCTCTAAGCTCAGTGTT